>NC_060068.1:20571598-20883158 GCF_922984935.1 Meles meles | reverse complement strand
TCCTGCTTGCCAGGGTGTTTGCTTCTCCCTTTGCCCTTCATCTCATTCATGGTCTCTCTCTCTTTCTCACAAATAAATAAAGAAAATTTAAAAAAAAATCAGAAACATGGAAGGTTGGTAAGAACCTTAGATGAACACAAAAAACAACCACTACAGCAAAACAGAATGTGGAATGGAATAAAAAATACAGCAAAAATATTATACCATTATAGTTTCATTCACATCATAAATATTTGAAAACTGATATTAATGTTTCTTAAAATTTCCATAGTTCTTTCTGCCAAAGTAATTTAAAAAGTTACTTTTATAGTGTCCTTCATTTATTGAGCTTCATTTATTGAGAACAAGCAATGTGGCAGACAGTATTCAATCTTACAGTGAATAAAACTAGAGCTTTAAATGTTTAAATAAAACATCTTGGGGGCACCTGGGTGGCTCAGTTGGTTGGGCATCTGCTTTGGGCTCAGGTCATGATCCCTGGGCCCTGGCATCAAGCCTCACATCAGGCTCCCTGCTCAGCAGGAGTCTGCTTCTCCCTCTCCCTCTCCCTCTCCCTCTGCCTGTGCTCATGTTCTCTCTCTTGATCACTCTCTCAAATACATAAATAAAATACTTAAAAAATTTAGGTGGGGCAAACGGGGACAGTAAACAAACACACAGTATGCTTATAGACACTGGGAAGTACTATGATGGCAAACAAAGGGCTTAGAGGTTACTAAGGGGTACTGGTCTGTTGGAGATATGCTGAAGGCATATCTCAGGAAGGCCTCCCTGAGGAGGTGACATTGGAGACAAACCTAAATTAAGTAAAGGATGAAGGCATATGGAGTCCTGGAGGAAGAACATTCTAGATACAAAGAACAGGAAAAACAAAGAAATGGCATTTTTGCAGATAGGAAGGAGCATGTCACATACCCAGAACAAGAAGCCCAAGTGGTTCAAAGAAAGGATAAGGGGAGAGCAGAAATGTAGAAAGAGACCTATAGGCCATAGGTTTTTGTTCTGAATTTTTGAAGCTGTCATTGTTAATTTTATGTGTGAACTTCACAAGTCTACAGTGCCCTATTGTTTGGACAAACACCAGTATAGACGTTGCTATGAAGGTGCTTTTTAAAATATGATGAACATTTAAATCAGTAGACTTTAGGTAAAGCAGATTACCCTCCTTTCTGTAGGCAGGCCTCATTTAATCAGTTGAAGGCCTCAAGAGAAAAGAATGAAGAGGAGGGAATTCTTTCTCTAGCCTGAAACACAGTAATTCTTCCTGAGCTTTCAGTCTAGAGATGGCAGACTACTACATTACCTCTAGCTGGTATTTTTAGGCTGCTGGCCCACTCTTCAGATTTTGAACTTGCCAGTATCCAAAAATGCATTAGTCAACTTCTTTCTTACCTTCCTCCCACTCCGCATGATTTTATTTATTTATCTGACAGAAAGAGAGAGAGAGTGATGGAAAGGAGAACAAGCAGGCAGAGTGACAGACAGAAGGAGGCTTCCATCCAAGCACAGAGCCCAACGTGGTGCTTGATCCTAGGACCCTGGGATCATGACATGAACCAAAGGCAGAGGCTTAACCAACTGGACCACCCAGGCATCCTGCCAATTTCTTGAAATAAATAAATCTCTGTCTCTCTGTCTCTTGTTGTCTCTCTGTGTCTCTTTCCATCCTATTGTTGTTTCTCTGGAGAGCCCTGACTCATAGAGAAATTGTCAGATTGACTTGAACAAGGGGATGATATGATCTAATTTGCATTTTGAAAGATCTCTCATACTTGGAAGAGGGAGAATTGACTCTTGGTAGCAAGAGGGAAGTAGAGAGTCTAGCCAGAAGGCTGTTCTGTCTTGTGGGTGATACCTGACAGCAGTCTAGAAGTGACTGGAGATTGCGGGATATGAGAAATATTTTGCAGGATTTTCAGACATATCAGATGAAGGCTGTGAGAGAGACAGATAAATCAGAGCTTATGTTTTGGGCCTGAGCAGCTGTGTGAAGGGTATGCAATTTATAAAGACAGTCCTGGGAGCCTGAGTGAGGAGCAGGTGTGCAGAGGTGGAAAAGGTAGGGAGGGAAGATGTATTAAATATCCGAAGTTTTACTTTAAGCACAATAAGTTCATGTTGCCCGTTTGCTGTCCACGTGGAGATAATGGGAAGATTGTTAGCCGCAGGCCCATGACTCTGTACAGCCGTAGTTAAGTTCTGGAGCTGCAACATCTGGTGTGGAATCCCAAGTCCACATTTCATGTGAACCTCAATGTCTTGGTCTTCTTCTTTTGGAAAACGGGTTGATAATTAATATAGTTTATTGAAGTGACGTGAGCCACTGAATCACTCAACACTTGTAAACTCTTAGAATGTGCCTGGATAATCACAGAAAATGTTATATAATTATTAGCTATTATTACAGTGAGAGTTTTATTTTTCTGGCCCATCAAATAAATTTCCAGATGGAGACAAGGGCCTGGGAAATGTCTGCTTTGCATAGTTTTTGGTTGCCACCTTGGAGGTCAAACTGTAAACTGAATTTGAGTGAATCCCAGGGATTTTCTTCCCTTTGCCTGGACAGTGAACATTGATGGTGTTACTGAGAGTGGTGGCATCTGAAAATTGTGCTTTGATATCATATTTTGTAGCTGATTGCAACATGGATTGCTCTGATGCAGCCCTACTCCCCCCAGATTACTTCCCTGCCTTTACTGTTTTGGTTTTTCCATTGTGCTTATCATTTTCCCATATACTATGTATGACATGCTTATTTATTTCTTTATTTTCTGTCTCCTCTTGGTGGAGTATGAGCTCCAGGAAACAGGGATTTTTAACTTTTGCTCACTGTTAGCACCTGCAAGAGTGCCTGGAGGAATGAATGATGTTTCCTGGTGCTTACAGTTCCCCTTGTCTGTTTCTTATTCTATTTTGTCAAGTATTTTTTCCCATGAGAAAACCATATCAGAAAGAATGCCAGACATTGGCATGATTCTCTGGACCTTTCCAACTTGGACAGAATGCTATTTTAATTGAGACAAACGTCTTCCATGAAATGGAATTTCAGAGGTAGCCTCTGATGGCAGTTTCAATTTTGACTTTGGAAATCAGTTTCAGAATTAACATAGTCTCCTGAAAATGATGGTACTTTTTGCTGTTGGTTGTCCATTCGGTTTCTCAGCGAGTCTATGTGTGGGCACTATTCCACTCCGATTGTAGATTCTGATCACACATTTTTATTCAGCAATGCTTGTCGATGAGGGGCATTGAAACCTATGCAGGGCGGAGGTTGATACATGGCCCAGTCAATGTATGACTTATGAAACCTATTGCAAGTCCAAGGCACTGTATTGATTCTGCTGAATGGACTGGAAAATGACCTTCATTGCACAGAACCCTCAAACTTGCTCCTTGTCTGTTTCTACCCAGTGGAGCACTTGCATCATGCAGCTTTGTTCCAGGATCATTACCAGTTATTTCCTTTAACGTTGCATCCTGATTTTACCATAAGTGTGAAGAGTGGACAAACTGATGTCTTTATTTAGCACAAAAACTGAAGTCCTGTTTCAGTGTCAGCTTTTCAGAGACAATTGCTTTTATCTTCTCTGACTGCATAGTTATGGCACATATATAGTTTTTTCTTGGACATGCAGGCCTTGTGTCAATATAAATTAGAGTTAATCATTATTCTGTTTATACCACCATTTATTATCACCCTGATCATATTGTATTGGATGGAGTATTTAAAGAATATTTTTTCATTTGTCCTGATCATATTAGTGTTAGAACTGTTTCCTTATTTCTCATGGTGGTTAAACCAACCAATGCATCATGGCACATGGTTGGAGTTCCACAAATGGTGGTTGAAGCGAGTTAATTATTCATTCCTGTGGCTGTATGGGAAGCGACACACAGTTTGCTCTCAAGTCTTCCTTTATCATTAGAATGAATTATAGTATGAAATAGGACATTCCTCATCAGCCATTATCTTTGCTCTTGAGAATGGATGTGGACTGGACCTCAAGATACCACAAGGAAAAAATAACTTCTTCCAGGATTAGGTTACAGTTCTTTGTGCCTTTGCATTCCAAGCATGTTTTATTTCATTAGAGAATGGTTATTCTGTTCTAATGACTAAAATTATAGGGATTTCTAGATGGAAGGAAGCTTACCGATCTTCTACCAGAGAATGTTCATTATACAGTTAAGTAGTTGGGACTGAGAATTTAGGGACAGACTCCAGGCCACGGGCCATCAGCTCATGTAAGAAGGAAATGGATGTCTTCTGAGCTCCACCATGATATTTGAGTTTGGTTTGGTGGTAGTTAATAAACTTATCTGAGGCAGAACATTACCATTCTAAGTATACTGATGTGCCTTATTTTTAATTGAGTATAGTTGATACACAATGTTATGTTAGTTTCAGGTATACAACATAGTGATTCAGCTTCTCTGTATGTTATACTGTGCTTGCCACAAGTGTAGGTACTGTCACCAAACCATGCCATTACAATATAGCCTGTATTCCCTATACAGTGCCTTTTATTCCATAACTTATTCATTTTATAATTGGAAGCCCATTTCTCCCTTTCATCTTCACAGATTTTTACCTGTCCCCCTGCCCTCTTCCTTCTAGCAACCATCAGTTTGTTCTTTATATTTATGAGTCTGATTCTGCTTTTTGTTTGTTTATTTATTTCAAACGTGCATTCTTTTGCAGAGATGACATGATGTGCCCACTGAAAGTGGTCAGGCAGGGACATTAGTCTAAGAGTTTGGTTTCTGCAGAACACATGCTCGCTCACATTCTTGTGGGTGTTGTTACTCAGAATTGTCCTGTCATCACCTAGGTCTTTGCTGTTATAGTTCAGTTGACCCTAGGGGAAGAAAATCGAATTGAGCAACAGAAGATGTGCAGACAGTAAGATAAATCAGATAAACACCACTACTCCGCAACACACCCTCAAGTGAGAAGGAAAGAGAAGAATTCAAATAAAGACTTCTAAGAATAATGATTCATTCATACTAAATGTCATATTCCTTGCCTTGGACCTATGATGTCATCATCATATAACATTCTAGACTGTAAAACTCATACTGTTTGATAGTGCATCAAAGGGCAAGGAGCCTCATGGCTGTTGTTATATGTTTGGAGTATAATCATTTCAAATGGAGTATAATCACTTATTTATGCACCAATAAATGGGCCTTTTATATGGAATATTGAATCGTAAGTGGTAGAGAGAAAACGAAAGTGAAGGAAGGGAGGTAACCTTGATGGATGGCCAACCTTGGACAAGTATAGGAACATCCTATATTATTAAATTAAATTAAATTAAATCTTTATTTTTTGAATATTTTATTCATTTGACACAGAGAGAGTGAGAGCACACATATAAGCAGGAAGAGTGGCAGGCAAAGGGAGAGGGAGAAGCAGGTTGCCCACTGAGCAGAGAGCCTGATGGGGGTTTGATACCAGGACCCTGTTATCATGACCAGATTGGAAGGCAAATGTTCAATGGACTGAGCCATCCAGGTTCCCCATGAACATTGTATTTTAAAAACACTTCCCAGGTTTGCAAGCTATATCCCAAATAGTCCATATGGAGCAGATATGGGCAAAGACACTGGCACTAAGAAAATGGGGTCATAACCATGAAGATGAGGTATTGGCCTTTTTGACATGCCCTTAGTCTTGTGCAGATTATTCAAAAGTAAATGAATTCATACTAGAAACCATTTTCTTTAAATGTACTGAATTTTAACATTCATTTTCATTTGCATCTAGAAAGATTTCAGCCATGTGAATGGATATGTTAGCTTTATTTTTCCAATACAAAAGCCAAATATTTGGAGATAATTTTTTTAAAGATTTTATTTATTCATTTGACACACAGAGAGAGATCACAAGTAGGCAAAGAGACAGGCAGAGAGAGAGGAGGATGCAGGCTCCCAGCTAAGCAGAGAGCCTGATGCGGGAGTCCATCCCAGGTCCCTGAGCTGAAGGCAGAGGCTTAACCCACTGAGCCACCTAGGCACCCTGGAGATGATTTTGATAGCGATTCAAGTAGTAGCTCAGTTAAGAAATTATTATATTTAAATTCATTTACATTTAAAGAGGAATCTTTTCTTTCCCACTTTTTATTTTTTAAAGTTCATCTAGGCATTATAATTTTTTTTTGGTCCTAATTGAAAACATTTTTGAAGCACCTTCCCTGGAAGTAGTCTAAACCAAGTTATTGCTTGCTTCTCTCATGTTTTTTGCATTTTATGGTTCTTAAAAAGGGTGTGTTCTGAAGGTATTGAATATGCATATTAGAAAATATAAATATAGCCTTGGGTCCTTTGTGGAGAATCTGCAACTGGATGGTGGCAAAGACTGGTCTTTATTAAGTGACACCATTTGCGTATCCACCAAATCTGAGAGGCTGAAAATCCAGTGCAAGTGAAAATGATAGTCCTTGTGCATTGTGCCATGACTTTCTCTGCATGACAGTGAGGAGAGGAGAAAGCCTGAATGTGCTACAGTAGTAGGATGCCCAGTCTGTGGACCACAGAGTTTCTTGCAGTAGTGTGGCAGACTGAATAATGGTCTTCTCAAATATGTCCACACTCTGTTCTCAGGAACCTGTGAATATGTTACCTCCCATGGTAAAAGGAATTTTGAAAATGTGATTAAGAGGATGCACCTAGAGATACATGGGGACCTTATCCTTAATGATCCAGATGGACCCAATATTATCTGGCTTGGGCATTGAGGGATGTAATGGAAGAAGAGGGAAGAATTCAAAATGTGAGAGTGTTGCATTTAAAGAAGGAGGAGGGGGCAATGAGCCAAGGAATGTGGGTGTCCTACAGAGGTTCCAAAATGCCTTCAGCTGCTTTCCAGGAAGGAGACAGAGATCTCAGTCCTGCAACTACAGGAACTGAATTCTGCCAATAACCTGTATGAGCAAGGAAAACGGTCCTCCCCTAGAGGCTCCAGAAAGGGACACAGTCCTTCCAGTACCTTTATTGTAGTCTAATGAGACCCTCACCAAATGTCTGACCTACAAAACCGTAAGTTGTTAATTTTGTGGTGATTTGCTACAGCAGTAATAAGAAACTAATAAAAATGTTATGGATCAAATGAAAAAGATTGAGAGAACACCCTCATTTGGGTAGGTCACTTTCAGCACTTGGAAGGAACTGCCACCGGGAATGAGGCAAAACGTTAATGACAACTCAGGCAAACACACAAGTCTGTTAAAATAATGAATAAAGACCCCATGCACATAAGAAACAGATGTTTTTTTTTTTTTAATTATTTTTTTTCCATTTTATTTATTTTTTCAGCGTAACAGTATTCATTCTTTTTGCACAACACCCAGTGCTCCATGCAAAACGTGCCCTCCCCATTACCCACCACCTGTTCCCCCAACCTCCCACCCCTGACCCTTCAAAACCCTCAGGTTGTTTTTCAGAGTCCATAGTCTCTTATGGTTCGCCTCCCCTTCCAAATAAAAAAAAAAGCAAAAACTAAATAAATACATGAAAAGGCACTAAACCCCACTAATATATATAAATTAAAAGAGCGAAAAAAAAAAAAAAGAAACAGATGTGTTACATTTTATTGTGGAATACAGGTTTTCATTTTCAGACCAGCCTAGGAGATAGGAAACATCCATATTGGTTAGATATGTATAAAAACTAATTTCATATTATATCAGTGAACTATTTCTTGTGTCTCGGTAAAAGTCATACGTAAATGTGTCCATTGTAGTTACTCAAACTAACAATAATTTGTCATGGAAAAATGGTGTGCCTAACAATTAGGTGAAGTTTTTTGTTTTGTTTTGTTATTTATTTATTTAAGTCAAGTGCTTGTTCTTTTTCTTTTTCTTTTTTTTTTTAGGAATATAATCAATGGTATTATGTTTATTTATTTATTTAAATTTGTTTTCAGTGTTCCAGAATTCATTGTTTATGCACTGCACCCAGTGCTCCATGCAATACATGCCCTCCACAATACCCACCACCAGGCTGGCGAAACCTCCCAACCCCTGCCCCTTCAAAACCCTCAGCTTGTTTTTCAGAGTCCATAGTCTCTCATGGTTCATCCCCTTCTCCAATTTCCCTCAACTCCCTTCTCCTCTCCATCTCTGCCTATCTTCCATGCTATTTGTTATTCTCTGCAAATAAGTGAAACCATATGATAATTGACTCTCACTGCTTGACTTATTTCACTCAGCATAATCTCTTCCAGTCCCATCCATGTTGCTACAAAAGTTGGGTATTCATCCTTTCTGATGAAGGCATAATACTCCATAGTGTATACAGACAATATCATCCTTAACCATTCGTCCGTTGAAGGGCATCTTGGTTCTTTCCATAGTTTGGAGACCGTGGCCATTGCTGCGATAAATATTGGGGTACAGATGGCCCTTCTTTTCACTACATCTGTATCTTTGGGGTAAATACCCAGCAGTGCAATTGCAGGGTCATAGGGAAGCTCTATTCTTAATATCTTTGGGAATCTCCACACTGTTCTCCAAAGTGGCTGCACTAACTTGCATTCCCACCAACAGTGGACAAGGGTTCCCCTTTATCCACATCCTCTCCAAAACATGTTGTTTCCTGTCTTGCTAATTTTGGCCATTCTAACTGGTGTCAGGTGGTATCTCAATGTGGTTTTAATTTGAATCTCCCTGATGGCTAGTGATGATGAACATTTTTTCATGTGTCTGCCCAACATTTCTTTAAATAAAAGTGAAAATAACATAAAACTGAAATAAAATATAATCTGTTTTTCCTCGATGAGATGACATTATAAGGTATCACCCCATACCTGTACAGTCACGACCTAATAATAATAAAAGTAACCACCATGTATTGAGTCATTGAGCAACCACAAAATCCTGGACTAGGGATTTTACTTAGATGTCTTTTCCCTAATGTGTACATGAAACCAACAATGTGAAGCATTTGTGCAACCAACAGGGGAATTACAGTTATTCTCTAAGTTTGGCAGTTGACAGAGGTGCTGTCACTTACTTTAGGGGCCCAACCTGACCCAGATTCAGGTCTGACCATAAATTCTGGTTCCTTTACTATCTATGCTCCTTTATACAAATTGCAAGCACGTGCCTTATTATTAACTGTATTATTCCTGGTAAATTGCATTATGTAAATTCTGGGTCCTTTTAAAACAGTTGATCTTTGGGTTGTAGAAATAACCCATACGATCCTCGCTGGGATAGTATAATTTTGGGGAAACTGTTTTAAATCAAGATCAAGAGGCAGATCACTAGAAGAGGCAGTTTGGGTAAGTCTCATCTCGCATCGGACAGAGTGGGAAGTTGCCTTGTCAGCAGTCAAGAAAGGATACATCAATGCATCTTCATACTTCCCAAATCTTTAGTTGAGTCCAAGGAACATTTTATTGTAAGTTTTTTGTGACTGTTTATTTTTGTGATTAAGAACTATAATTTATAAATGAATGATAGAGATTTAGCACAAAATTCATGTATAATATGCATGGTATATACAATATATTTATATGATATAGTGATATATATGACTTATACAAGATATACTTATGTTTAGGTTTATATATATAATATTTTTCATCACAAAGAAAAAAGTACAAATTCATAGTTGTAAATAGAAATGCTTAGAGAAAAAAGTAGAAGTGTTTAAAAATAAATGTAATAATCACCTTTGCAGTATTCCCTTACCCTCCCCCAGGTCTCTTGATAATTTGAGGAATATGCAAGTATTCTTTTCTTTGTCCTCACATGTTTTTCTTTTTTCTATTTTTTATTCTTTCATTTTTATTTTTTTAGACTTTTTAAAAATGATTTTGTTTATTCATGAGTGACAGAGGAGGGAATTGACATCCAAAGTATAGGATAACTTGTTTAAATAAGAGGTGCCTTTTAAATTTACAGAGATTGATTATTTTTCAAAACAGTTTTGCAATTCATACTTGCAAATCAATGGTGGACATGCCTTTTCTCCTCAAAATCATGGGATACCATAAAGTTTTTAAACTTCGGCTAATCTGATGAGTGAAAAAGTGTATGTCATTTATGATCCAAAATTTTTTAAAGATTTTATTTATTTATTTGACAGAGAGTGACACAGTGAGAGAGGGAACACAAGCAGGGGCAGAGGAAGAGGGAGAATCAGGCTCCCCACCAAACTATGACCCTCAGGCAGGGCTTGAACCCAGGACTCTGGAATCATGACTTGAGCCAAAGGCAGACACTTAACAATTAAGGCGCCCAGGTGACCTCATGATGCATAATTTGGATGTCTAGTGATGCTGAAAATCTTTTTCTGTTTAAACATATGCTTATATGTTGAATTATAAAACTATATAATGTAATTATAAGGACCATTATATGTCCTTTGTGGCTTGTCTATTAATATCCTTCACTAAATTTTCTATTGCTTTTTTTTTTAGTTTACTCTTATTAATTAGAAGAACTTGTATATATTAAAAATATTATTTTGGGGGCAACTAGATGGCTCATTCAGTTAAGTGCCGTGTCATGATGTCATGGTTGTGGGATCAAGCCCATTGTGGGGCACACAGTTCAGTGGTGAGTCTGTTTGAGATTCTTTCTCTCCATCTCTCTCTGCCCCTCCTCATATCTAAAATATTGGGAGGGAGACAAACCATAAATGACTCTTAATCTCACAAAACAAACTGGGGGTTGCTGGGGGGAGGTGGGATTGGGAGAGGGGGAGCGGGCTATGGACATTGGGGAGGGGAGGCGAACCATAAGAGACTATGGACTCTGAAAAACAACCTGAGGGTTTTGAAGGGTCAGGGGTGGGAGGTTGGGGGAACAGGTGGTGGGTCATGGGGAGGGCACGTTTTGCATGGAGCACTGGGTGTTGTGCAAAAAGAATGAATACTGTTACACTGAAAAAATTAATAAAAAGGGAAAAAAAATAAAAAAAAAATAAAATAAAATAAATACATATAATCTTTAAAAAGTACTACCTTTTTGTTGGTCATATTCATTCAGAATAAATACTT
Source organism: Meles meles (assembly GCF_922984935.1). Classification (NCBI taxonomy): domain Eukaryota; kingdom Metazoa; phylum Chordata; class Mammalia; order Carnivora; family Mustelidae; genus Meles; species Meles meles. The sequence continues at coordinate 20,872,147 of NC_060068.1, read as the reverse complement.
TTTCCAATCTATTATCTTTTACATTTTTCATAGAAGCTTTGGCAAATGATTATTTTCTGTCATAAAATAGGGTTTGCTTAGGAAGATCCCTTCAGTATATGTGATGGTTCATTTTATGTGTCATCATGACAAGGCTAAAGGATGTCCAGACACTAGCACAATATTATTTCTGCCTGTGTTTTTGAGGATTTCTCCAGAAGACATTTCTGGTAGGAGGAGTAAAGAAGATTACAGGTGGTCATCATCCAATCTGTTGAGGGCCTGAACAGAACAAAAAGGCAGGGGAAGGGCAACTTCTTTCTGTGCTTGAACTGAGACACCCATATTCCCCTGCCCTTGGACTCTCTTGAGCATTCAGACTCAGACCAGGGTTTAGAACATCAGCCTGAATCTTTGGCCTTTGAACTTGGACTGAATTATACCACCACCTTTCCTGGTTTTCCAGCTTGCAGATGCAGATTGTGGGCCTTCTTGCATCCATAACTGCCTGAACAGATTCCTATAACAAATCTCTTATAGATATTACTGTCTATCCTACTGGCTCTAGTTTTATGGAGAATACTGACTAATAAAATCTGTTACAAAATTTTTCTCTAAAACAACTGTCATACTTTTTTATTGTGAAGTTTATTTTTATACTTTGAGACCAGGGCTAAGTTTCCTTTAATATCATTAGCAAAAACGTTAGCTTTATAGGGCAAATTGAAATTCTTTCCATATTTTCCTATGACCTAGAAAGAAATGATAAAATATTTAAAATTTGGTAGAATCAGCTATAAAACACACTGGAGTGAGGTCATCTGAAAGGTAGATTTTTAATTAATGGCCCATTCTGTGATTATGTGTCTGTCAAGATTATTCATCTCTTGGATCAAATTTCATAGTTTTCCTCAAGATTTCATTTGGTGTCTCACAGTTGCTCTTATATCTTAAATCCTTCTGATACCATGTTTTCTATTAACCCAACTTTATGTATCTTGAGTTTATCTCTTTTTGAAAGTTATATGACAGATGATCTGTTCCCTGTGGCAAATTAGCAGGTGATGGAATGCCTGGCAGTTTCTTGCAGCTCTGAGTAAGCTGTAGACTCTAACCATTCTTTTATTGTTGGGGAGGATCCCACTATGCTTTCTTTTTCTAAGGGGTTGGCTACCATGTCCCAGATGACAGCTCTGGCCCTCAGCACTGCTTCCACCAGAGCCCCCAAAGGTTTACACGGTGGAGTAGCCGTTCTAATGATCACAAGAAATAAATAGACATGTGCTGCCTCTTATCCCAAGATCCAGTCATCTGAGACCACTCATGAACTGTTCTCCTCAGACTGAAGAGAGACAAACCTTGTCTTTTGTTTCAGATCCCTTGGAGAAGGAAACCATGCCTTAAATTCCTTCCTCAGAAATCCCAGCAGGGTGAGAGCCTGCTTCCTCCTCTCTCTCTCTCTCTGCCTGCCTCTCTGCCTACTTGTAATCTCTATCTGTCAAATAAATAAATCTTAAAAAAAAAAAAAGTATGGAGCACTGGGTGTTGTGTGCAAAAAGAATGAATACTGTTACGCTGAAAAAATAAATAAAATGGAAAAAAAAAAAAAAGAAATCCCAGCAGGACTTGTGTCCTTGGACCCTCATGATTAACCAACAACATGCTTATCTGAGTCTATCACCTTCTCTAGAAAGAGGATATTGACAATGAAGTTGGAGTAGTGCTATGTGACCAGCATGCCATTGCCATAGAATCCTGGAGGAATGACTTCAGTGTTTAGGCATATCTTTGTAAGATAAAGAAGTCTTTTATGCTGTGTTTTTTTTTTTTTAATCCCTTTAACACACTTTGGAATTAAATGCAACCAGATTTTAAGTGTTTGCCTCTTACAAGCATGGTATAATAAGAACTGGAAAAAAAAAAGTGGATATTGTTCTTCAAGGAATTTTTAAAAGATTTTTATTTTATTTATTTGACAGTCAGAGATCACAAGTAGGCAGAGAGGCAGGCAGAGAGAGAGGGAGAAGCAGGCTCCCCACTGAGCAGAGAGCCTGATGTGGGGCTTAATTCCAGGACCCTGAGATCATGATCTGAGCCAAAGGCAGAAGCTTAACCCACAGAGTCACCCAGGTGCCCCTGCAAGGAATTTTAGAACTTCAAGGCTGACCCACTTGAATTTCAGTTTCTTCATAAGCTAAATTGTGTTTTGCTTTCCTGCTACATGTCTAATCATAATCATATGAGTATTTTTCTGCTCTTCTCCATGCAGATTGCCCCGTATGTGACATCTTTCCATCTGAAGCTCCCCATGGGTTCAATCACCCTCTTGCAGAAGTGCCTCTCAACTTTTCCTAAGCATTGCTGGTGTGGTCGCAGCTGTCATTTCCTCAGCACCATTTGTAGACTGCTATTTTGTGGGAATTCGTATGGATTCTAAGTAAGAATTGAGCTCAAAAGACCAGCATATTTAGTTTTTAAAAGAAAAGGAAGTAATCGATCACTTCCTATTCTGATCCACTCTCTTTACGCCTCCCCCGACACACACTTCTCCCCATTCTACCCTCACAGGAAGATATTTTTACAGCTTGGAAATGGAATCAGATTTCCCAGCTGCACAATTAAATTGCAGTCAAAAATGCCACTTACCAGAATGCGTACAATACTAATAGTGCTGTAAGAAATAAGACACTTGATTTAAAAATGGCACACTTGTCTGTATCTTTAATGTGCATTCCTAATGAGTCCTATGGGGAGGCTGATTCACAGGAAAATGCACATTAGCTCCTCCAAGTTTAATATACCACTGTATGCACTCAGGCCCTCTCTTCATTACCATTTGAATGCACTGTTTTCTTTGAGGTTTTGTGCAGGAAACAAATCCCTGTATATGGCACTCAGTTCTAGAATCTGACTGGTCTGCATTTGCCCTTTAGACAAAGGGTCAAAACAAAGTGCTCTGTGGTGCATTGATTTTCAATCTCTGGCTATTTTTGAAACTGTAATGCAGCCCATTTCCTTTTCCAAGGGACTTTAGGCAGTATACAGCATAGAGGTGGGTATAGCCAGGGTATTTGTTTGTTATTCTGAGCAGTAGCAGGCTATCTTTCTCACATGGATTCCAGATAAAAGAGGTTACTTTAAAGAGCTGTTGACATCCAGTGAAATAAAATATTACTTGGAATCTGGTTTCACTATATTGAGTCTACATCACTATCTGGACTTTGAAGTCTGAGACAGCCAGTTGCCTGAAACAAAAACTGAGAAAACAGAAGTTTTATGTAACTCCTATCAAGATTATAATTTGACCTTTCATTAATTTTTGGTGTTTCTGGCATGCCATACTCCCATAGTCCTACAAACTTCCTGGTAGTCAGAATTCTGTTTAATCTGGAGCAAATGAAATCAATAACATCAAAGATACTGTGAACATTTTAAAGGATTTCTTTCCTCTTTTTTCCCCTCATTATCAAGCATAATGTAATCTTAGCCTTTCAATGAGACTTAAATTACTGTAAAAAGAAAAAAAAAAAACGTCTTTCTTATGACATAGCAGGTAGTTTTTACTCTTGAGTAATGAATCACTAGGATATGCTACTAAGGATTAAGTCATTTTAGAAAATACAAATGGTTGATATTTTGCAGATTTACAGAGTCAAACAAAAAGATAAGGCATACTTGAGGTGCGCCGATAGGCAAAATGATTATTTGTTCATAAGGTGGTGTTAAGAATAAATTACTAAGGTTAAGGAGAGCCAGGGTCACTGGAGGGCACATGGCATATTAGAAAGTAGATGATATTAGAGTACATTTTAACCTGTCGATTGTTTTATAGTCTTTACAATGTATTATTTTTGTCAAAATTTATTCTTAATTTCCCTTAGTCTCATAATTCTTCTTTCCTATTCTTAGCAACATCTGTAAAAAATAATAATAACATCCTTTGTATATCACTGTTGTGAGGGTTAGAGATAAAATCACATAGACTCAGGACACCTGGGTGTCTCTGTCAGTTGGGCATCTGCCTTAAGCTCTGGTTGTGATCCCTGGGTCCTGGGATTAAGTCCTGCCTCAGGCTTCTTGCTGGGCAGGAAGCCTGCTTTCCCTTGCCTGCGTTTACTCCAGCTTGTCTGTGCTCTTTCTCTCTCCTGCCAAATAAATAAAATCTTTAAAAATGAACTACTTAGGTGCGCTGGGGTAGCTCAGTGGGTTAAAGCCTCTGCCTCCAGCTTGGGTCATGGTCCCAGGGTCCATGGTCCCATTGGGCTCTCAGCTCAGCGAGGAGCCTGCTTCCTCTGCTCTCTCTGCCTACTTATGATCTCTGTCTGTCAAATAAATAAATAAATCTTTAAAAAAAAAGAATTACTTAGGATCTGTAAGGACCTATTTAGAAACTGTCCCTGCTCCCCTTCCCCCAGGGGATTTACTTGGAGACAAGTCCCAGAAACCAGCTCCAGGTAACAAAGCCCAGATACAGGGGTGGGTCAGGCCAGGTGGAGACATCTGATCAGTGGGGGGGTTGCATACTGTCTCCCTAGCTACCAAGGAGTAGGGACTCCAGCTCTCTGGGAGCCTTTTTGGCACCAATCCTAATCAAGGTGTAATAAGCTGGTTCAAATATCTGCTAGGGTAAATTGTAACTCAACTGGTCACCTAGTATCACTGTGGAGATTCCTGTGTGTGTTACAATCTCATTGGCCACCTGTGCGTGGCCAGGCCTGACTGCATGGCCTTTGCCCTTAAAAGCTAGTCTGTGAAACAGAGAAGGGCCGCCCTCTCTTGTAAGAGGTGCATCCCTGAATGTTCGGTTAGATTCTGGATGCTTGGCGCGAAATAAAGCTTTGCTTGTCCTTTGCTTTATATCAGTCTCCCTCCTTTAATCACGGACCCATTATTGGGACATAACAGAATCTAGTTATAAATTCATAAAGTTTATAGGATTTAAGATCTATAAAAAACTAACGGTATTTCTGTACACTAGCGATGAATAATTTGAACTCTAAGTTAAGAAAAATTCTTATCTGGAATAGTATCAAAAAGAATACTCAGGAATAAATTTTAAAAATGAAGTACAACAAGTCTTGTACACTAAAAACAACAAAACATTGATGAAAGAATCTAAGGACCTAAATAAATAGAAAGATATTCCATAGTCATGGCTCGGAGATTTAATATTAGTAATATGATAATACTATCCAAATTGATCTACAGATTCAACACAGCACCTTTCAGAATCCTAGCTGTGTTTTTTTGCAGAAACTGACAATCAGATCCTATAATTCATTTGGAAATGGAAGGGATCCTGATAGCCTAAACAGTCTTTAAAAAAAAAAAAAGACCAAATTTAGTGGACTTACATTTCCTGATTTACAACAAAGCCATGGTAATTGACTTTGTGGTACTGGCATAAAGACAGAGCTTTAGAACAATGGAACAGAATCAAGAATGAAGAAAGATATCCATGCATCTATACATCTAGTGGAGGTCAGGCAGTTGCCATTGTGAGCACTTTAAAGAAGTAACTGGTAAAAAAGTACCTTGGGGGAAGATGGTGCAGTGAGGACCCTAAGCTCACCTTGTCCCCTGGACACAACTAGATAACACTTTTCTCAGTGTCAATACCCAGAAAATGACCAAAATACTGGCAGAACAAATCCACAATTAAAGGTAGGAACAACAACAACAACAACAAAAAACAAACAAAACTACAACAAAAAAGAGGTCACACTGAAAAGGATAGGAAGGTCAGAGTCCTAGTGGGGACCTAAAAAGATGCTAAGGCCGTCATCGGAGGGAGACACCCCCAGGCCAAGAGAAGGGAGAGAAACAGACTATCACACTGGGGAGCCTAACATTCCTCTTTGAAAGCAAGAGGGACTGACTCATCAAAAGAGAGAGAGAATGAACTCAAATAAACAAAATCACAAAAGAGAGAATTAACAACCAACACCACAGATTCAAACAATTAGAAGAGAATATTATGAAAAAGTACCTGCCAACAAATTGGACAACCTAGAGGAAATAGATAAATTTCTATAAACAACAACCTACCAAACCTGAAGTAGGAAGCTTTAAGAAGAAAATTTGGACAGACTGATTACCAGCAATGAAATTGAATCAGTAATCAAAATAAAAGTCCAAGATCATATGGCTTCACAGGTGAATTGTACCAAACATTTATTTTTTTTATTTTTTATTACATTCAATTAGCCAAAATATAGTACATTAATTTTTAATGTAGTGTTCAGCAATTCATTAGTTGCTTTTAACAGCCAGTGCTCATCTACCAAACATTTAAAGAAGAGTTAATATCTACTTTTCTAAAACTTTTCCCAAAAAAAGAAAAGGAAGGAAAACTTTCAAATTTGTTCTTTGAAGCCAGTATTACCCTGATATGAAACCAGATAAAGACACCATGAATAAAGAGAACTACAGGTCAATAATTCTGATGAACACAGTTGCAAAAATCCTCAACTGACTATTACAAATTGAATCCAACAACACATTAAAAAAATCACTTACCTTGATCGAGTGAGATTTATTCCTGGGAGGCATGTGTGGTTCAGAATTTACAAGTCAATCAACATGGTATATATCATCAACCTGCAGAAGGAACTCAATGAAGAGGGTTTACTTATTGTGTCCCTCTGCTCTTTGTTCTCTCAGCAGAACACTGTGAGATCCACTTGCCAAATGGGAGAACTGGCATCCAAGATCAAGGAATGAGAACTCCAGCTGAGCTATTCCACAGATGAATCCAGGAATGCTCAAGGTCCAAGTGGATATAACCATGGATACTGACAGAATCAGTTAATTCCTCATGATTCTTGATGACTTGAGGAACATGCAATGTGGGAAGAACAGACAGAAGCTGTATGTGTGTGTGTTAGAGATTCAACTACTCAATTTGTGTCTGGAACTCCCCTCAAAGTTCACCTCTGGTGACCATTACTAGCAGGTGAATGTGGGACAAAGCAAGGAACAGGATCTGGGTGTTTGCTGAGAATCTTTTTACCAACAAAGAGAGATCCAGTGGTCTGCAGAGCTCAGTTCTGCACCTTAAGTTTGAGATAAGAAAGCTACTTGTCTGCCAGCACTAAGCTACGGAATCCCCTCCGGGTAAATGCCCAGTTATGCTACGTGGGAATTTTCCTGGGAATGGATTTTTGAAAATTTCCTTTTGTGACATTAGTGATGGAACCCATATCTTTACATTTACCATAATTTCAATTTCTGAGTTACTGTGCTGATCGTTTTAGTTTCTGAGCCCTCGTAATGGTGATCAAAGCTCTCTGAATGTCTTGTGAGAAACATTTTCCTCCTCCATCATGATGAGACATAGGCCAATAAATCCAAATAACAAAACACTTTTATAACAAATGCCTTTGTGTTCATAGCTATGATCTTTTTCAGTTAATTCACATATTGGACAAAGTATTAGTATAAAACTATGGAACATTCATGAGTCATGGACACAGATTCGGTTAATTGGAACATAAGTTGAATTTGAAGTGTTAAAGATCATGGTCAGAAAGTTAAAAATAGCATTAGTAGTACAATGAAAACACAACAAGTGCCAGAATAAGTGTGCTGAAGCTTACATAGACCATCTAAAAGAAAATTATGTAAACTGAGTAGTTACAGAAGAACACAAAGGGTGGGATATACCATGGCAAAGGGTTGGAAGATTTAATATTATAAAGTAGTATTTAAAGAGAACTATATAGATTTAATCAATCCACCATCAAAATTATTGATAGAATTTAACATGTTGATTTCAAAATATTGTTAAAATTGCAAAGGGTCATGCATTAATAAGAGAGTCTCGGAGAAGAATAAAGTTGGAAGAATTATTCTATCAAATACAATAGTCACAATAAAGCTATTCTAAATGATATAGTTTGGTATTGGTGCTACTCTAGACAATTAGAATTGAGATAAAACAGAATCCAAAAAGGAACCCACACTTATTTGTGCTATAGATAAAATTTACTCTGCCGTGACAATGGAAAATCTTTTCAGAAGATGGTATTGGGTCATTTGGACGTCCAAATGGAAAAAAAAAAAAGTATTCCTATGTGACATTATAATCCAAAATCAATTTGGGATGGATCATGGATCATAAAATGAAAATGAAAACAAGAATATCTCTAGAATAGAGCATGTGAAAATATCTTTTTGAGCTATAATTATATGCAATATGATACGTACATCACATAAACAGAGTAAGTTTACCTTATTTTTTTAATATTTTATTTATTTGACAGAGAGAAATAACAACAAGGCAGAGAGGCAGGCAGAGAGAGAGGAGGAAGCAGGCTCCCTGCAGAGCAGAAAGCCCAATGTGGGGCTCGATCCCAGGACCCTGAGATCATGACCTGAGCCGAAGGCAGAGGCTTTAACCCACTGAACCACCCAGGTGCCCCAGTTTACCTTATTATTACCTTGTGATTATTCCTCTTGGCATATAGCTTATAAAGTCTTATTCCAAATATCATGAGTATTTCCTTCCCAGAAGGTGCTCTCTTCTTGGAATCAGTTGTATAACATCATGTACTTTTACATCATGAGATATTTTGCTTTGGAAATCTACTAACTCCTAACTTGAAGTGCATCATTTCCATACTTCTCATTTTATTTTGCAAGTAATTCAAGAAGCAATATCAATATACATTTGTAGGGAGGTATTAGTACTTTGGAAGCAAATATTTACATTTTATAACCTAGTATTTGCAATTTTTTTCTTATCTGCCCCATTCAAAAGTAAAAGAGGGAGAGATAGCTCAAGATTCAGAAATCAATCCTTTCACAATTGTTTCATGATAGTTTTAGGGTGTACCATTATCCTTAAACTCAATAAGTTGTGTACATTAAATATGGGCAGCTTTTCTATGTCAACTATACCTTAATAAAGTGGTTTAAAAATTGTGTCATGGAATCGGGATAAATATTTCATTTGCTCATCAGATCATACATGATGACTGAGCTAGGATAACTGGTTGAAGGGATAGGTTATAAGCAGGTCTTGGGAGAGAATATGTTTGTCACCTAGAAAAACTGCATGATATTAGTTATATATCCTTATTGTGCTTTCCTTTGTACTGATATGATGTAGCAGTACACTCTTCAGTTTATTTTGAGGGGAGTTTTTTCCTGGGAATGTATTTCTGTTTTGATGGAAAAAGAGGTCCTGAGCTGCGCTTGAGGGTAGCCTGTTCCAAAGAGGGACATTATGACATCTTTTCAATAAGCTTTGAACAAAACTTAAAAGTTTTAAAAAGAAGTGCTAAGGGAACCTAAAACCATAATTTTTACTCCTGCAGAACATAGAACTATATTTTGTTTATTAGAAAATAACAGCTTAAGAGATGTCTTTGTGCGCAAAAGAATGCTATTTTGGGTGCCTGGGTTAAAGCCTCTGCCTTCAGCTCAGGTCATGATCCCAGGGTCCTGGGATCGAGCCCCAGGTCAGGCTCTCTGCTCAGCAGGGAGCCTGCTTCCCCTTCTCTCTCTCTGCCTGCCTCTCTGCCTACTTGTGATCTCTGTCTGTAAAATAAATGAATAAAATCTTTAAAAAAAGAATGCTATGTTTGGTGGATGCTGGGTTAAAATAATACACAAAATGTGTTCCCACCTTGCTATACCAGTTATTAATGCATAAAACAGGCTCTACCCTGGTTCATGATCTTATAACATGTCATAAAACTATACAGAATTTTGCAACACTAAAACCCAAAAGTTTTATTCATTTGAAGGTTCTATGACCAGGAAAGTCTAGGACTCTGCCTAACCTACATTCATACAGTGGATAGTCAGTAAATACATTTGAATGAATGGAGGTTAAATCTCTTCCCTAAGAGAAAGTTCCAGTTAGTGTCTGATCTAGAAGTAGTTGTCAAATCCAGCTTTCTGTTACATTAGACGGTTATGAATAAGGTGTTTGACTAAGATAAAAGGACAAAGAAACATAGTTTCTCGATGTATTTATTTTCAGGAACATTTGTCCTTTGATGAAATTATTTTAAAGTGGTCATTGGACCCTTAGCGTTTCTCTGACATACTTTATAGGTCAGAGCAGACTACAATCTGGTTATAGGGCCCCGATAGCAAACAAGTTTGCCATATACAACACTAGGTCAAAAATCAGTTTTGACTTCAGGCTCGATCCAGTTATGAGATTTCTTGGCATTTTTCCTGAAACTAGAAATGAGTCTGAGATCACTAGCTGGGCAGACTGGCTGATGTGAATACAATGCTAAGTTTCCTGCTCTGGAAATAAGGACAACCCATGGAAAGTGTGCATGTGCCTGCTCATTACCCAGGGCAGGGACTCTGTTACATATGTCAGGAGAGCTCTTGCAAGAAAGAAGAGACGTGAATTCTATCCAGAAAACGAATCTTTGACAGCCACCACAAACTCCACATTCGAGTCATCTGTGTTTTAATTTGGAGGGCACTATATTGTACAGTATAATTCAACCAGATTAGAGGGAGGGGTAAAGACAATTACTCTTGATGTTACTATTACTATACTAAGCACTACATTTACTACATAAATTTATGAAAATATTATTCTGCCTGAATCAAATCTTCTTTAAACGGTAAATAGATGTAGTATATCAAAGATCACAATAATCATCAGCAGCTATATAAAGCTGCCCCTCATCCAAAATACCCTTTACTTTCTTAAAATATTCTTTGGAATATAGTGAATAGAGCCGATTATTCTATAGGAAGCACATAAAAGAATAGAGAGTTAATGAGACAAGGAAGACAGACACATGTTATTGGGAAATTGAATAGTAAAAATAGACATTTGGATAATTGCAACAGATTGGCTTGACATAAAAGAGAACAGTGCCAATGTAGAGATTGCTGCATTTTCACGAACAGTACATAGAACTGTATTTATTTATTCAAAATATTCTATTTATATGTAGACAGACAAATGTTCAACAAAGTCATTTTGTTCAATACCATACTTACATAAGATAACCTAATGTATATGTGTTTGAAAATAAACACAGTTATAAAAACAGAATTATGTGTGTATGTACCAAGGAATTACTACAAAAGATTTATAATTTATAGAAGGTTGTATCCTTTCCAAAGGTCAAATTGTATGTTTGTAAATATTTATATTTGCCTCAAATATGTGTGTGTGTAAATGCATATATTCTCTCTCTCTCTCTCTCTCTCTCTCTCTCTATTCTTTTAACTTTAATGTCAAATGACTTCTCTATGTCCAAGGTGACCCTGGGCTCTGGAGAACCAGTCAGTGGTTTTAGTTTTATCATTACAAAGCATGCTTGTTCTTTGGCCTATTCTTTTTTTTTTTTAAGATTTTATTTATCCATTTGACAGACAGAGATCACAAATAGGCAGAGAGGCAGGCAGAGAGAGAAGAGGAAGCAAGCTCCCTGCTGAGCAGAGAGCCAAATGCAGGGCTGGATCCCAGGACCCTGGGATCATGACCTGAGCTGAAGGCAGAGGCTTTAGCCCACTGAGCCACCCAGGCACCCGAACCCCATTCTTTATGTTTATATCTTCCTGGCCCCAGTTCCTGGCTTTGACTAGGGCCTTGTGTTGACCTTCACTTTTCTATACTTCCTCCTAACTCCTTGTGTGGTTCTGAGCCACTCCCTGCCTCATCTCTGCTGCAGAGTAACTTGTGAATCTGTACCATACTTCAGTCCTAATTCTTTGGAGGATCACTATGAATTGTTAATTTCACAACTAAGACATGAGTTGCCAATAACACTTATTGCTTTTTAGGCTGCACTTAGCAATATGGAGGTCATTTTTGAGCATAACAAGAGTGGTGTCTTTCGAGAAGTGGGGATGCAGGCTCGACTGTCCTGGGTTGGATGTTAGGAATTGGGCAACTTCTAGGGGTAACTCTGTTGAGACTTTTTGCTGTAAGGGGACAAAAAAGAACAAAAACATGTAAAAGCATATGTGTGCATATAGCTATCTCTCTATGTAATTTTATGTTGCTATTTTAATTTAGTTTAATTTATTTTTAGGTAATAGAAACTTAAGTGAGCTTGTTTGCAAATATAACCCAGTTTAAAGAGAAGGTGGAGATAACCACATGAGTGGAGGGTTTGGATGGGTCCAGGAAGTAGGTTTTGAGGTATTAAGTATTCTGTGCCGATATGAGGCACTTACTGCCCTGCGATAGGAAGGAAGGAGGAAATGGATTCAAGAACAGGTAGATACACAGATTGGTTGTTGGAAAATTGAGTGTGTTCATGTATGATTATTTTTGTTATCTCAATGAAATAGAAGGCAAGAAAAATCATTAATCATTTGTGAGGAGGATAAGTGAAATGGTATTAACAGGTAAGAGAATGTATGAAGTATTCCTCTAAGGGATGGGAAAGTAAGCTTATTAGTAAATAGCAGCATTAGTGAGTAGTACTAAGTTCACTCACAACTTGAGACTCACAATCATGATGATAAAGGGAACACATCACCTGGATTGTTGGTTGAGGTGCTCTGTAGGTTGATATTCTTCAAATAAGTTGTGGTTATTCCCAACACAGTGAAAAAAAAAAAAGTGTAGAGCACAAAGTCAAAGGCATTTTAAAGGAGTGATTGTAATCATGCACCAAGGAAAGAAGTTGGACAAGAAAGTGGGTGGGACCTGTTAAGGTGGGACCAAAAGCTGTGGGATTGCTATTGGGGGGTGTGTCAATGGATTGGAGGTATCAGGCGGTCATGGAATGTGCCTTTGATAGGGGTATACCTGAGCAAGTGAACTGGTGTGTTCAGAAATCCAGTTTTCAGAAGTGTTGTAAAGTCTGGTGAAGACAAGGTGCAGGGAGGTAGTGTGTAGGAGGTGGAGGTTCAAGGAAAAGGAGACCAAAGAACCAAAAGTGTAAACTGTTAGCCCACCAATGTGAATATTATCAATGCCGAGAATACTGGCGAGAAGCTGGGGGAATGAGGAAGACCCTGAGTCAGGACCTACCTAGAGTGTTTCGTTGATGAAGTATGTCTAGGAGATTAGCAGGAAGTACAATGAAAGAGGGGGTAGTGGTTATAGAGAGGATGCTGTAGCCAGAAGGATGAATTCCAAGGATCAGAACAAAGGGAAGTATGGACTGGAAAAAGCACAGGAAATGAGGAGGACCTCTAAATCTCCCAGATGGAGGTATGCAGAGTGTGAGACAGAAAAAAACTGTCCCTGGAAGACAGTCTTGCAGAGGAGTCCCAGTGAGGACCTGGGTTTCAGTAAGAAGAAATCATTCTTTAAGAGTTTCAGACATGAAGGAAGAGTACTGATCACAGAGAGGAAGTTGGAGAGCAGTGCATGAGTAGAAAGTTTTATAGGCAAAGGTCAATAGGGAATTAGATTAAGGAGAGGACAATGTGTTACATTCTCTCCCAATAATGCTTGTCTTGTCTACCAAGTTGTAGACGAAATACCATGCCCCTTTAATAAGGTGCTTGATAAGCAAAGTACTGTGCTATTTCTAAGCTGGACTCTGGCTCCTTTACAGAAGTTGGGTGGTAAAACAAATGTCTTTGAACTACTTCAAATATGAACTCAGAACAATTGCCATCCCACACTGAGATCAATACCTGTAAACAACTGGGGATTAAGGGACTCTGAATACTTATGGCACTAAACTATTCTCTACCTTGACCATTGCCTCAGCTTCCTAATTGGAAATGGATTCAGTTATGAGATGCTTATCTTCAACTATGGGGCAGATGGCATCCCAAGAATTCATGGAGTCACTTGTAACATAAATACCTGCAAAAATAATGAGAAGGGCAGAGTAACTAAAATGGTTTAGACCACTGTGTTTACCATAAAAAGTACATTATTTTTTACTGGGTAGATCAATATTAATGTTGGAATCAACACTTTGTGATTATATTTCTTTTGGTGGAGCAAATAAATGGATTTTTTTTTTAATTAACAAAGTCGTCAAGGCTCAGTTTTGAGATTTTAAAAATAAAGACAGATTTTTTTCCAGCATTTTTTGTCAATAGCTATAGTTACATATCATCCTGGAGCCTGTTTTATGCCATATACCTGATCAATGAGATAGTGATAGTAAATTAAAGCTAAAACTAAATGTATGTATTAGGATATAACTTTCACTTTTTTCCCATAGCTTTCTAAAGTACCCTAGGGGAGAAAATTAGTAGGGATACAATGTCAAGCAAGGAAAATGATCAGACTTGTATGTGAAGTGGGGAGAAGCATTTGAAGGAGATGATATCTTCATATTCATTTAACTTATTTAATTCATTAGAAAAAGTCACTTTTCCAATCAATTTAAGGAATGAAGATCACATTTGCTTAGGATTAGTGGACAGGCATTTTGTGAAGTTGCAAAGATTCTGAATCTGGTTTCATCATTCTGTTTTGGTGGGGACTTGGAGTTAATGGTACTGCAAATGTGGGGAGAAAGAGAGGTTTATTGTTGCTTAAAGCTTTGGAAATAAATTTAGAGCAGTCTCAAAGGAAAACCCTTCCACGAGTGACCTGCTCTCTTTTGTACTTGCCTGTTGTTATTTCAAGATTCTGTTTTGTTATTGCTAAGAGTCAGTCAAATCTGATCCACAGAGGATTCTCTAGAGAATGTGGGTGTGCTTTTTATCTTTGGAACTATTCAGTTTATCTTTAACTTTAAACTGTCTCTGAGTAATTAGTCTGATTTGATGTTTTAACAGAAAGTAATCTTCAAAACCTTAATAGAGTAAAATACTGATAACAGCAAAAAAGGGAAAGATAATGAAATATTGCTCTTAATTTTCTCATTTTTAAAGAGTACAAAGTAATAGCTTTTACATACTCATAGAATTGTTATCGGTATGTGGAATACATACAGGAATGTGGATATAAACAAAAAGATTTTAAAAAACCAATAACAATAATGCTGAAGTATTAGCATGATTTTATATGTGTTGAAAATGTAATCATATGGTTTATGAACTTTTAAAAGCATTTTTCTTTTTGCTTATTCTTGCCACATCAACAATTGTCCAAACTGTACCTTGGATGTATATCGATTAGAGGGAGAGATACTAACTTATAAATTACTAAAATCAAGCTAATGTTTTAATTGAAGAAAAGTTGACACACACTGTTGCCTTTGTTTTAGGCATATGACATTATGATTCGAACACTCTAATTGTGATGCTATGTTCACCACAAGGCTAGCTGCCATCTGTCATCATACAACACTGTTATAGTACCACTGACTATATGCTCTGTGTTTTATCTTTCATCCCAGTGACTTACTCATTCTGTAACTGGAAGCCTGTATCTCCCACTTCCTTCACCCATATTGTCCATGCCACTACTCCCCTTCCCTGGGTCAATCAGTTTGTTCTCTGTATTTATAGGTCTGTTTCTGTGTTTTTTTTTTTTTTGACATTTGCTTTCTTTCTTTAGAAAAAAAATATATTAAATGATTTGTCTTTCTCTGCCTTATTTCACTTAGCATAATACCTTCTAGGTCCTTTCATATCATCACAATGGCAAGATCTCATTTTTTAAAGGATTATTTTATTTTATTTATTTATTTTAATTTTTTTAAGATTTTATTTATTTATTTGACAGAGATCACAAGTAGGCAGAGGCAGGCAGAGAGAGAGGAAGGGAAGCAGGCTCCCTGCTGAGCAGAGTGCCTGATGTGGGGCTCCATCCCAGAACCCTGAGATCATGACCTGAGCTGAAGGCAGAGGCTTTAACCCACTGAGCCACCCAGGTGCCCAAGGTTTATTTGTTTTAGAGAGAATGGGAGAGACAGAGAGATTTAGTGAGCACAGCAGGGAGGGTCAGAAGGAGAGGGAGGCAGAGAATCTCCACCAGACTTCTTGCTGAGCAAGGAGCCCAGCACAGGGCTTGATGCTAGGACCCTGAGGTCATGCCCTGAGCTGATACTGAGAGTCAGATGCTTAACTGAATGAGCTGCCCAGGTGCTCCTAATTCTCTTTTTATGGCTGACTTATAGTCCACTGTGTGTGTATGTGTGTGTGTGTGTGTGTGTGTGTGTGTGTGTGTGTGTACACTAAATTTTCTTCAACCATTCATTCATCAGTGGACACTTGGGTTGATGAAGCTGATTTTTTTAATAGTAATAGAATTTTCATGTCATGTAAAACAATATTCCTTTTGTTGTTTTTAAAATGACTGATTATTCAGATAAGGGTTGATGGTATTAGGCATTAGGTATTAGTTAACCAAAGAAGAATCATCCCCATTCCTGCAGCCTGAGGTTTGCCAAACTCATCCCTTGGAGGTTGACCAATCTTTAAAGATGGAAACCACCTTATTCTGTGTTTTTCTAATGCTTTGGAGTTCTAGTGGATATCTGACTTTGCACAATCACTCTGGCGATCTCAGGGCAGAGAGAAATAAGTAGATTTTACTCATCACTTATTAGCGTCAACAACTTTTAAACAATTTGTTTATAAATTGTATTTGTATTATTTGAAGACATTTCCCACAGAAACTGAACAAGGGCATATGGAGGTTCCTGATTGTCTATAGCTCCCCAGTTACAAGCCAGTATATATGGCAGAATCAGGACCAGGTATTTGTTTGTATACATTATCCATCTTCACCTCTTTTTTTTTTAATTTTTGACTCCATTTACCTACCTGAGAGAGAATGAAAGAGAGCACCAGAAGGGGGAGGTCCAAAGGGAGACGCAGACTCCCCACTGAGCAGAGACACAGATGCGAATCTTGGGACTCCATGATCATGAGACCCAAGGAGAAGGCAGTCACTCAACTGACTAAGCCACCCAGGCATCCTCATCTCTTTCTCTTCTTACTCCTATTTCTTTATTCCTTTCCATATACCCTTCCCCTGTCCCTCCCTTCCTTGACTTCATTTGCCAAATAATGGACTCTGACAGTCACATTGCTTGCCCTAGAGGGCACTGAGATCTACTTAAAAAAAAAACAAAAAACAAAAAAAACACACACACATGATAGCGGCACCAGGGTGGCTCAGTGGATTAAGCCTCTGCCTTAGGCTGAGGCCATGAGGGCATGATCTAAGGGTCCTTGGATGGAACCCCACATAGGGCTTTCTACTCCGAGGGGAGCCTGCTCCCCCCACCCCTGCCTGCATCTCTGCCTACTTGTGATCTCTCTCTGTCAAATAATAAATAAAATCTCTCTCTCTCTCTGTCAAATAATAAATACAATCTTATAAAAATAAAAAGACACATGATAAGTAAGTCAATCACAAAACAATATGGCGAGCAGTAGAGCAAAAATATGAAGGAGATGAATATGCAGTTGACCGGGTTACTGTAAGACAAACAGTTGCCTTTCCTGAGTCCTGGTACAATACTTAGCATTTGAATTCTGCAATCAGATTTACTTTCAAGTCTTTTCTCAATCGCTGATTAATTGTGTGACCTTTGATAACTTTCTTATTGTGGATTGCTCAGGGAAAGACTTATGTCTATTGTTTTATTATAAAGGATATGAAAAAAGATACAGATGAACAGCAAGATAAAGAGGTAGTAGGGCAAGGTCTGGGAGCATCTCAAGTACAGGGACTTCTGTCCCCTTGATGTTGGGGTGTGCCAACATCCCAGCATGTGAATGTAGTCTCCAACCTAGAAGTTCTTAGTTTAGGTACTTTCATGGAGGCTTTTCACATAATCATGATTGATTTATTAACTTAATCTCCAGCTCTTCTTTCTTCCTTGGAGGATGGGGGATGGGGCAGAAAGTTCCAAGCTTCTAATCATGCTTGGTCTTTCTAATGACAACTCACCATCCAGGAGCACTCCAAGGGTTGCCTAATTTGAAATATAATCCTATCATAAATGATTTCTAAATGACTTGGAGCTCTTCATCTGGAACCAGGGACAGAGACCAAATAGACATTCCTTACTATGTCACAGTCCATACTCTGGTCTCAGACCATGGTCCCCTTAGAGCAAAGTCATTAGATTTTTCAGAGCATTTATATTTGCTGTAGAACAGATACACCAGCGGTAGCAACATGGATATGCCTAATACTTGGAGAAGTCATTGTGAGAAAAGAGATGAATTGAGAGACAACTAATTTGCCTTACAAAACTATTGCATTTTCATATTCTTATACAATTTGATTATTCTCTCAGGCACCAACCTACTGCTCTTTGTACCTCATGATAATCTAATTCCGAACTATTGAGCACAGAAATCAGCTAGTGGTTAGCTAGATTCAGTTATTCCCCAGGCAAGTCATTTTCTAAGGGTATCACATCCTGAGGAGACTTTAATTCATTCTCTCAATACACTTGATTGTCAATATTGGTATTATCATAAGACCTATTTACATGAGGTGGTTGAATCTTACTAACTCTAATATTGTAACACATCACAGTGTGATCATAGTACAATGCAGTTTCATTACAGAACAAATCAATAAGAATTGCAGAGGTACTTGCTTTGCTGTTCCAATAAATCTGCCTTTCCCTGTATATAAGGTCTTATAAAGGACAAACATCATTGCTGTTGGCTATCACTCATTTATGTCTGGGTTCTAAGTTAATTAGATACAAAGCCAATCACTTTGTGTCATCTCAGAGGCTTATATGAAGACTGTTTTCCATTGTCTGTAGTTAAATAGCAGGACCCACCTCTGTCTTATGGGGAGGCCATGAACAGTACTTTGAAAAAGAAAAAAAAAAAACAAATCATTATGCTGAAAAATATGCCTGAATTCACTCTGCGGCTCATCAGGTCACAATCTCTGCTCTAGAATATTCTGATACACTACAATGATTCTAATGTCCATCTTAGGGCTTACGAGCATGACAGCTGTGGACTCAACCTGACTATACTCGAAGTGCCTGGCACAGTGCCTGGCACATGGCAGACACAATAAATATACATTGGACAAATGAGTTGTGCAGACATCCCCTTTCATAGTTAAATTTATTCCCTATTTCTCAATCTAATGGTTGGCCAAACATTTTGGTTTCATTCTTAGAGGAGTTCCTGTTAAAGGTCTGGTGTTGGTATTTCCCAGCTGTTAATCTCTGCTATTCTTAGTACTTTACTTTACAGTTTATTTCAAAATATTCTGGATGCATCCTGCTTGTGTCAGACGTGGTCATCACACCCCTCCAGTTGCCTTTGTTATCAGTATTGCTTTCTGGCTTCACATTTTCTACAAGCTAAGATTCCCAGTGCAGGGAAAATGCTTTCACTGTCTAAGGAATGAGAGGACTAGTCTACCAATAATTCTCCCACATCAGAGCATCTTCATTAACCTGTATAGAGAATGAAAATGGTTATTTTTACTACTTCACTCATTCATTCAAAGCTAACTCACGGGGGGGGGGTTGAATCATTGAGAGTCTAACTCTGTGCTTGTCACAAAATAGAGAGAAGAGAGGGAAGACAAAACATAACCTTTAATTTCAAGGAGCTTAAAGTCAAGTCAACCAGATGGTAACAGCCTAGTGTAATGTGTGCTGTAAGGAGAAGGAAGCACACAGGAGAGGCAGGATGGACAAGGGGTTAAGAGCACTGATTCTGGAGCAGACTCCCAGGTTCCAACTTTGGCTTCACTACTTACCAGCTGTTGGAACAAGTTATCTAACATCATTGTGACTTGGGTTTTCCCATGGTTAAAATGGGGTGTAAGGGACTCTAGCTTGTAGTTAAGATTTAAATGAATTAAAATGGGTAAAATGCTTAGATTAGTACCTGGCATAAAGCGACTCAATCAATTTTGTTACTAATACAGAAGGTGCACTTAACCTTGCGTGTGTGGTTGGTGTGTGGTGGAAGCTAGGTAAAAAGAAAGACAGAAAGAGTTTCTTGAGGTACTTATAGATATAAGCCTTAAAGATTTCTTTCCTCAACAAATGCATACCAGGTATTTGCTATGCAGCAGGCCCTAGAGGAATCCATGTAAAACAACAGGTTGAAATATATAGAAGGGAAACTTCCTAGGCAACAAGAACAGCAGGTTCAAAGCCATGACCATGGGCTAGATCAAGCCATTCCTGGAAGTGCACATAGTTCAGTGTGAGGGAGAACAGGGCTAGAGTTGAAGTAGAGCAGGTGATAACACAAGGGAGTGGGAGTGAGGTATCAGATTGTAGAGAGTCTTGTCTATCACACTGTAGCATTTGATATTTATCCCATAGACATAGGAGCCAAGGAAGATTTTAAGTCCAGGAGTGACTGTGATCTTATTTGTGTTCTTTCCAATATGACTCTGGTGATAATATTAATCTGAGCAAACACAATGTTCCTTAGGAAGTGAGTTCTCCCTCAAAGCTCCTTACAGGAGAGGGGTGAGATGGGTCTTTTTATGCAAATCAAAACTTGGAATTTGAAATAAAAGCACTTACAAATTCTAAAGTGAAAGTGAGTTTTCCACATGTGATTAGAGCATGATGTATCATCTCCAAAAGAAAGCTTATAATCCATGAGGCTCTCAGCACAAAATAACCATCCAGGGTTGGTCCTTCTGGAACCGATCCCATATCCTTTTTGTGTCTCATTCATTCATTTAATCAAGAAACATTTATTGTGCCAGGCACAACTCTAAACAACAATAATAAAAATATTTCTGACCGCTGGAAGACAGACAGATAATAAATATTAAAGATAATAAGTTAATCACATGAAATATTAAAAAGAGATGAGTATAATTGAAATTTAAAAAATGAACCAGTGTAAGGAACCTGGGATTGTCCATTCATGATCGGAAACATAATAGCATGATTTCAGCCCAGATGAAAGGAACTGCAAAGCCATCTGCAGTATACAATCCTTGATAAACTCTGTAGTGGGTGCAAAGTCCTCTCAGTACACTTGGGTCTAAGCTGCAGAAAGACAGCTACCCCTGAAAAATTGCATCTGAACACATATACATACATATACATTGGAATAATTTAAGATTTTTACAGCCTGTGTAAGTTTGTTTTGAACAATGTGTGGACAAGGCTTAAAAATGGGCTGGAACATTTCATTTCTTTTGATGGCTGCATAGTATTCACAGACCTGTACCCCTGGGGATAAAAATACATTATATGTTTATTAAAAAAAAATTTGGAAGGGGAGGTGAACCATAAGAGACTATGGATTCTGAAAAACAACCTGAGGGTTTTGAAGGGTCAGGGGTGGGAGGTTGGGGGAACAGGTGGTGGGTAATGGGGAGGGCACGTTTTGCATGGAGTACTGGGTGTTGTGCAAAAAGAATGAATACTGTTACGCTGAAAAAATAAATAAAATGGAAAAAAAAATGGGCTGGAACATTTTCTACCCATTACTTGCACAATAAACATTGCCAGTGACTGGGGGTGGGGGTTGTATGTAAATGTGTGTATGTGTGTATGTGTGTGTTTGTGTGTGTGTGTGTGTGTGTGTGTGTGTGTGTGTGTGTTGGATAGCATCTCTTGCTGGGAACCGAGTCTGCCAGAGCCCTATTCTTGTACAGCTTGTCTTGATAACAGCTGAACCCCACAGGAACCTCAATTAAAAAAAAAATGACAAGAAGATGTGGTATATATACACAATGGAATACTATGCAGCCATCAAAAGAAATGAAATCTTGCCATTTGCGACGACGTGGATGAAACTAGAGCGTATCATGCTTAGTGAAATAAGTCAATCGGAGAAAGACAACTATCATATGATCTCCCTGATATGAGGACATGGAGAAGCAACATGGGGGGGTAGGGGGATAGGAGAAGAATAAATGAAACAAGATGGGATTGGGAGGGAGACAAACCATAAATGACTCTTAATCTCACAAAACAAACTGGGGGTTGCTGGGGGGAGGTGGGATTGGGAGAGGGGGAGCGGGCTATGGACATTGGGGAGGGGAGGCGAACCATAAGAGACTATGTACTCTGAAAAGCAACCTGAGGGTTTTGAAGGGTCAGGGGTGGGAGGTTGGGGGAACAGGTGGTGGGTGATGGGGAGGGCACGTTTTGCATGGAGCACTGGGTGTTGTGCAAAAAGAATGAATACTGTTACGCTGAAAAAATTAATAAAAAGGGAAAAAAACAAAATAAAAAAAAATGACAAAAACAAACAAACGTCCTTCAACAACATAGTATCATGGAGGGTGTGTCCTTTGTCACTCATCTACCCTTCATGTAGACCTGACTCCAAGGAGGAAGGCCACCTATGGAATCATCTGCACCCATCAGTCAGTTCTGCAAAGTACAACACTCAACTCAACCTGGTTTGGTTCCAAATCCCCTTCCTGATTATTCTCTGGCAAAAAAAACAAACAAACAACAACAACAAACACCCACTATTGGGGCTGTCCGAAGTCATGCTCTCAGCGCAGATATCTGATAAACACTCCCACATATCATAGCCTTCTCAATGGCTAAGCCATATTTCAGAGTCCTTCTTGCCTGCATTTTCCCTAATTGCACTTTGAGGATTGGAATGCCCTTGTCTTTGCAGCCTCAGACAGCTGAAACCACTGGGGCAAATGGTGCAGAGGCTGCTGACCTGCAGCTGCAGAAATCGAGGAGGGCTACACAAATGTTCAGGATTGCTCAGGAGGCCAGGTGATGCCTGGGGCTTCCCAATTTGCACAGCCCTGGCACCCTGCCATGCTCAGCTCCAACCTAAGACCTCCTGAGTGGGGGCCCCGGGTCCGGGTTGGGGGGGTGGTTCTTTGGGAGGGCGGGCAGGGACCCGGCCAGGAGCTCTTGGGCTGGTCAGCGGGAGAGGCGCGCGTTGGTGCCCTAGAGGTTCCCATTCGTGACACGGGCCCCTGAGTCGCAGGCTAGCAAGGTCCGTGGGCTGCCTGTCCCCCAGCAGATCTCTGCAAGCAGAGAAAGACACCCAGCCTGGCTGCGCCCCAGTCGGAGGAAGCGGCCAGGACCACTGAAGCCGCAGAACGGGGGGCGTGTCCTGGCGATGGGCGCCCTGTGCAGAATAGGGACGCCCGAAGCCGGGCGGTCCCGGCGCCAACAGGTGGTCGCCGCTGCAAAGGCCTGCAGCCCATGGTGCCAAGCACAGCGGCGGTGCATGGCCCCGATGGGAGGCACGCCGGTAGCACCCGGAACCCGGCTCAAAGCCTGAGCGCGACAGCAGCCTAGACCCGCGCGTCCTCGCCTGTTTGGCCAGCTTCCCCCGGACATGACTGTGCGGCCTCTTCCTGGGCTGGGATTTGCGGGAAAGTCTTCTTCATGCAAGCGATGTCCCCCCAGCAGGACACTTTAGGGGAGCAGCCAGGGCCCTCCTCTTCTCTGACAGGCGAGTCTGGGACCTCAGGAGGCCCGGGCACCAAGAACGTGAGGATATGGAGCTGCTCCTGCTGCCGCTGCCGCTGCCGCCCCCACCCTCTCCACGCGGGTGCCCTCTGCGCCGCAACTGGCGCGCTGGAGATCGCCGCCTGGGGGATTTTATGCTCTGGACTAGCGGCTCCGAGCCTGCAGCCTGAGTTCCCCGATGTCCCGCCATCCCCGCCCTCCAGCGCCCAGGTCTGGCAAGTCACCCCGAGTCCCCGGGTTTCCAGTCTAGAGTCTTAAAGGCTCTCGGAGGGACCCCCAGTCTGGCTCCTCATCTCCGTCTGCTGCCGGACTGATGGCCGGGCCCCTCCTTCAATCTGGGCCCGCGGACGGACACTGGGGCTTCGCCTTTCCCCGGCCCCCTCCCTCCTTGAGGGTTTGGCCTCTGGGTGCCCCCGAGGTCTCCCTGGCGCTCACCATCTGCAGACAGGGTCCCCCCAAGTCGTCAGGGCCCGCGGCTTCCGCTGGCCTCTACAACCCGCGCTGAGGAAAGTAGGCGGAGGGGCTGAGGCGCTGGGCCTCCCACCTGGAGGCTGAGGTATGGCCCCTGAGAGGTTTTTTCTGGTGGGTGGGGTGGGGGGAGGTTCCGGCGCCCGCACCGCGCTTTCGCCAAGGCTCCCGGGTGCGGAGGTGGTGGTCTGACTCTCAGGTGTGCTTGGGATGCTCACGGTCCATCCCACAGGGGCACAGAGGTTTGGTTAGGCTGGAACCGGCCTGGCTGACCGGTGGACTGCGGCGGAGGGTCCCAGGCCGGCACAGGGGCCTTCGCCCTGCGCCCTGCGGGGTCCCTTGGTCCCCAGGCCAATGCGTGCTCCGTAGGGGCCCGGGCGGGGGCATGGGGCAGCCCGCGGGTGCTCTGTCAGAGTCTGGAGCAGGGACTCTGGCGACCACTTGGAGCATTTGGTCCCGGTGCACAGGGCGGCCCGGTCTGTGGCGTGCTGGTGCGGACCAGCCAGGTGTCTGGAAAGGGTCCCCTGAGCAAGAATACATGGCGCAGAGTCGCAGACCTCTGCAGCCCTGCTGTGTGCTGGCGGCCTTGTGGGCTTTCTGGCCCTGTCCACTCCTCCTCCACCCCTCCCCCAAAGACCTACTATTTGGACCCCCTATTTTGCCCTGTGTCCTGGTGGTGCCCCTCCAGTTTCTCTGGAAACCAACTGGGATTAGAGGAGTCACTGAACTGTTGCATAAGAAATGTCTGGAGGTACTGGGTGTCTATTGTGAGAACCTGGAGGGGCGATGGGGTGCTTCTGATGGTCCAGACCTCACAGCCTTTTCTGAGTCCACGCACCAGGATCCCAGGTTGGCAAGAGGTCATTTGAGGAGAGGGGAGATGCTGTTCTGAGTATGGAAGGGAATGGGCCTCCCTGGGATCTTGACTGTGTTGCGGGGCACCTAGGGATGCCTGTGCACTTGATGATGTATAGGCCTAAGTGCTGGTGTCCTTTGATATATTGAGACTGTGGAGTGTCCTTGTGGCTTTTCCCCTTCTGAGATGAGATGCGGGGATAAACGTGTGTGTGTGTGTGTGTGTGTGTGTGTGTGTGAGAGAGAGAGAGAGAGAGAGAGAGAAAATTCACCAAGTTAGCACCACATTCAGGAATGTTCGGAGTAATTGACATGGACTTTAAAGCACTTTTCTTTTATTCTTGTAAACTTAAGCATTTGGGGGAAAATCAAAGATTGATACTCCTGAGCAGTTTTCTTCCTTTCCTAAGGGAAATTAAGCATTCTGGCAAAGGATATTTGAGTAGCTTGATCATTTAACAAGTAGTACTTATCCAATAAATGAAAGATTGCCTTGCATCTTAAGCCGTTGTCCTCAAGATGCTGTCTTTCATTATATATCTTAATGGGCTGCCACATTATCACCAGTCTCCTCTCTCTCTCTCTCTCTCTCTTTCTTTCCAAAGGAAATAGATATTGCTAATCTGGGCATTCTGTAGCTCTTTACTACCTTTGGGGCAAAGACAAGGTGAAGCACTTTTTTTTGTTGTTGTTTTTAATTTTTTTTTCCATAATGCACCTCTCTCATTTTAAATATTAGCAGGCATGCCTTGATTTCAGACCTCCATATTAGAGATAGGAAATAATCATAATAAAGAATTTTTCTAAACTGTAGTTCATGCAATCATTGCCATTTATACTCTTACAGACACTAGTCCTCAGGTAACCCAAATACTCAGCAAACTCATCTATATGTTCCATCTTGCCCTTTTGGGTTTTGATAGTTTTTGTGAGCCATGAGACTTATTTCCTAAAAAGTCTACCATGTGATTGCAGTATGTGTTGTAGTGTTAATACCAAAGTGTGGATCAATGTTGTTTAAATTGCTAGTTACAATCAAAATTATAAAAAAAAGAAAAAGAAATCCTAACAAATTAGTAATGGTGAGAACCGTTTTGTATTACTTCTTTTTCTCCATTTCACATATGTATCCATATTTGGGGTAGTGATATAAAACACATTTTTGTTTGTTTGTTTGTTTTTCTGAACGGTCTGAATTTTTAAAGACACACTTATTGGCCAGATCACTACATAGAGTCAGTTCATCTGGCTTTTAGTTCTGGTTCTGTTACAATCTTGATGATCTTAAGGAAATCACTAGACGTGTTTCAGTTTCCTCCTCTGTGAATGGGAATCAAAGGGATAATGCTGCAGGAAGTGCTTTGAAAAATGCATAGATGCCAATTATTTCTTTTATTCTAAGAATACAGGGTGATGTTTAAGAGATAAAGCAGAACAGTAGCATCTTTCAAACTAGTCATTCTGAGAGACTGTTAATCCAGTGGTACCGCCATTGCCTCTAATGAAGTTCATATTCCCCGAAATTACTGTTAAGGAGGCTATTACATACAATGTGGTGAAATTTCGAGTGCGGTGACCCAGGTTCAAGTCTTCACTGTGTTGGTCCTATTTTTCTGACCTTCACCTTCAGTTTCCTATTTATACAATGAACATGACAGTAGTACCTATTATTCAAGATGGTTGGGAGTATTAACTGTGAAATGGAGTGAATACTGTCATAGAATAAGCACACAGTATTAGGTCTTACAGTTAGTAGTTTCTCCCATATTTGCGGTTCATACTGTTGTCCCACTCGTTCAAGCTAAAATCTATGGTTCATTTTTAACTCCTTCATTTCCTTACTCTACCACAACCACCAGAAAGGCCAGTTAACTATTACTTCACAACATAACTTTACTTTCTCCACTTCCTCTGTACTGCTGCCACGTAGCCCAAGCCAGAACGTCACCGTCTCTCACGTGTACCTTTCCAGAAACTCCGTAACTTTTCTAACACCTTCCTTGCTCTTGCCTGGCCTGGTTTTCACTTCACAGCACCAGAGTGATCTGTAAAAATGTGCACTGATCAGATTTCTCCCTGCCTTGAAGTCCTATAGTGGCTTTCCATCATACTTAGATAAAATTCAGACACCTTTTCTTAGCCTTCTCTATTTCTCCCTCCTTACCTACCTTTTCCACCTTGTGTATTCTCCAGCCACATGGGCCTTCTTTTGCACACATCAGGTCTTCCAATTAATTCCTGTCCTGAGGCCTTGGGTGTTGCTCCTCCCTCGGCTTCCACCACAGGTCTCTGCAGTGTTGGCTCTCTCATGTTCAGGTGTCTGGTCCTCTCAGAGTTCTGTCCTGACTACCTAAGTGGAAGTTGCTGCCCTCACTCATGCTCCATACTTCTGTTTGATTTTCATCTTTTCTTATTTACTTCTCATGTGACCTGAACCCTTTGCCAGATTGTGAAAACCATGAGAATTGTGATCTTATTTTCTGTATTGTTGAAGACTGCCTCTCTAGTGCTTAGGACAGTGCATTCATGAGGTACTCCATAAACACCGCTTGGGTTATACAGCAGTGAACAGGACAGATGTAGCCCATGTTCAGAGTGTTTTATTTAGACCAGGATCAGCAAATCCTTTCTTAAAGGGACAGATAGCAAATTATCTAGATTTGTAGACAATAAGGTCTCTATTGCTACTATCGACTTTGCCCTGGTAGCACCATAGCAGCCACTGACAGTATGTAAATGACTGGGCATAAGTGTGTTCCAATAAAAAATGGGTTTAGAAGAACAGGCAGTGTGTCCCTGGTATATAGTTTGCTCACCCCCTGCTTTAGAGCATTGCTGTTGACTAGAACTATCTGTGCTGATAGTACTGCTCTTTATCTACAATGTCCAGTCTGATAGCCACTGGCTACATGTGGCTCTTGAGCACTTGACTTGTGGCTGGTACAACTGAGGAACAGCTTCATTGAGGTATAATTGACATACAGGAAACTGTACATATTTAAGGTCTATACACCAGGAAGCTTTGGCACATGTATGTATTGATGAAACCATCATGGTCAAGACAGTGAACATACTTATAATCTCCCAAATTTTATGTCCCTTGCAAATCAGGTGTTGCTCCCCATTCCTAGGAAACCACCAGTCTGTTTTCTGTCATTGAAGATTATTTTGCATTTTCAAGAATTATATATAAATAGAATCATACTATGTATTTTTTAACATCTTTAATTCAATATAATTATTTCAAGATTCACCCATGTATTTGCACTTATCAGTGGTTCATTTCATTGCTGAGTAGTATTCCATCATGCATAGAAGCCATAGCTTGTTTATCCATTCACCTAGTAGTGGATATTCGGGTTGTTTCCAGGTTTTGGCTACTATACATAAAGTTACTATGAACATACATGTATAAGTCTTTGTCTGGACCAACACTTTCATTTCTTTTGGGTAAACACTTAGGGGTTGAATGGCTGGGTCATATTTTATCTGTAAATTTAACTTTTTAAGAAAATATCCAGTTGTTTTCCAAAGTGGTTTTATATTCTTACCAACAGTAGTATAAGAGTACAATTTCTCCACATCTTCACCCAGACTTACTGTCCTTTTGATTATAGCCATCTTAGAGGGAATGATGTGGCATTTCAATGTGGCTTTGATTGGCATTTTCCTAATGACTAGTGATGGTGAAAATCTTTTTACGTGCTTATCATCCATATGTTAAGTTGAGTGAAGTTCGTATTCAAAGATTTTGCCCAATTTAGTTGGATTTTTAGTTTTTATATTACTGAGTTTTGAGAGTTTTATATTCTGATTCAAATTTTTTATCATATATGTGATTTACAAATACTTTTTCCCATTATGTGGCTAGTCATTTTATTCTTCTCACAGTGTTTTTAAAGGAACAGAGTTCTCAATTTTAATGAAATCAAAGTCATCATTTTTCTGTAATTTTACTTAATTATAATTTATTTGAATTTAAATTGGAATTGCCACAGGTGTCTATTGGATACTAGACTGGACAGTGTATGTTGGGAGAAAGAGACAAATGTTATATTAACAAGAATTAATAAATGGTGATAACTCTTATTTAAAAAAAAAAAAAAAACATGGAAATGGAGCTAGGCCACTCTCATTAAGGTTTCCAGGAAGGCCTCTTTTAAGTGAGGATTTACTCTTTTGTGAGTAAAACAAGATGCTGTAAAAAAGATTTCAAGAAGTAGGAGTAATTATTCAAGGATCCTGTGGTAGGAAAGGAGCCAGTGTGTGGAGGCCATATAAGAAGCTATTCTCTTTATTTTATAGCCACATTTAGTATTTTAACCTGAAGCAGAATCACATACCTGGTTCATCCGCATTTATTCACTAGTCAGATGATTTGATTATTTCTAGAAATCAAGGATTTTCTGTCATTTAGACTCTACAGAATAATGCACAAGAGATTTTTCTAGTAATTTCTAAACATATGGATCTAAAAGATAATAGGAACGTAGAGATAATGCTTCGGGATAATGCATTCTGGATAGAATCCTGGATTAATCCTTCTGGATAATGTATCCTTGAGGATATCCACATTTGGCTAGAACAGTTTTTTATAGAATGAAATGGAAGCACGTATTAGAGCAATTTCGGTTAGGGATCATTTGTGTCAAACTCAGTCACTCTGACCCTCTGGTTTCCCATAGTAATTGAAAACCCCTTGAATAAGATGGGTGCTTGGATGGGAAAGAAAGACTTAAAGGCAAAGAAAGTCAGTTGGAGCAATGGGATTTTGAAATAGCTCCAACATATTAAAATGTAGCAGCTGTTGTTGAAAACCTCATTCTGTCTAGTCTTTCTGCATTCTTTGGGTCCTGATTTCTTTATAGCTGTTCATGGTAGAATACCCCCAAGAGCCAGCTTTGGCCATGTGTGTGTCTTATGCTGGGGTTTGAAGGAAACATCTTGGTGAGTAAGCTTTAGTTTTAGTCTATAATACTGAGAAAATATTATGCTTGTGGATAAACTGATATTTTCCTGAATTCTTTTCTTGTGTTAAATTCACAAAATGACTTGATAAAATCAGGCACATTTCTTGTATTGTCTCAGAGGAGTCTGAAGTGTTCAAAATCTGAATGAGATTAATCAGAAATGGCCTCTGTTCTCACTGGTGTGATCTCCAAACTTGTGAGTGTACATTTTTTCTTTGTGAAATGGTGGTAATAATCGATATCTTGTATAGTTCACATTTGTTTCTTATGGGTCAGAAGAAGAATGTATATTCTGCACTTTTAGGTAGAGAAGCCAAATCATTATCTTTTACCTAGTGAAAGAAGGTGTAAACCAATAAAAAGAGTTTTATTTCTTTGAATTTGATAAGGGAACATTGACATGCAAATGAATGGATGCTATCTGTCTCATTCAGCTCAGGCTGCCATAACAAAATACCCTAAACTGTGTGGTTTATACATCAGACATTGATTTCTTACAGCTCTGGAGGTGGTGGATGCCTATGATCTGGGCGCCATCCAGTTCCTGGTAGAGGGCTCCCCTGGCTTGTGGTTGGCCATCTTCTTCTGTGTCTCCATGGGACTGGGAGGATATCGGCGAATGGAGAAGAAAGGGAGAGAGGTGGAGATGGAACTAGATACCTCTGTTCTCTTCTTTTAAGGGCACAAGTCTTATCCTAGGGGGCCTCACTTTCATGACTTCATCCAAACCTAAATCAGCTCCCCAAACCCCTGCCTCCTAATACAATGCATTTAAAATTAGACCTTCGTCATATGAATTTAGGTGGGATAAGCATCAGTCCCTAGCACTATGCTCCAAGTGGTCAACTTTGAAGGAAAGAAATATCAAATAATGTAGAAACTTGAACAGAAAGATAACAATTAATGTTTATATTTTATGGGATAATAAGAGGAAATTTTAAAACTTCTTTAAGTGAATACCTAACTACATATAATCCACATCAATTAAATGAGGTAAGTTTTATTAACTTAATTCTTTTTTTTTTTGACGTTTCTTTTTTTTAAGATTTTATTTATTTATTTGACAGACAGAGATCACAAGTAGGCAGAGAGGCAGGCAGATAGAGATTGAGAGAGAAGGAAACAGGCTCTCTGCTGAACAGAGAGCCCCATGCGGAGCTCAATCCCAGGACCCTGGGATCATGACCTGAGCCAAAGGCAGAGGCTTTAACCCACTGAGCCACCCAGGTGCCCCATAACCTTTGGACTCTTAAAAAAAAAAGAGTCCGAAGGTTAACCACTAAACCACCCCAGTGCAGCTACGACTTCTAATTACTTCCAAGAAGAATGAATCCCTTGAATCTCAAATTGGATCGTATAATGTTTATTTATTTTCTTGCATGCCCAGGGTATATCTTTGGTGGACATTCAACATGAGAATATCAGAAATAGAAGGGCTCTAAGAGACTGTGTAGTTCAAATTCTCTCATTTCCTAGATTAGTAGATGAAAGCCCAGAGAAGTGACTGAACTGCCTTGGGTTGCATATCTCAATAGTGGTGAGACTTACTGCAAACAGTAGGATCTCAAATAAAAATAACATTCTTCCTGTAGTTTGATTACATTCTGTTGCATGTGACTCCAAAAGATGAGGTAGGTACACTCTTCATTTCATTCCTTGTTCATCTGATAATTTTGTAACTAAGGAAACATGGTGAACTTAGCCTGGATATGGACCTCTGTGTTAGGTCTCCATGAGAAAATCCATGAGATTCTCCATGAAAAACTCCTATTTTAAAGACACTTTTACAGAAGAAGATTGGTGACCCTTACTTGATTATTCATTCTCATGTTTACCAGCCTTCGCTCTCAAGAAGATTTCTTTGTCCAAAGGTTTCAAATTTGGGGTCCATGAATCCCTAAGGAATCCATGTTATGCAGGTCTCTGAACCCTTTGGAGTTACATGCACAATGTAATTCACAGCTTTTTAAATTTTTCAGAGAACCTCTCCCCTAGGTTTCAATGTAGTTTCTCAGTCTACAGATTAGCAATGATTCTTTTTGTGTTGCCTTCCTTGGAAGACACTTTCTATCCTCCATATTATGACTCAGCATTAAAGTGAAGATTATTTCTCCTTCCAAATGAAGAACTTCAGATCATATTAGCGTTTCTCACAGACTCTTCTTCCCCCAACACTTTCAATACTATCTATGGTTGTCTTTTGAACATTTCTAAATTCTTTGTAAACCTGAAAGGTGAGGAGTGCAGAATTAGAAATCCTCTATGAATGAAGCTGCAGTGAGGAGCACGGATCTGCTGCATATGATGTCAGAGTTTTAGGGGCCACATAAGCAAGGCTGCTGAGATAGAACCAGGAATGTGGTTCTACTAAGATGGACTAGGCATATCCTAATCTAGCTCAACACGGAGTAAGGAACCCAGGGAAGACTTAAAGGATTCGCACATTTCAAAGTTCAAAGCGTGGTAAATAGATGCTGAATAAAGGGAATTTGGAGGATTGGTGTAAGGAATCTAGCACAGGCTCAAAGGTGAAACAGAATTATAAGAATATGTGCCTGTGAACAAACCGCTATCCTTCTTAGGAACATTAACCCGTCTTTTACAGTTGACATTCTTCACATGGGGACAAGCCACTGGACCTCATAGTGCAAGTAATTGTCTCCCAGATTTTCTTCTCCCCGCCACCTCTGCAGTCACACTAGACTCAGAATGGTGGATTGAGGAGAGTTATGTCCCCAAGAGATGTGAATAATGGCAACAGTGGGATGGAGCTGACCATCTGTAAGATAGAACGTAGGTTATCAAACCCACAGACTTTTCTGGGAGTCTGATGAAAACTGTGGGTTCTCTCTCCAAAAAGAAGGCATAAGTACATACCATCTAAAAAGGAGAAGTACACAATTGAACCATCCCTGAAACTCATTCCTGGTTAATAATTCCTGACCGAGAAGTATGGTATTGTCTATTTCTCACCCATTTGCTTCCTGTCTTTTACTCATGGTTTATGTAATTGTGTCAGTTGCCCTCTGAGCTGTACTAAGGAGGTTGGGGCATAGAATTTCCATATGTGAGCTACAAGATTAAGGTGGGGATAGCAACACTGAGGCACGATGCTAGTGACAGTAACTATGGAGAGATCCTGAGGACACAGTGAATTTAGGGGATAAGAATTGTGCCAAAGAAGTCCAGTATCCCTTTCCAATGGAATGATGGTTCCCCTGTTCCTGTGCTAGGATCTAGGTTTGATTTTACTAGAAGCAGTTCCCTTATGAATAATGTAATGATGTGTGCTGATACTGAGCCAGTTAGTTTTCTCTAGTTCCCCCTAAAGCAACACCCAGTTCCCAGGATTGCTGACCTAGGCCCTCTGGTGGTAGGGGAGACCTCTGGCCAGTATAAGGTGAGAGAGTAGAGCAGGAAAAATGGCCAGAGCTTGAACTTCAGCACTGGCCATTGAGAAGCATATTGGTGATTTTACCTATTTGTTTCCAGTGGCAGGTCCGCTGACTCTATCTAGAATGGTAAATCTATAAGGTGTAATTTAGAGAGTGATTTATCTGGAATATACAAGTCAAATAATCCTCCACTTATCAAAAATCAGAGGTCCTCTGAAACAAAGTACTTGAATTATAGTTAATCCTATGTGTATATACCACTAAGAAAAAGAAAAAAAAATATCTTTTTTTTTAAGTTACAGCAAGAAAAAAAATCTGTTTGGAAGATGGGATCCTAAATATGTAAGTATTTAAATCTATTAAATATGTAAGATAGTCTCTTTTGCTGTAGAGGATCTTTTGTCTCCCTTTACTTGATCTCTTCAAATCCTGACTTATTTTGAAGCCCAGTTTATGTTCTGTCCTGCCTATGAAAGAGAGATAATAGAGCTACTCAATGGCATTTTGGAATATAAATGAGATAATCCACTTCTGCCTTTAGCAGAGTGGCTGGAACATAGTAAACCATCTACGTATCTATTAGCTCCAGTTCATGATAATAGGTATGATACTACTTTTCCCAAATGCTCTGATCAACTTTTAACCTCCTTATTCTCTGTCCATAAAATATTTAAAGCCTCTTCCACTTTTGGACCCTTACTATCCTAGTGAAAATGTTAAGTTATCTCCACAGTGAGATTGGGGTCTCTTTGAGAGGTAAGGGCAGGCAATACAAAATTTGCTGAGTTGGTTTCAAAATTGGCACTTACTCACTTTACAAGTCACATGGTCTTCATTTTATTTAATTAGTTTTTTTTTTCTCTCAACAGAAAATGAAAACACTTGCAGAAAGGAGGAGGAGTG
Organism: Meles meles; assembly: GCF_922984935.1. Lineage (NCBI taxonomy): Eukaryota > Metazoa > Chordata > Mammalia > Carnivora > Mustelidae > Meles > Meles meles. The sequence goes on along the minus strand of NC_060068.1, from coordinate 20,838,343 downwards.
CCCCATCTCTTACCCTGGAATAAGCCCTACAGAAAAGGCCAAATAATACTTGTGCCTGGGCATGAGGCAAATTTTTCCTGTTTTAAATATGAAGAAAGATAACCAAAATGAGATTATAAAAAATGGAATGCTGATTTCTTATATGCATTATTAAATTAATTAATGAATGTATCAGGAAATTTGAAGTGGGAAAACAGGCTAACTTTCTATGGAAATGACCATTTTACCCATGAAGACTAAATATCATTTCGATAGACATTTTCAACAAGTCTTTCATAATATGTAGAAATTGAATGAATATTCAGTCATTAACTTATTCATTAATTTTTCAATGGCATTTTACACAGGAGGAGTTTTTATGTTCAAAGGAATCCTGTGATGATTTTCCTCTAATCTGTGAATCATTTTATATAAAGTGAAATCCTTATCACATTTTCTTAAAATAAGAGTATAACTGAAATTTCTGTGAATGATGTGCTAATTGAACATAAAATCAGTATGAAGTCGTGGTGGTCTTTTTTTTCAGTGCCAAAAATAAATTATAGAACCAAATCCCAATTAGTGAAACTTCTAGAGTACTGTGGCCACTCTCTTAGTACTCAGTATGTTCTCAGCTCTGGCAGTTCCCACACGTGTCCCTAGAAGACACATTAGGCATTAGGTTGAACAGGAAATATAAATTACTTTTGATTGAAGCCGAATCAAAATGTAATTAGAAAGATACTCTTCTTCCAAATAAATAATACTTTTCGGTGTTTATAGAAATGACTTCTGGATCATTGGCATTAATTTACCTTGGCCTTTGTGTGGAAAAAAATAACAGTAATATTTTCACAGTTTGACCATGATTATCTAGAAAACTCAAGAGTAAGTGTTGTTCGATAGAGGCAGACAGAAGAGGCAGAATTATTAGTACAACTGTATATATGGATATATTGTTAATACAAAAATAGCTTTATTATCTACTTTATAAAAACAGTGTTAGGTATAATTGCTTATTGGAAGCTTCTATGATAGATATGTTTCAGGCTTTTCAATGATAAGGAGTCCTTTTATCAGTGGAATTTTAGCCCAAGATCAGGGGTCATACTGGCCTACTTACCCCCAAGCTTGTGAGACTCTGTAATCGCAGGCATGTAGATACTTAAAGTTTGTGTTTGGAAGTTTGGAATATTGTGGAGCATTTGCATTGATCTCAGCGATTTAGTGGGCAATGGCCAGAGATGGTAGGCATCATGTAATGCACAGGGTATCCTGCACATCAACGATTTGTGGGAACCTCCATGGCTTTGAGGGTCCCATGCATGGCATGTTGTGTTCAGCTCCATGTTCAGCATGGAGCTGAAAAACTTTATGTGATTGTTTCTGTCTATAACTTCACTTTGTTTGAGGTATAAAGACAAAGTATTTTTATATGCTTTTGTTTTAATAAACACTAAATTTTCCAAAAGTGCCACTACCTCGCCTATCAAAAGTTAGTTGTACCTTATATTGTTTGGGACGATTTCAGGAAATCATTTGACTTCATTTTCCTGTACTTGTGTGGTATGGCTTCTTACCCTCTGTCTATTCTTAAACTTAAATGTATCATTTGAAAGTTCTATAACCATATGGGTCTGTCATTGTGTTTTAGTATAGTCCTGCGAGAGCATATACCTATTGAAATATATAATTTAGTAGTGATTACATTTATTTTAATTTCTTTGTATTGCTATTAGGAATTGTATTGATATTTTTGAAATTCTTTTAAATATGCCTGAATTTCATTTCATGGTAGAAAAGAAGGAATGGAAATGAATACATACATGTAGACATCACTATCCCATTAGGGATCTGGGTCTCATAGGGTTGAGAAGGAAGAGGCAGTTGAAGTACTGGGTCAATAATGCTGAAAACACCTACCCACCTTTGTGAAATTGTGGTACGTTAGAGAACCAATGCACTAAGACACAACCGTGTCCTTCCCTATCCTACCTTCCCATTACCTCTGCAATAATTAGGGCTTACATTAGACCCAGTTCCTAAATTTCTGTCTCAGGAATAATGAAATATGGAGAACTTGTGTCAAGATAACCACAGGAAATAAAAGTATATTTAAGTTGAGGTTGTATATGTTTTAATCTTCAATTTATTTCTTACGAGTTTCTCCAGGTCAGGAAAGTGAGTGCATAGCACAGGGGAATAGGGTCTTCATCTATTGTACAGAAACAGTGTTTTTACTCTGTGCAGTGCTGGGCAGTCAATGTGTACAAAAAGAAAGCTGTTGGGTGTTGAATGTGTACAAGGTTTTTGTACATAATGTAGTCTCTGCATCGGAAAGAACCATAAATGTCTTCTAATCTGGTGGTTTCCAGAGCTTTCTAGTTAGTGTTCTGCAGTGAGATCCAGAGAATTGCACAATTGTCAGAGACTCCTCATGGTTGATTTCAATACACCCTTGGTGGAGAACCACTATGACAAGCTACAAAAGAATCCCTTTTATTCAAAGAGTAGTTTTAGGGAAGCCTGGATGGATTGGTTATTTAAGTGTCTGACTCTTGATTTCCACTTAGAAACATGGTCTAAGTAAGGGTTGTGAGATCAAGCCCTGTGTTTTGCTCCATGCTCAGTACTGAGTCTGCATGAGATCCTCTCTCTTCCTCTGCACCTCCCCACCCCCTCACACATGTGCTTGTTCTCTCTCTCTCTTAAATAAATCAATGAATACATTATTAAAAAAAAGAATTTTGCTTTACTGTCAATTGCACCCAGGAAACATGAAAACTTTACAAATGCTAAGCCGATAGCACACTTGTTTTAAGTCAAATTATGTAGAGTAAAATCTAGAACCTAGAAAGAAAGAAAAATAATATTTACTATTTCTTTATGAGTAATATCATGGGAATGATCCTGTAAGAGAAATAGACTTCTCTAGCACTTCATATTTCTTTTTTTTCTTTCTTTTCAGCATAACAGAATTCATTGTTTTTGCACCACACCCAGTGTTCCATGCAATATGAGCCCTGCATAATACACACCACCTGGCTCCCCCAACCTCTCACCCACTCCGTCCCTTCAAAACCCTCAGGTTGTTTTTCAGCGTCCATAGTCTCTCATGGTTCATCTCCCCCCTCCAATTTCCCTCAACTCCCTTCTCCTTTCCATCTCCCCATGTCCTCCATGTTATTTGTTATTTTCCACAAATAAGTGAAACCATATGATACTTGACTCTCTCTGCTTGACTTATTTCAGTCAGCATAATCTCTTCCAGTCCTGTCCATATTGATACAAAAGTTCCGTATTCATCATTTGTGATGGAGGCATAATACTCCATCGTGTATATGGACCACATCTTCCTTATCCATTCATCCATTGAAGGGCATCTTGTTTCTTTCCACAGTTTGGTGACCATGGCCATTACTGCTATAAACATTGGGGTACAGATGGCCCTTCTTTTCACTACATCTGTATCTTTGGGGTAAATACCCAGTAGTGCAATTTCAGGGTCATAGGGAACCACATGGTCCTCTCAATTGATGCAGAAAAAGAATTTGACATAATCCAGAATCTGTTCCTGATTAAAACGCTTCAAAGTATAGGGATAGAGGGAACATTCCTGAACTTCATAAAATCTATCTATGAAAGACTCACAGCAAATATCATCCTCAATGGGAAAAAGCTCACAGTCTTCCAGTTGAGATCAGGAACACGACAAGGATGTCCACTCTCACCACTCTTGTTCAACATAGTATTAGAAGTCCTAGCAATGGCAATCAGACAACAAAGAGAAATAAAAGGTATCCAAATTGGCAAGGAAGATGCCAAACTCTCTCTCTTCACAGATGACATGATTCTTGATATGAAATACCCCAAAGACTCCACCCCCAAACTACTAGAACTCATACAGCAATTCAGTAACGTGGCAGGATACAAAGTCAATGGACAGAAATCAGTGGCTTTCTTATACACTAACAATGAAAATACAGAAAGGGAAATTAGAGAATCAAATCAATTTATTATAGCACCAAGAACCATAAGATACCTGGGAATAAACCTCACCAAAGAAGTAAAGGATCTTTACTCGAGGAACTACAGAACACTCATGAAAGAAATTAAAGAAGACACAAAAAGATGGATGACCATTCCATGCTCTTGGTTTGGAAGAATAAACATTGTTAAAATGTCTATACTGCCTAGAGCAATCTGTACTTTTAATGTCATTCCGATCAAAATTCCACCGGTATTTTTCAAAGAGGTGGAGCAAATAATCCTAAAACTTATATGGAATCAGAAGAGACCCCAAATTGCTAAGAAAATGTTGAAAAACAAAATAAATTGGCAGCCTCACATTGCCTGATTTCAAGCTTTCCTACAAAGCTGTGATCACCAAGACAGCATGGTACTGTTGTAGAAACAGACACATAGACAGTGGAACAGAGTAGAGAACCCAGATATGGACCCTCAACTCTGTGTTCAAATAATCTTTGACAAAGCAGGAAAAGATATCCAGTGGAAAAAAAGACAGTCTCTTCAATCAATGGTGCTGTGAAAACTGGACAGCTATATGTAGAAAATGATACTAGATCATTCTCTTACACTGTACTCAAAGATAAACTCGAAATGGATAAAAGACCTCAGTGTGAGACAGGAATCCATCAGAAACCTAGAGGAGAACATAGGCAGTAACCTCTTTGATATCAGCCACAGAAACTTCTTTCAAGTTATGTCTCCAAAGGCAAAGGAAACAAAAACGAAAATGAAATTTTGACCTTCATCAACAAAACAAAGAGGTAACCCACAGAATGGGAGAAGATATTTGCAAATGACAGTACAGACAAAAGGTTGATATCCAGGATCTATAAAGAACTCCTCAAACTCAACACACACAAAACATATAATTATATCAAAAAAATGGGCAGAAGATATGAACAGACACTTCTCCAATGAAGACATACAAATGGCCATCAGACACATAAAATGTTCATCATCAATAGCCATCAGGAGATTGAAATTAAAACCACATTGAGATACCATCTTACACCAGAAAGAATGGCCAAAATTAGCAAGACAGGAAACAACGTGTGTTGGAGAGGATGTGGAGAATGGGCAACCCGCTTACACTGTTGGTGGGAATGCAAGTTGGTGCAGCCACTTTGGAGAACAGTGTGGAGATTCCTTAAGAAATTAAAAATAGAACTTCCCTATGACCCTGCACAGTCACCATAACATTGCATATTTCTTGTACTGTATGTTACTTAATTTTGGCTTTGTGACAGGGTATTGCTCTTTCTAATGTTTCCCAGTAATGCGTTGCTTAGTAATTAATGATGGTAAAATTATTGTCCAAGGTTTAGCAAACATGCACATGGGATTTATAAGAATCACTTCATTTGATAGCTGTTGCACCTCAATTTTTATTGAATGTAACGAATAAGATCTCATTTTATTTATGTTTTTAATAAGACAGTATGTTTGTTTATTTTTTGTATTTAATTTTTTTAACTTTATTTTTCCAATTACCAAGATTCATTGTTTATGCATCACACCCCATGTTCCATGAAACACCTGTCCTCCTTAATACCCACCAGCAGCTAGTTTTAAAAGACAGGAAGACTTAGGTTGATTGGTGAGTTAACTGTGTTGAAGTGTTATCTCCAGTGTTCTTCGATTAGCCTTTACAGTACATAAGGAGTGGTCATTTATAGATCTTTAACTTTTCTTTTTTGTATGTGGATACATTTCAGTTCAGCTAGAGGTGATTTCTGTAAGTAATTATTTTAGTTAAGTGTCATCGTGGTTCTCCAATGTGGCTGCATTCAGCTCTTTTTACTCTCAAATGTAACGGCTTCAGTTCTGTCTTTGAGAACAGCCTCACTTCATGTGCTAGCGTCCTCATGGTAAAATACTGGGCACCTAATGAGAGGGATTAGTTTCCCTAAACATAAAATGAGAGTGTGTAGAACTTATCATGTCATAAAACCCTTCTACCTCCAGTTCTGTGGCTACATAATTATGATTTGTGAAAATAAGTGCATAGACTTCCTTACGCATACTCTGAATCCTAGTCATTCTTAATTACTTGCAGTGTCCTGGGAATACTGTACTCTCACGTTGGCTCAGCTGTCACTTCCTTCAGGTGCGCCTCTAACCCATTAGAGATAACATCCAGGCTTCTAGAGCATTTCATTGTAAGCACTCCTGCCCCTGATTTGACATCACCATCTACGCCATGCTCACTGGTGGGTCCCTGTCACTTAAAATGACATTTTGTACATAACTTGTGTTCAATTATGATTTGTTGGCTGAATTAGTGACTGAATAAGTGAGTCCATTTCCAGACCAGAACAGATCTTAGTAAGTTTGCACAATTTAGTAGTTTCTTAAGTTTCTGCCTTTCCTACCCTCCTGTAGGTAGTCAACACATGAGAGACTTTCCTTGTTCATCGGTATTATTGGTGAATTCTGGCTAGAGAGAAAGGCAGAGTCCTTTTGACAAAGTGACTCTGAGTTATTGTTAGGAAGTTTTTTTCATGCAGCAAAATACCCCACGAACTCATATATCTGATCTAGAAATACCACATTTATTGACATTCTCATCGTATTTCTTCACTGTTTACTCAGGGCGAGATTCAAGTTATACAGATTCAAATCATACAGAGATTCAAGTCATACAAAGTTTTCCCCCAGAAAATCACTTGTTTTGTTTTGATAGGTACCACCCTGTAGAAGTTACAGAGAAATGTCTCTGCTTTTGTTTGAAGTTGCCATCTGTTAGCACTTTTCAGTTGATATTCACCTATTACCATCCCCACATCCAAATTACTTGATTGTGTGTGTGCTCTTTGCAAGACTTTATGCTAGAGACTTAAATAGTTTCCCTTTTTGATCTAGCCTCCCTGCTCCTCCCTGCTGCTAAGAGGACAGGCAGGGAAGCATTGTGGTGTCACAGGAAGGGCTGGGGCTTTAGCTGCATTCCCATGCCTGCTGTCCATCCTTTGTGTGACCTTGGAAAAATCACCTAATCTCTGAGTCTCAGTGGTTTCCTCTGTAAGGTTTAAATCTAATGCTTGCATCACAAAATACAAAGTGGGAAAATTCTTAGAAGATTGACTTTGTTATTATTCGTTGCCTCTTTCCTTCCCTGAGGTACATTTCATTTTCAGGCCTTAAACCTCCTGACTCATCCAGCAAAGTCAAATTTGTTAGTGAAGAGTCCCTACTTCATCATTATAGCATTGTGTAACCAGAAGAAAATCATTGAGCCTGGCTTCTTATGTGATGAACATTGAGTCAAAGATTGTCTCTAGGTCACATGCTTGATTAATAGACTTAGAGATGGGATTGGAAATGACAGTCCTCTGGTTTTGATGGTGTATTCTTTGAATCGTTCAAACAGAAGGACTATGGTCTAGAGTGTGAGAGCATGGATTCTTGAGCCAGATTGCCAGGTGTGACTCGTGATACTGGTCCTTACTAGCTTTATGATATTGTAAGGTTCTAAACCAGGGATACTTAGCTATCTCTTAATATGGTAAGGAAGGCTCAGTGGGTCTTCCATATGAAAATTCCTTAGTGGAATCACCAGCATGTGATCAGTGCTCTGTGTATGAAGGTTATTGTTAGTAGTAGTAGTAGTAGTAATAGTGCTAGTAGTAGCAGTAGTAATAACAGAAGTAGAAGTAAATAGAACGCTCATAGGAAAACTGTCTGAGCCCCGGGGCAAATTAGAAATTAAAAAGGATGAAAGATGCAATCTAGAAGCTAAACTGAACTCTAATATTAATTTTTTTTTATTTATTTGACAGAGAGAGAGAGAGATCACAAGCAGGCAGAGAGGCAGGCAGAGAGAGAGGAGGAAGCAGGCTCCCTGCTGAGCAGAGAGCCTGATGCGGGGCTCGATCCCAGGAACCTGGGATCATGACCTGAGCCGAAGGCAGAGGCTTTAACCCACTGAGCCACCCAGGCGCCCCTCTAATATTAAATTTATTTTAAAAGATAATTATATTTCTGGATCTGGCCTGATGCAATATTGACTCAGGACATCTGGTATTTATTCTTGGTAGACCCTGTCAACTCCTCAGATCTCCCTAAGCAGAAGTTCAAAGTATGTGTGGAATGATTCTGGGAAATAAGGTGCTAAGACAAGGGGATTGACGTGATTTGCTTGACCCCTCCAGAATAGGGTCTCTAGGAGAGCCATATGTGCCAAAGCTATGAATCAAGATGAGACACATATAGAATTGGCCACTTTGGGATAAGGATGCTAAGATGAGTGAGCCACATCGGAACGTGTTGGATATCTAGGACAAGCAGCTGTTTGCTGGCTGGCTTCTGCTTCCTTTTGGCCTGATCACTCCTGTCGTGTATGACTACACACACACACACACACACACACACACACACACACCACACAAAAGCACATACACTAACATTACCTTACCTAGAATATCCCATATTGTGTTCTATACACTTCTCATTACCCCATTTCCTTTTCTTCTATGTTATGTTAGCATTACAACTTTAATACTCATCTAATGTAGCTGATAACACATCATCCTTCCATATGCAAGGAGTAGAGTGCATTTGTACCCTGGAGTGTTTTACTAAGAAGAGTGGCCATGTCTACTTTCATAACAGAATGAAAAACCACCTCCACTTGTGATTATTCAGTGTGAAATTCCCAGACATGATAACTGGAATGAATTGAATGACCTCAAAAAGGCCATTCTCATACTGAGGAGCCTAAGACAGTTATGGTAACAGTTAGATATAATTTACAGGAATGGTTAGTTACTAGACTTTCTTTTGGAACTCTGTATACCTTCCGTATCATTATACAGTTTCTTTGTACAAGATTTTGAAAAAAAAAATTTGAATTTTAGAGGAATTATTTAAAAATCCTTAATAGCTTTTCAAAGTCACAAATAAACTACATAGACACATTGTCTTAGAAGAAAACCTGTGTGGATACTCATCATTGTGCAGCCTTGTACTCTGTGCCAGCCGGCTCTGCAGGAGGCCTCTTTCTACAATTAGGGACCATGCATCCATTGGTTTTCATGGAGAGACGAATAGATAATTCAGGGTGTGTGATGAGAAGAACACTAAGTAGGATTAGATACATGAAGATTGCCAGTGGCCTGCAAGGCCTTTCCTTGTGAAGGACATTTTCCAAAGGTGTAAAATTTGATTGCAATGGAAAGAGATACTGATTGCTTTATGACATGACAAAGTTGGCAAATTTTTACCAAAATAGAAGTTACTGCTTTTTTTGTAAGGAAAAATGCTTTCAGACCCACAGGTCACCTTATTCTTTTCAAACTACTTTTCATCTTCTTGAAAAATAATCTGATATATCTGTTCCTGGTATGTTGTGCTGTTTTCCTATGTCATGATGCTGCGAAGGCATCATTAGAAGATTATATTAAGAATCTCCACTTTCTAGTGGATATTGATAGTCAAATTAATTTATTTTTGCACTTGCAGATCAATGTATCCATTTAATTTCTTCTTTGCAACTATAGCTTAATTTCCTAACTACAGTTATGATTCAGTTTCATCTTTCATATTGGCACCAGGAAAGCACTGACTGCCTCAATAGTGATATTTACTTCCCCTTCCACACCCCTCTCCACAGGGATGGCCACTGTCCCCAAACATCCTTACTCTACGGGACTAGATCCTCCCTTCCCCTGTGCCCCTTGAAAGCTAGGATTCCTCAGAGGAGCTTTAAAATTCCATTGCTGACCTTCCCTCAAACCCTGAAAAAGGACTTAGGAGGTAGATGGGAGAATAATTGTCCCTATGATGAAGAAGATTCATAGAATGTTGGTTAAGAAAATATAAACCTTGTAGCCATCCTACCAGGGTAAAATCTGGCCCTGCTTCTTAACAAGACAGAGAACTTTGACAAGTTCTTTAACCTCTGCAGGGCCTGCTTTCCTCATCTATAAAATGAGTATAAGCTCATAGGGACTTCAGAGAATTGATAATATAATGTATCTGGATCACTGTAAGTATTATGTAAGATTTTTATTAAATAAAACTGTTGAAATACATAAATCCTTGCTCTGCCCTGTCACATGGGGCATCATTTTCTTAGCGTTCCATGTTTAGGTCTTGTTTTATCAACTTGACTATCTGCTTTGTGAGTGAAGGAACCATGTCTTCTGTTCTTCACATCTCCATGTTCAGTAGTGGGTATAGAACAGAGACTCTGTAATATTCACTGAGCTGAAAGAGTGAGTCGTTTCACTTCCAGCTAAGTAGGACAGCTCTCAGTTAGAGTGGAAATAAGGGTAAGAGTCCACTACTGCCTGGGAAAGTAACAGAGCCAGTATCAGAAAACCACAAAAAGAAGTATCATTTCTGGAGTGACTGGCCATTTAATGCATGTGATGTAATGCTCACGTGTATACAATATCATCTGTACTATGAGTTCCTGCCACTGGTTCTCTGATGTATAGCTTCTGGTGTATTGAGAGGACACAGAGAATCGGATCTTGTTCCTGTTCAATCAGCGTTTGACCTTGGTAGAGTCACCCAGCCTTTCTGCAACAAGGGCTGTTTGCTCATCTGTCAGTGGTAGGGAGGAGGGGAGAGTGAGTTTGACCACATCATTTATGTACTTCTCCCATCAGTCGTCAACTTCTCAGTTTTGTTTTATACGAATTGTAGCTTCATCACATGGAGAACAGAAAATGGCATGACTGTTCCTTGCAAAACTTTTTATCACAAGGCTTGCATCCCCAGGAGTGTGTCTGTGGTCCTACTAAGGACTCCGAATCCCATCTATCCTTTCATTGAAAAGGCCAAGCATTCACTTGTGTGGGATCTTTAGGTTCCGTTATTTTGGTAGCTGGCCTCCATAATGACCCTAGTGATTCCCACCTCCTGGTAGTCACACTCTTGTCCAATGCCTTCCCACACTGATCAGAACTGATCTGTGTAACCAGTAGAATATTGCAAAAGTGATGGTGTATCACTTGTAAGATTAAGGCCGAGCTTCTGACTTAATTGTTGTCATACTCTGTCTCTCTGATCTCTCGTTATGTGGGAAACAGTGTCCTGAACAGTCCTATGTAGAGGCCGATAGGGGAGGAACTGAAGCCTCCAACCTGCAGCCATATGACTGAGCTTGGAATCCGGTATTCCAACCCCAGCCAAGTTTTCAGCGATTGCAGCCCCAACTTGACTGCAGCCTCCTAAGGGATCTGAGCCAGGACTAGCCAGCTAAGCCACTCACTCTTTCCTGACCAGTACAAACTGTGTGAGACAATACGTGCTTGTTTTAAGCTGCTATGTTTGGGGGTATTTGTTAGGCATCAATAGATAACCAACAGTCATCTTCACTTTACTGAACTAGATTTCTAGAATGTTTTTGCCATGTACTTTTTATGTCCTCTTACAGCTAGAGGTGGACAGAGGGGAACACATACTGTTTCCATTTGCAAATGAAAATGCTCACTTCCCAGATCATGTATTTTGTTGGAAAGGGGGCCAGATGGCATTCTTCCTTTCTTTAAACAGTTTTACTGAGATACAGTTTATGCCATAGAATTCATCCACTTAAAGTATACAATTCAGGAGCACCTGGGTGGCTCAGTGGGTTAAAACTCTGCCTTCGGCTCAGGTCACGGTATCAGGGTCCTGAGATTTAGCCCCACATCAGGAATCTCTGCTAAACAGGAGCCTGCTTCCCCCTCTCTCTCTGTCTGCTTCTCTGTCTACTTGTGATCTCTCTCTCTGTCAAATAAATAAATAAAATCTCAAAAAAATATTGCAAGTATACAATTCAATTATTTTTAGTATAGTCACAGAATTGTGCCACTATTCCCACAGTCATCTTCTTTTAAGATTTTATTTATTTATTTAAGTTGAGAGCCTTGGCACAAGTGATGGGAGGAGCAGAGGGAGAGGAAGATGGGATCTGAAGCAGACTTCCTGCTGCGCAGGGAGCCTGACAGGACATAAGGCTCTACCCCAGTACTGCAAGATCATGACCCGAGCCGAAACCAAGAGTCCAACGCTTAACTAACTGAAGCCATCCCGGCGCCCCCTATTACCATAGACTTAGAGAGTTATCATCCCTCCTAGAGGAAACCCATAGCCATTAGCTGTCCTTCCGCTTTGTCTCGCATGTCCCTTCTTCCCCATGTGCAGTTCTAAGCAGCCACTCTTCTCTTTTTGGTTCCTATGGCTTCAGCTCTTCTAGACATTTTGTATAAACACAGTCATGCACTGGTGGTCTTTTTTGACTGGCTTCTTCCAGTTGGTGTAACGTTTTCATGGTTCTTCCGTGTTGTACCTTACATTAGTCCTTCATTACTTTCAATTGTAAAATAAGATTTCATTAGGTGGTAGATACACCACATTTGGTTTATTTGCTGATCGGTTCATGGGCATTTGGATAATTTCCACTTTGTAGCTATTATGAATAATGCTGCTGTGAAAATCCACATACAAGTTTTTGTGTGGACATATGTTTTATTTCTCTTGGGTATAGACCTGTGGTGGAATTGTTGGGCCCTGTGATAATCCTCTGTTTAGCTCATTGAGGAGCTGCCGAACTGTTTTCCGGCACAGCTGTACTGTCATACACTCCCGCCAGCAACATGGAAGAGCTCCGCTTTTACCATGCCCTTAAGCACCCTTGTGATTTTCTGGCTTTTTGACTATATCTGCCTCAGCCAGCATGAAGAGGCGACTCTTTTTGCTTCTCATTTCATTATGACATTGATCATCTTTTCATGTGTTTACCTGCCAGTTGTATCTTTTGGGGGAAAGGTTCTATTTAAAACTTAGAGCATTTTTAATTCGGTTGTCTTTTTATTAATGAGTTTATTAATGAAAGAGTTTTTTATGTGTTGCCAAACAGCATTGTTAGTATTATGTGCATATAAACACAAAGCAAAGAACAGGATTGTGGCACTAATTTGAGGCTTGTGAGGCCCCCCAAAGCACCTGAGCCTGAAACACCTGGATAACTAAAGACCAACCAAGCTTCAGTTGTCCACGTCATTTTGCAATTGTGTATCTTTGGTTTTGGTTGCTTTTTTCCTCCTTCATTAAAACTAACCCTTCCGTTTTGGGGGAAAAATTAATTTCTATAAGCATGGTCTTCAGCAGATTTCTGAGATACATTCTCTATAATTAAGAGATTTAATCATCTTAAACTTTTGGATAACCATGGCTTTTCAGAGTATTTTCTTGTTTGTTTGTTCAATACATAGTTGTTAGAAAGTTAAATATGTGCATTTTAGAAAATCTAAAAAAATACAAGGGTTAAAAATGAAATTTTGGTCTGTATTCATGGATATCCACCTTGATACCTTTTTCTGTCAGTTGGCTTCAAAGTTTCTGTATGTAATTTTATGATTGAATCACAAACACCATGTATGATGCTGTGCCTGATAGAAATACTCTCTACTTACTGTATTTATAGATCATGTATGCAAATGTATTAAAAATAAATACAATTCTATGGGTTTGCTTTAACTTATAACATGAAGAATGGAGTTGAGGAATAAATATGCTCCTCTTTTGGTAGTTGTAACAATGTATATGTTTTATTTCTGAGATCTTGCATTTTCCTGCAAAAATGTCATTTATTTACTCAATGGCTGCCCACCCTGAGGGAAGCACCCTTACTAGATAAGAGTTTTTCTATACTAGCCTTCAGGGAGCTCACAGTCAAGTAGCTAAGGAAATAAGGTCAGAAATAAATTACTTTAATAGACTATAAGTGCTATCATGCAGGTAGAAATAAAACAACAAAGTGAATGCCTTAGGCCTTGAGGGAAAGTGTCCTAGAGGTGACATTGTCCATGCTGGGGTTTGATGGATAAGTAGGAGACTTTTAGCAGAGGGAACAGGTGACATAGTGTACTATTCAAATGCTCAAAGTTCTTAGGAAAGAATGACAGGTGATGAGGATAGCAAAACAAAGACCAGATTGGTAACCACCTTTGTCAGGTCAGGACTTTGGATTTCTAGATAGTAGAGCTATAATCTAAGAAAATCAGAGTTAATCATGTGATTTAATTTTTGTTTTTAGAAAGACTGCTCTATCAAAGAATTGATGGGAAGAGAGATGGTCCAGACAGGTAGGCTATTTAGGAGACAGCTGAAAAAAATTCAGGCAAGTGTTATTGAAGAGCTAGCATGCTGAAGGGGAAAACTTTAGAGTGTGACAATTAGATGTGGATGTTAGAAAGAAGGAAGTACGCATGAAGATTCTAGCTTTTGAAGACTGGATAAATATGGTGACATTAACATATTGGCCAATTGAGCAAATTTTCAACATGGTGAATTCTAATGGTATAGGACAAAGTGTTTGTATTAACAACACTAATAAAAGCTACAAATTAAATTGAGTGCTTATTATTTACCATGTTCCTAGTTATGTATTTTTGTGTGTGTGTGTACACATACATATGTATATGTATATATTAACGTCTTAATTTAATTTTTTTTCCATTTCCAAGGTTCATTGTTTATTCATTGTTTATGCACCACACCAAGAGCTCCATGCAATATGTGCCCTCCTTAATACCCACCACCAGGCTCACCCAAGACACCCACTCTCCCACTCACCCACCCTCTCCCCTCCAAAACTCTCATTTCTCTATGATCTTACATTTTGTGACCTTACCAAATGTACTATATACTATCTCAATAAAATCATTTCAAGTTTTAGGATTTCCTATCTCATACAATAAAGAACATTTTTAGAAGCTAGGTTTATGAAACTGCATTATTACTATTATAACCTTTTTGTGGCCATTAGATTCTGTCCGAAGTAGTTGCACACAACAGATGAGAGATCATCACTTAAACGAAATTATAGAATGGCTCTGAAATGATTCAGCTACTTTTATCTCCAACTTACAGAGGCTAAAAATTACATTGTTTAATGGAATTAGTTACTTAGCTCTGGGTATTTTCTAGTATAAAGTAGGGAAGTTGAAATGTTGTATATTGCATTTTGTAGTTCTTGGGTTTATTTTCACTTTTTACTCTAATTTTTAAATTTTTTTAAAATTTATTTCTTATTTTTTTATAAACATATATTTTTATCCCCAGGGGTACAGGTATGTGAATCACCAGGTTTACACACTCCACAGCACTCACCATAGCACATACCCTCCCCAATGTTTACTGTAATTTTTAATGTTACCATCTAAGTTTCTGGCCTCTGCCAGGGAATATAATTGTATGTTATATGATTTATGACTTTTCTTTATGACTTGTTGCAAAATCAGATATTTGGAAGTATGACATGTATGTTGAAAAAGATGTTATCAGTTATGTGAATCATCAGTCCCTTTTTTTTTTTAAGATTTTATTTATTTATTTGACAGAGAGAGATCACAAGTAGGCAGAGAGGCAAGCAGAGAGAGAGAGGAGGAAGCAGGCTCCCCGCCAAGCAGAGAGCCCAACGCGGGACTCGATCCCAGGACCCTGGGATCATGACCTGAGCCGAAGGCAGAGGCTTAAACCACTGAGCCACCCAGGCGCCCCTCATCAGTCCCTTCTTAATATTTTGTCCTCTTCTATCCCTCACTAAGAGAGCTGTGTATTGTTTTCCACTTCAGTTGTGCGCATGTCAATTTCTTCTTCTTAATCGATTAGTTTGAAACCTAGATTGTGAGGTCCATAAAGCTCAGGATAGTTCTACTTTTTATCAAGTGGAAATATTTTTCTTTTGTCCGATTTTTGTTTTTTGTCTCGGTCTCCCTTGGCTCAGTAGAATGTGTCTGAGATTCTTCCATGTTACATGCATCAGAAGTTTGTTCCTTTTTATTTCCAGGCAGTATGCCATTTGTGGATATACCACAGTTAGCTTCTTCATTTGCCTGTCAATAGACATTTGAGTTGTTTTCACTTTAGGGCTATTATGAAGGAAACTGCAGTGAATGTTTGTATCCAAGTCTTTTCTGTTTTCACTCTTTTGGGTAAATGCAACAGAGTTAAATTATTGGATCCTATAGTAAGTGTTTCTGTACCTTTAAAATAAACTGTCAGACAATATTCTAAGGTGTTCATACTATTTTGCATACCCACCAACAATGCATGAGATCTCCAGTTGTTCCCCATTTTGGCCAAAACTTAGTAAATGAATGACAATTAAAAAAAATATATATATATGCTTTCTATTGGGTATATAGTGGTATCTCAGTGCAGTCTTCATTGTCATTTCCTGAAGACTAAGATACTGGACATCATCTCATGTAATCATTGCCCATTTCCTTTGTGTAGTGAATTTTTGTGCATTTCTTTACATGCCAACCTAGCGAATTATATGAGTTCTTTCCATATTCTGAATATATAGGTCCTTTGACAGATGTATATAGTGAAAATATTTCCTCTAAATCTGTCTTTTCATTTTCTTTAGTACTTGTTTTTGAGGAATAAAAATTTTTAGTTATGATAAAGTCCAATTGGACAAGATTTCTCTTTCATAGCTTGTATGTCTGTGCCTTAAATAAGAAATATTTGAGTATTTGAAAGCTCCACATGTAGTATTCTATGTTTTCTTCTGTACTAAGACTATGATAGATTGGATTTCATTTTTGTGTATGGCATAAAATAAAGGTAGAGGTTTATTGTTTATCCTTACAGATATCCAGTTGTTGCAATACCAATGACTGTGTAGAGTTTCTTTTGCCAATTGGATAAATAGGGTCTGTCTTCCTTCTGGAAACTTTGTCCAAAACCAGCTCACCATATTTGTATAGGTCTACTTCTGAATTCCATTCTCTTCCATCACTCTATATGTCTATTCTTGCCAATAACATCATATTTCCTTACTGAACTTTCTAATAAGATGCTCATGTTTTTTTGTTGATATTGAAACTTTTTATTGCATGTTCCATTTGATAATTGCTAATATGTAGAAATACAACTGAGACATTTTTTATTGACCTTTAATCTTTGATCTTTCTAAATTCACTTGTTAGTTTTCTTTAAAAAGCGCTTTTAGTTTAATGTAGATTTCTCAGAGTATTCTATGTACACATTCATTTCCTTTATGAATAAAGTCAGTTTTACTTCTTCCATTCTGACCTGTTCAATTTTCCTTTTCTTTTCTTACTTTAATGTACTAGCTAGAACCTCCACTATATTGTTTAATAGAATCGGTGTGAAGAGACTTAACTTTTTTCGTTCCTCAGTTTAGACAGGAAAATAATCTTCCACCATAATGTATGATGTTAGCTGGCTATAGAGTTTTTCTGTAGATGTCCAGTATTAAATTGAGCAATTGTCTTTTTAGTTTTGTAGGGTTTTGTCTGGTATGGGTGTTGAATTTTGACAAATATATCTCTTGCAACTTTGGAATTATCATATGTTCTTGCTGCTTTCTTTTTTTAGTGTTAACTAAATCAACTAGAGTGATTTTGTTTTTTAAATAAACTTTTAGGGATGCCTGGGTGGCTCAGTGGGTTAAAACCTCTCCCTTTGGCTCAAGTCATGATCCCAGGGTCCTGGGATTGAGCCCCACCTTGGGTTCTCTGCTCACCGGGGTGTCTTCTTTCCCCTCTCTCTTCGCCTGCCTCTCTACCAACTTGTGATCTCTATAGCCAGCTATAGAGTTTTTCTGTAGATGTCCAGTATTAAATTGAGGAATTGTCTTTTTAGTTTTGTAGGGTTTTGTCTGGTATGGGTGTTGAATTTTGACAAATATGTCTCTTGCAACTTTGGAATTATCATATGTTCTTGCTGCTTTCTTTTTTTAGTATTAACTAAATTAACTAGAGTGATTTTTTTTTTAAATAAACTTTTAGGGGTGCCTGGGTGGCTCAGTGGGTTAAAGCCTCTCCCTTTGGCTCAGGTCATGATCCCAGGGTCCTGGGATTGAGCCCCACCTCGGGTTCTCTGCTCACAAGGGTGTCTTCTTCCCCTCTCTCTTCGCCTGCCTCTCTACCTACTTGTGATCTCTCTCTGTCAAACAAATAAATAAAATTTTGAAAAAAATGAACATTTATTAAAAAATGAACATTTATTTTTAAATGTTTATTTTAGAATAGATTCAGATATACAGGAAAGTTGCAAAACATTTGTAGAGTTTCTGAGTACCATCTACCAGTATACCTTATAAACATCTTAAAATACTGTAACACAATTGTCACAACTAATGAACCAGCATTAATACATTGTTATTGACTGAAGACTGTAATTACCAGATTTTTACCTAATGTCCTTTTTCTATCTCTAGATTTTATCCCAAGTACAATATTAGATTCAGTCATTATATCTTCCTTAAGCTCCTCTACAGTATGACAGCTGTTCAGACCTTTCCTATTTTTGATGACCATGACAATTTTGAGGCATTTAGTAGAATGACCTTCATTTGGGTTTGTCTGATGTTTTCTTACAGTTAGAGTAGCATTATGTGTGGGTTTATTAAGTATTTGCAGTCCATACACATTAGGGATAGGGTTGCAGTTTTCCTGTCCTGTCTATGTTTGGTCTTGGCACTAGGATAATGGTGGACTCATATATTGAGCTGGGGGGGTGTTCCCTCTTCCTTCCAGAAGGGCATATAGGGAATGCCAGTATTTCCTCCTAAAATGCTTTGTTGAATTCACTAGAAAAGTGATCTAAGTTTTGAGGGGTTTCTTTTCCGGAACAGTTTTAAACTATGATTTTAATTCTTTAACAGGAATAAAACACTCCTTCTTGAGTTAGTGTTGGTAATTAGTTTATTTCAAGGAATGTGCACACTTCATCCCAGTTGTCAACTTAATCACCACAAAGTTATTCATAATATTTTTTATGAGTTTAGTATATATATGAACTATCATTTTAGTTATTGCTTTCATTTATTCTTTTATTTTGGATATCAGTAATTTCTGAATTCTTTTTTCTTCCTAGATCAGTCTATGGATGAATCAGTTTCATTTATTATTATTAGTTCTTTTCAACAAACTAGCTTTTGGTTTGGTTGGTTTGGTTGCTTTTCACCATTGTGTGTTCATTTTTTATTTCATCAATCTTTGTTTGTTTGTTTGTTTTTTTAAGGATTTTTAAGGATTTATTCTAGTATAATTGTGGACAGTAAAGTACTCATATTTAAAATATGCAGTTTGATGAATTTTATGCATTATGTTCATGAACCCACCACAACAATCAAGATAATGAACGTTTTCATAATTCCGAAAGTTTCCCCATGTGCCTTTTTGATTCATTCTTTCTTGCTGCCCTACCAACCTGTCCTCAGGTGATCAGTGATCTGTTTGGGGTCAGTATAGGTTAGTTTGGGTTTCTGAGAATTTCATATAAATATGCCATGTTACATTTTATTGCTGAGCAGTATTCTACAGTGTGGATATACCACAATTTTGTTATCCCTTTTACCTACTGGTAGGGCTTTTGACAATTTTGAGATTAAAAATAAAGCTCCTTTGTACATTCATATGCATCATTTGTGTGTAATTTTACATCATATGTTTTTATTTTTTGTAGAGTTCAAGTTTCAAGGCTAGAAAAAAAGTAATGAAATTTATGAATTTGCTTATTCAGATTTAAGCATTTATCATTTTGTGGCTGTCTATTCAATTTTGTTAACAATAAGCTGCTTCTTTCTTGTCTTCCCAAAACTTGTGTAATATTTAATTTGTGGAGACATACCTCAGGGACACTGGCTCTGCAAGGAAACAAGAAAATTAGTTTTAAGCTTGCACCTTGCTTCTGCATCCTATTATCACAACCAGATTTTGATGGCTGGGTGAGCTGAAGCTTCTCACTACTGTCATTTTGGTCTGGGATGTGTGTGATCCTCTATTTATTCATAAACATCCTAACCAGAATCAATGTGAACATTTCATTAACAAAAATGTCACCACACCAGACCGTTGTAAAAGTTTATAAATACTTTTCTGAGATTAAGAAAGAAATACTTTGACTTTTGACTGTCTTTCCTCTTTCTATGAGACAAACATTTTGAAATAAAACAATAAATGTGAAAATATGTGTAACATAGGAGTGTATATATATATATATATACATATACTTCCGAGCCCAGTATGTGTGTGTGTGTGTGTGTGTGTGTGTACACACACAATTTTGGTGTTAGTAATATATCCAGATATTTCTGTGATATTTTATAGTTTACAAACCTGCATTAGTGGCAATTTAAACTGAAATCTAGTATATTTTCAGATACTAATAAGTTCTAGGAAGGCAAGCTTTATAATCACATATTTCTGTTAAGATGTTATGTGGTTCTAAAGATGTCTTTACTTTGAAAAGAACAACCACCATGTCCTGGATGGCAGGATAAGAACTTTGAAAGGATTCAGACACCTCAGGACTATAGTCTCCTTTACTATAAGTGCCATCAAGTTGTGTCACCTCTCCCAGTTTACAGAACACTGTGGGGAATTGGAGGATTGCTTCTGGATATTGTCCAACTTTTGTTCTGCAGACCTTTCCCAGAGTCAAAACCTGGGACAAAGAGAAATCACAAAGAGTGACAGATTGTTCCACAGCCATCTTCCCTTGGAAGCAAGAGCAACAACTGCACTATTTAGTATATATGACTTGTGAATTTTCAGTCTCTGAGTTACAGTTACTCTATTTTAACTATTTACTTTAAACTGATCACTAATTTTTTATACAAATGTGTAAACATATGATTGTCCTTATGTCTTTTTTTAATAAAAAATACAATTTAGTTGTGTCTGCTTAGTTCAGTGGTTAAGCATCTGCCTTCAGCACTGGTCATGATCTCAGGGTCCTAGGATGAAGCCCCACATTGTGCTCCTGGCTCTACAGATAGCCTGCTTCTCATTCTCCCATTCCCCCACCTTTTGTTCCCTCTCCCGCTGTCTGTCTATCTGTCAAATAAATAAAATCTTAAGAAAAAATTCGTTCTCTTCTAACACATGAATGTTAGAGTCATAAATTAATTTTTCTTTGCCCTGTTAAAACACAGTTGTATTCACATTGTAAGTAAATATAACTAGGGATGCAAGAGTTTTTCCCTATACTCAAGATTCATGACATAAAATGTTTTCTGAATTCAGAGAGTTTCAACTGGAAGTGCCAATCATGTGACTGTCCATAGAGGCACAGAATTCAAAGCCCCCACATGTAGCTCTGAAATACAATTCTCTAAGTTTGTGGAAGATGCCAAGCTTTCCGACAGCAAGTAAGACTGAGATACCAGCCTAGAAAGCAGACATGGCTAAGGAACACCAGAAGGATGATGAGTGCCTTGTATAACACTTCTGATAATGACAGATACCAAGGCATAAAAATCAACCATTTCCAAGGTAATCACCTAGAATTTGCGTATTTTATTGTCACTATTAGTTAATATTTACTGTGATGATTAATTTTATTGGCCAAGTTGACTGCCCACAAGGTGCCCGGATGAAACATTTCTAGGTGTGTCTGTGAGGTATTTCTAGATGAGATTGCCATTTATATCACTGGATTCAATAGGACAGATGATCCTTCTCAAAGTGAGTGGGCATCAGTCCATCCTCTTGAGGGCCTTCACAGAACAGAGTAGAGGAAGGAGAAATTTGCCCCCCCCCTTTTTTTCCTGCCTCACTATTGAGCTGGGACATCTCATCTCATCTTGCCTTAGGGAATGATGGACATGAATTGAACTACCAGGTTTCCTGGGTCTTCAATGTACACTCAGCAGATCACAGGACTGTCATTGTTCTCTTTCTCTAGAGAACCCTGACTAAAGCAGTTACCTAAAATTTACCTACTGAATGGCAGGAGTGAACATAACATTCAATGGTAGAAGGAGAAAGTAGAGGTTCTGCTGCCCAAAGAAGAAAATTTCCTCTCAGGAGAAAAACCTCTCATATGTGCTTTTCTCAATAGGTATGGAAAACATACCTATTCTCTTCTATACCTGATGTCATAAATAGCAACAAAAGCATCTATAATCTAGTTAGAAAAAGAAACAGAGTTGGGAGATCTGGTCCAAATTCTAGCTTTACTGCTTGCTACAATTGTTCTTGGCAGGGCTCAATCTCTTCTTCTTTAGAAATAAGTTAATAATACTTACCTCATCTAATTGATGTGTATTATATGTAGTTAGGTATTCACCTAACAAGGTTTTAAAATTTCCTGTTATTATCCCGTAAATTATAAACATGAAATTCTTAACTTTCTGTTCAAGTCTCTATGTTATTTGTTATTTCTTTCCTTCAAAGATGACTACTTGAAAGTATAGTGCTATGGACTGATGCCTGTGTCCCACCTAAAGTCATGTGCTGAAGGTCTAATTTCCAATGCATGGCATTAGGAGGCAGGAGTCTTTGGGAGTTGATTTAGGTTTGGATGAGGTCATGAAAGTGAAGTCCCCTAGGATGGGATTAGTGCCTTTATAAGAAGAGAACAGAGTTATCGAGTTCCATCTCCACCTCTCTCCCTCTCTTCTCCATTCCCTGGTCTTCTCCCACTCCCATGGAGACACAGAAGAAGATGGCCAACCACAAGCCAAGGGAACCCTCAACCAGGAACTGAACTGGTTTGCACCCAGATCTTAGGCATCCACAGCCTCCAGAAGTGTTAGGGATCAATGACTGATGTTTAAACCACCCAATTCAGGGTATTTTGTTATGGCAGCAAGAGCTGAGTGAGACAGATAGCATCCATTCTTTTGCATGTCAATGTCCCCTTATCAAATTCAAAGAAATAAAACTCTTTTTATTGCTTTACACCTCCTTTCACGTGGTAAAACATAACTAATTGGCTTCTGTACCTGAAAGTGCAGAGAATACTTTCTTCTTCTGACCCATAACAAACTACTTGTGAACTATTTGAGATATGGTTTCTGACCACCATTTTACAGACAAAGAAACAGAGTACACTCACAAGTGTGGAGATCACACCAGAGAGAACAGAGGCTATTTCTGATTAATCTGATTCAGATTTTATTCATTTCAGACTCCTCTGAGACAAAACAAAAAATGGGCCTGATTTTATCAAGTCACTTTGTGAATAACACAAGAACAGAATTCAGGAAAATATTGGTTTATCCACAGGCATAATATTTTCTCAGTATTACAGAGTATAACTAAAGCTTACTCACCAAGATGTTTCCTTCAAATCCCAGCATATGACACACAGGTGGTCAAAGTTGTCTCTCGAGGGTTTTGTGCCATGAGCTGCTATAAACAGATTTGGACCCAGAGAATGCAGAAAGATGAGACAGAATGAAGTGGTCAACAACAGCTGCTACATTTTAATATGTTGCAGCTATTTTAAAATCCCATTGCTCCAACTGACTGTCTGTGTCTTTAAGTCTTTCTTTCCCATCCCAACACCCATCTTATTCAAGGAGTTTTCAATTACTATGGGAAACAAAAGGGTCACAGTGACTGAGTATGACAGAAATCATCCCTAACCGAAATTACTCTAATATGTCTTTCCATTTCATTCTATAAAAACTGTTCTATCCAAGTGTGGATATCCTCAAGGACGCCTTATCCAGAAGGATTAATCCAGGATTATATCCAGAATGCATTATCCAGAAGCATTATCTTTACGTTCCTATTATCTTTTAGATCCATATTTTTACACATTACTAGATAAATCTATTGTGCATTATTCTGAAGAGTGTAAGTGGCAGAAAATCCTTGATTTCTAGAAATAATCAAAATCATCTGACTAGTGAATTTGGATGAACCAGTCAGATGATTATGCTTCAGATGAAAATACTAAATGTGGCTATAAAATAAAGAGAATAGCTTCTTATACAGCCTCTACACACTGGCTCCTCAAACACATCATGTCCTTTCCTACCACAGGATCCTTGAATAATTACTCCTACTGGTTTTGAATAATTGCTCCTACTGCTTGAAATCTTTTTACAGCATCTTGTAACCCATGAAAGAGGAAGGACTCACTTAAAAGAGGTCTTCCCGGAAACCTTAATGCCAGAGTGACCTTGATCTATATCTATGTTTGCTCTTTTAATAATAGTTATCACCATTTATTAATCCTTGTTAATATCGCATTTGTCTCTTTCTCTCAACCTCTGCTGTCCAGACTAGTATCCAATAGACAATTATGGTAACTTAAATTTAAATTCAGATAAATTATAATTAAATATAATTACAGAAAGAATGATGAATTGGATATCAACAAAATTGAGAACATTGTTCTTTGAAAAACACTGTTAAAAGAATAAAATGGATGGGGTGCCTGGGTGGCTCAGTGGGTTAAGCCTCTGCCTTTGGCTCAGGTCATGATCTCAGGATCCTGGGTTCCAGCCCTGCATCAGGCTCTTTGTTCAGAGGGGAGACTGTTTCCCCCTTTCTCTCTGATTCCCTCTCGGCCTACCTGTGATCTGTCTGTCAAATAAATAAATGAAGTCTTAAAAAAAAAGGAACAAAATGGCCAGCCACATAATAGGAGAAATATTCATAGATCACATATATGATAAGGAACTTGAATCAGAATATACAAATAACCCTCAAAACTCAATAATACAAACACTAAAAATCCAACTCATTTTGGGCAAAATCTTTGAATACGAACTTCACTCAACATAACACATGGACGATAAGCACATAAAAAGATGCTCACCATCATGGTCATTAGGAAAAGGCAAATCAAAGCCACAGTGAAATACCATATTATTCCTTCTAAGATGGCTATAATCAAAAAGATAGTAAGTGTGAGTGAAGATGTGGAGAAATGGGACCTTACACTACTGTTGGAATGAATGTAAAACCACTTTGGAAAACAACTGGATAGCTTCTTCAAAAGTTAAATATACAGCTAAAATATGACCCTGTCATTCAACCTCTAGGTGTATACCAAAAAGAAATGAGAGCATAGGTCCAAACGAAGACCTATATACAAATGTTCAAAGCAACTTTATCTGTAGTAGTCAAAATGTGGAAACAATGCAAATATTTACTACTAGCTGAATGGATAAACAAGCTGTGGCTTCTCTGCATAATTGAATACTACTCAGCATTGAAAGGAACCACTGATAGATGCAAAAACATGGATGAATCCTAAAATAATTATATTGATATAAAGATGTTAGAAAAAGTACATAGTATGATTCTATTTATATATAATTCTCAATGTGCAAAATAATCTACAGTGACAGAAAACAGACCAGTGGTTGCCTTGGAACGGGGAGAAAACCAAGCGATTCGCAAGGGACATAAAAGTTGGGACATTATAAGCATGACCATTCTCTTGACTGTGATGGTCTCATCAGTATATATATGTGCCAAAGTTTACAGATTTATTGACCTTAAATATATACACTTTCCTGTTTGTCAATTATACCTGAGTGAAGCTGCTCAGAATGTTTTTGTTCCTCACTTGTACCAGCCACACATCAAGTGCTCAACACCACATGTAGCTAGTGGCTATCAGACTGGATATTGTAGATAAAGAGCAGTACCATCAACACAGAAAGTTCTAGTCAACAGCAATGCTCTAAAGCAGGGGATGAGCAAACTATACACCAGGGACACACTTCCTATTCTTCCAAGCCCAGTTTTATTGGAACAAACTTATGCCCAGTCATTTACATAATATCAGTGGCTGCTATAGCACTACCAGGGCAAAGTGGGTAGTTGCAATAGAGACCTTATGGTCTACAAATCTAGATTATCTATTATCTGGAATCTTTAAGAAAAGATTTGCTGATTCTGGTCTAAATCAAACACTCTGAACATCTGTCCTATTCACTGTCCTGTTCAAGCAGTATTTACGGAGTACCTCATAGGTGCACTGTCCTAAGCTCTAGAGAGGCAGCCTACAACCATACAGAAATTAATAACAATACAGAAAATAATATCCCAATTCCCGTGGTTTTCAAAATCTGGCAAAGGGCTCAGGTCACATGAGAAGTAAATAAGAAAAGAGGCAAGGATGAATGCTAAGATGAAAATCAAACAAAGGTATGGAGCATGACTGAGGGCAGCAACTTCCACTTAGGTAGTCAGGAAGGCCTCAGAGATGGCCAGATATCTGAACATGAGAGAGTCAACACTGCAAAGACCTGTGGCGGAAGCCGAGGGAGGAGCAACACCCAAGGCCTCAAAATAGGAATGAATCAGAAGACCTGATACATGCAAGGGAATGCCCATGTGGCTGGAGAATACACAAGGTGGAAAAGGTAGGTAAGAAGGGAGAAATAGAGAAGGCTAAGAAATGGCGTCTGATTTTTATCTAAGTATAATGGAAAGCCACTATAGGACTTTAAGGAAGGGAGAAGTCTGATCAGTGTACATTTTTACAGATCACTCTGGTGCTACCAATTGAAAACCAGGCCAGGCAAGAGGAAGAAAGGTGTTAGACAAGTTACAGAGCTTCTGGAAAGGTATCAGTGAGAGATGGTGGTGGTCTCGCTTGGGCCACAGTGGCAGCAGTACAGAGGAAGTGGAGAAATTAAAGTTGTGTTGTGAAGTAATAGTTGACCGGCCTTTCTAATGGTTGTGATAGAGTAAGCAAATGAAGGAGTTAAAAATGAAACCCATATTTTAGCTTGAACAAGTGGGAGAAAAGTATGAACCACAAATATGGAGAAACTACACACAGTAAGAGCTAATACTTATTGAGTGCTTTTTCTATTACAGTATTCACTCCATTTCACAGTTAATGCTCCTAACCATCTTGAATAATAGGTACTACTGTTATATTCATTTTAGAAATAGGAAACTGAAGGTGAAGATGAAGGTCAGAAAAATAGGACCAACTCAGTGAAGACTTGAAACTGGGTGATCACACTCCAAATTTCACAACATTGTATGCAATTGCTTCCTTAACAGTAATTTTGGGGAATACAAACTACTTTAGAGGCAATGGCAGTACCACTGGATTAACAGTCTCTCAGGATGACGAGCTTGAAAGGTGCTGTTTTGCTTTTTCTATTAATCATCACCTTGTTATCTTAGAATAAAAGAGGTAATTGGGCACGTACTGCATGGAGCCCTGGGTGTGATGCCAAAACAATGAACACTGTTATGCTGTAAATAAACAAAAAAAAATTAATAAAATTTAAAAAAAGAAGTAATTGTCATCCATGCACTTTTCAAAGCACATTCTGCAACAGTATCCCTTTGATTCCCATTTACAAAGGAAGAAACTGAAACAAGTCAAGTGATTCCTCAAGACCATCAAGATAGTATCAGACTAAAAGCCAGATGAACTGTCTCCATATAGTGATCTGGCCAATAAAATTATCTTTAAAAATTAAGCCCATTCAGAAGAAAAACATGTTTTACATCACTAGCCAAAATAGAGACACATATTTGAAACAGAGAAAAGAAGTAATACAAAACTGTTCTCACCATTACTAATTTGTTAGGATTTATTTTTCCATTTAATTTTTATAATTTTGATTGAAACTGGCAATTCAAACAACATTGGTCTACACCTTGGTAGTTAACACTACAACATATAGTATAATCACATAGTAGACTTTTTAGGAAATAAGTCTCATGACTCACGAAAACTACCAAAGGCCAAAAGGTCAAGACGGAACATAAAGATGAGTCTGCTGAGTATTTGGGTTACCTGAAGACTAGTGTCCATAAGAGTATAAATGGCAATGATGCATGAATTACAGTTTGTAAAAATATATATATATATATTATCATTAATTTCTATTCTTAATATGGAGGAGTGGAATCAAGGCATGGCTGCTAATATTTAAAATGACCAAGGAGCACTTTTATGGAAAGAAAATATTAAAAGCAAAAGAAAAAAATTATTCATTCTCGTCTTGGCCCCAAAGGTATTAAAAAGCGACAGAACACCCAGATTAGCAAAATTTCCTTTGAAAAGAAAGAAAAATAGAAATAGAAATAGAAGCAGAAATAGAAAGAGCGACAGAGTGGTGATAATGTGACAGCCCATTAGGATATATAATGAAAGACAGCATCTTAAGAACAACGGCTTAAGATGTGAGGCAATCTTTCATTTATTGGAGAAGTACTACTTGATAAATGATCAAGCTACACAAATGTCCTGCCAGTATGCTTAATTCCCCTTAGTAAAGGAAGAAAACTGCCCAGGAGTATCAATCTTTCATTTTTCCCAATTCCTTAAGTTTACAAGAATTAAAAAAAAATGCTTTAAAGTCCATGTCAATTACTCTGAACATTCATTTATCTTCCTGAATGTGGCCCTAGCTTGGTGAATTCTCTCTCTCTCTCTCTCTCTCTCTCTCTCACACACACACACACACACACACACACACACACAAACACACACCCCTATCCGTGCATTCTCATCTCAGAAGGGGAAAAGCCACAAGGTCACACCACAGCCTCAATACATCAGAGACTGGCCAGCACTTAGGCCCATATATCACCAAGTTCACAGGCATCCCTAGGTGCCCCGGGACATAGTCAAGATCCTGGGGAACACCCTTTCCTTTCCATATTCAGAGCAGCATCTCACCTCTCCTCAAATGTCTTCTTGCCAACCCAGGATCCTGGTGTGCAGACTCAGGAAAGGCTGTGACGTCTGGACCATCAAAAGGCCCACACAGCCCCTCCAGGTTCTCATTATAGAAACCCAGTACCTCCAGACATTTCTTAGGCAAGAGTTCCATGATCCTTCTAATTTCAGTTTGCTTCCAGAGAAACTGGAGGGGCACCACCAGGACACAGGGAATAAAGGGGGGGGGGGGCAAATAGGAGAAGGTCTTGGGGGAAGGAGTGGAGGAGAAGTGAAAGGGCCAGAAAGTCCCAATTGCTGTCTGCACATAGCAGGGCGGCAGATGCCCTGACTCTTGGCTGGCCAAGTGCACTTGCTCAGGGGACCCTTTCCCAGACACCTGGCCAGTAAGCACCAGCATGCCAAAGGGCTGCTCTGTGCACCTGTAGGGAATGCTCCAAGTTGTCTCTTGAGCTTCAGCTGCCCCATGCCCCCGGCCCCAGGCCCGGCCCTCTCTGACCCAGCACTCCCACCATGGTACCAGGGGACCCCACAGGGCTAAGGTCCTTGTTTCTGGTCCTCCATGGCCCTCATGACCCTCCACGGCAGTCCACGCCCTGCTGCAGCTGGGTTCCAGCCAAACCAAACCTCCGTGCCCCTGTGGATGGACCATAAGCATCCCAAGGTCATCTGTGAGTCTGATCACCACCTTTGAGCCCCCAGAATCATGGCGGGAGCATGGTGTGGATGGAGTAACTTCCCCCCAGCCCGACCCACTAGAAAAAAGATGCCCAGTGGCAGCGCCTCAGTGTCCAGTTGTGAGGCCCAGGGCCACAGCCCACCTGCCCTCCTACCTTCCTTTGTGCCTGCTACCACTCCCTGGATGATGCCAGGGTCCCTGACTACTTGGAGGGGACCTTATTCTCAGATAGCGAATGCCAGGGGAACTTGGAGGCACCCAAGGGTGCGAGCCCTAGGGGAGGCGTGGTGCAAAGAGAGGCGAGGCCCCAGTGCCTGCAACATGCACCTGGACTGAAGGAGGATCCCTGCCACAAGAACCACAGCAACTGGAGATTGGGAGGGAGCTTGCAGGGCTTCTCAGAGAGACTCAAAGACCCTAGATGGGAAACCTGGGGATAACATAATAGCTTCTGGCCTTGGCGCTGTGAGGGCAGGGAAGGCAGGAAGGTCACAGAACTCACACAGCAGGCCACACAAGACTCCAGCATTAAATCCTTGACATGGGTGCCTGGGTGCCTCAGTGGATTAAAGCCTCTGCTTTTGCTCAGGTCATGATGCCAGGGACCTGGGATTGAGACCCACGTAGGGCTCTCTGCTCTGCTGGGAGACTCCTCCCTCCTCTCTCCGCCTGCCTATCTTCCTACTTGTGATCTATATCTGTCAAATAAATAAATAAATAAATAAATAAATAAATAAATAAATATCTTAAAAAAAAATCCTTGACACAGCCAGCTCTTGCAGGGTAGTGGCAGTATGGAGGGCATACGTGGGGAGATGGGGGCTGTGGTCTGGGCAGGGCACTGTTCAACATCCTCATGTTCTTGGTTCCTGGGCTTCTCACTGAGACATGCCTGTCAGAGAAGAGGAGTGCCCCAACTGCTTCCCTAGAGTCTTCTCCTGGAGGAACATTGTTTCCATGGAGAAGACTTTCCCACAAATCCCAACCCAGGAGGAGGCTACACAGTCATGTCCTGAGGGTGCTGGTGGATCTGGCGAGGATACTGGAACACTGGAGGCTGTCGCCCTCAGACAGGGAGACAGGCTCCTTGTGTTGCGGGCCCCCTCCCTTTGGGGACATTCACCACAGTGCTGGGCACCATGGGCTGCAGGCCATTGAGGCCAAAATCACCAGAGTGCTCCATGTCCTGCCCAGCCTTGGACCTGCCCCCTCCAAACAGGGCACTCTATGACCGGACCAACCCCCAGCGGCCCTCCTTGGGCGGAGGCGCTCAGAGGAGCATCCTTGGACTGTGTCAAGGTGGGGAAGGTGTCTTTCTCTGCTTGCAGAGATCTGCTAGGGGACAGGCAACCCACTGACCATGCCAGCGTATGACTCTGAGCAGGCAGACCCAGCCCCCAGGAGCACAGCTAAGGGGGGAGGAGAAAATCCCCATGAAACCCTTGTGAAGTTCAAAGTCCAGAAGCATAGGCACACTAAAACACAGACCTCATAGTAGCACTATAGAATATTTTCCCTCTCCAACACCTCACCAGCACATTATTAAAGGCCTATTTACTGCAGTTCCTTTTACCCAGTATGGCATGTCTAGGTATCAAGATGGAGTTATAAGGCATTACAAAAAGGAAACAAAACAACCCCCCTCACACACACACACAATTTGAAGAGAAAGCATATGCATCACTTCCAGACATGGCAGGGACATTACATTATCAGACTGGGAATTTAAAACAGCTTTGAGTTATATAGGAAGGGCTCTATAGGATGAAGTAGACAATGCAAGAGTAAATGGACAATGTAAGTGGAAAGATGGAAATCCTAAGACAGAACAAAAAGAAATGTTAGAGGTAAAACAGACACACACACACACACATACACACACACACACACACTCACACACACAGAAAGAATGTTTTGATGGGCTCATTAGTAGATTAGATATGGCTGAAGAAAAACTCTCTGAGCTAGAGGATATATTAACTGAATACCTGAAAACCAAAAAGGAAAGAGAACAGAGGCTGAAACAGAATGTAGTTTTAAGGACTATGGGGAATTTTAAAAGTATTACATACATATCCCCCTCTCACTCTCCCTGCTGCTTTGCCTACTTGTGATCTCTCTCTCTCTCTGTCAAATAAAGAAATAAAATCTTTTAAAAAAGGGGGAGGAGGTGCCTGTGTTGCTCAGTGGGGTAAGCCTCTGCCTTCAGCTCAGATCATGATCTCAGGGTCCTGGGATCAAGCCCTGCATCGGGCTCTCTGCTCAGTGGAGAACCTGCTTCCCCCTCTCACACTGCCTGCTGCTCTGCTTACTTGTGATCCCTTGCTCTGTGTCAAATAAATGAATAAAATCTTTAAAAAAAGAATAAAATGTGTAACATATGCAAAATGAGGATACCCATTGGAATACCCAGTGGGAGGGAGAACAAAAAGAGAAAGGAAGAGAAGAAATGTTTGAAACAATGACTGAGATTTGCCCCCAAATAATGTCATACACGAAACCACAGATCCAAGAAGCCTAACAACACCAAGGAAGATAAATACCAACAGACTACACCTACGTGTATCCTTCTCAAATCACAGAAAATAAAAGGAGAAAAAAAGAAAGAAAGAAAGAAAGAAAATGAAGCCAGAGGAAAAAGACACCTTACCTAAAGAGAAGCCAAGATAATTACATGTGACTTCTTAGAAACCAAGAAGATAGTGGAGTGAAATATTTAAGGTACTGAGAGGGAAAAAAATGCCATCTTAGAATCCTGCACCCTGCAAATATTTTATTAAAAAGTGAAGGAGAGGGGCACCTGAGTGGCTCAGTGTGTTAAAGCCTCTGCCTTCGGCTCAGGTCATGATCCCATGTTCCTGGGATCGAGCCCACATCAGGCTCTCTGCTCAGTGGGGATCCTGCTTCCCCCTCTCACTCTCTCTCTGCCTACTTCTCTGCCTGCTTGTGATCTCTGTCTGTCACATGAATAAATTTTGAAAAAAAAAGTGAAGGAGAAATAAAAACTTAGACAAACAAAAACCAAGGAAATTTCTTGCCAGAAGACTTGCCTTACAAGAAATGTTAAAAGAAATTCTTTAGACAGAAGAAATATAATGCAGATAAGAAAATCAGAGCTACATAGAGAAAGGAAAAAAATCAAACAGAAGTGAAGATAAAATAAAACGTTTTTACTTATTTTTAACTAATCTGACATAACGGTTTGTTAAAAAAATAATAGTAGTGATGTATTCAGCTATATATGCTTATGCATATGCTACACACACACACACACACACATATGTGCATACCCACACACATACACAGTTAACATCATACTTAATGGTGAGAAACTAAATCCTCCCATGAAGATCACGTAAAAGACAAGGATAACAGGATGTTCCATCTCACCACATGTTTTCAACATTATACTGGAAGTTTTGCTAATGCGTTCAGGCAGAAAAGAAAAAAGGTCTACAAATTGGAAGGAAGACATAATTTTTCTTTCTTTCTCTCTCTCTTTCTTTTCAAGTGGCACAATCGTCTATGCAGAACATTGGAAAAAAATCAGTCAGCTAACTCCTGGACCCAGTAAGTTATTAAAGCAAGGGTGTAAAATACACAGTTAATATACAAAAGTCAATTGATTTCTTATGTCCCAACAATGAACATGTGAAATTTGAAACTAGAAACACAGTAACATTTCCATTACCATCCAAAGAAAAATGAAATACTTAGGTATATCAAAATATATACAAGATCCATATGAGGAAAACTGTAAAATTTTGATAAGTGATATTAAAGTGGAGCTAACCAAATGAAGTGATATTCCTTATTAGTTTATAGGAAGACTTAATATTGTCAAGGTGTCAATTATCCCCAAATTGATCTATGGATTCAGTACAATCCCAATCAAAATCCCAGCAAGTTATTTTATGAATATTGATAAACTTATTCTAAAGTTGCACAGAGAGGCAAAAGAGCCAGAAGACCCAACACAATACCGAAGGTGAAGAATAAATTTGGAGGACTGATGTTACCTGATTTCAAGACTTACTGTAAAGATTCAGTAATCAAGAGAGGGTAATATTGATAAATAAAAAATAGATTGATGGAACAGAATACAGATCCCAGAAAAAGACCCTCATGAATACAGAAAACTGATCTTTGATCAAATTGCAAAGGCAAGGGGGGCGGTCAAGATGGCGGGGAAGTAGGAGGAGGCACCATTTCAACCTGTACCCTAAAGTGAGCTGATTACCTACCAAAGAACTCCGACCACCCATGAAATCAGCCTGAGATCAGAATTATACACGTCTGGATCTCTACAGGAGCAGAAGACGCCAGTGGCAGGTAAAGCAGACTGGGAGCATCGGACTGATATGGGAAGATAAACAAAAGGGGGAGGGAGCCACCAGAGGTCACCGATTGGAAAGTAATACCCCAACACGAGAGTGCTCTGCGTCTGGGAACCAGCATTAACTTGGAGTCTGGTTGAAAGCACTCAAAAAACAAAGAGCAAAGGATCCCGGGGGGGTAATAGTGGGAACCTGGGCGGTTAGGGTCAGGGACCTAAGTCCCCCCGACCTAGGACAGCCTCCCCTGGTGCTGAGCCAGAGAAAGTGCAGCGGAGAAATCAGGTCTCCGTCCCTGAGGCGCCAGTGCGCCTGAATGCCAGCACGCCCGAGAACGAGTGCGGTCTGGCTCCCGTGAGGGGCTGGGAGCCTGGCCAGACGGCAATCCTGAAACGCTCGTGTCCCACACCCTCCCTTGGGATACATGCTCATAGGCACTAGCCTGGAGCTCTTGCATCCGGAAAAACCAGACATTCCCAGCCCGGGACAGCGGGAAAATCTCAGTGTGCGATCTCTGCTTGGAACCTCTCTGGTGGTCTGGAGCTGCCTAGACAGCCACCGCTGCCCTGGTTTTGGGTACAACGAGGAGCTCCTGCATCCCCAGGGACAGTGACTCATAACCGACTCAGCCAGCAGCTTTTCCAAAACATTCTGGGGCTTCTCTCTGAGAGGGAGGTCGGGGTGCAGTTTGCTCTCCTCTAAACCTCCAAAAACCATCAAAAGCTGTCAAGGCAAGAGAAAGCAGATGAAAGAACATAAAAACCCCCAGAGAACAAAAGCCTGAAAAAAAAAGTTTCCTCAGAGCTCACCCCCTTGAGGGGAGCGGGAGGACATAACTCAGGGAACATCACTGTCTGAAAACCCACGTGGCAGGCCCCTCCCCCAGAAAACCAATCAGGAAGGAAGAAAAAAAAAAAAAGACTACAAGAGAACAACCACCACTACTTCATAAATACAACTTTTATTTTTAACTCTTTACCAATATTCTGGTTCTTTTTTTTTATACATACAGATAATTTTTTAACCTATTTACCACCACACTGAGATGACCAGTACATCAAATTATTTAATAACCTTCTAACCTGAACTTTTTGATACATACACCCGTGTTTTACTTTTGCTTTTCTATTTGTTTAATTCTTTTTTAATTTTAACTTAGTTTAGTCCAGTTTATTCTTTTTTAATTTTTATTTTCTACTATTCATATAGAGTTAAACTTCAAGGTAATCCCCTTTTCCCAATCAATGCTACCCCTATAGGAAAACCAGTTTCTAATCCCCCTGTAACTTAGGAAAGTTGAGTCCCTTAACAAAAACATCAAGATACCTTCAGGAAGAATCAAAATAAACTTCCTCACCCACACTGAGAATTTATAACCACTCTCCCAATTTTTCCTTCCTCCAGTGTTTCTGTGAATTTGTGTTTGTCCTGATAATATATAAATCTTATACTTGGGGTTCTTTCTGATGAGGTTCTTCCCTTTTTTTTGCATATATATATATATTTCTCTTGTCATGTTCTTTTATCATTCTTTTTGTTTGTCTGTATACTTCATAAATCTTACCTTATGGCCCATTTGGGCTGAGCCTTCTCTTTTATCTTCCTTTTTTTCCTATCTCTCTCTCTCTCTCTCTTTTTTCCTTTTTTTCTTTCCCTTTTTTTTCTTTCTTCTTCTTTATTTCTTTTTCTTTTCTTTTTACTCTCATTTGGGTGGGGAATCCTGATTGCACAGAAGCATTCCAGGGTGCACATTGACTGCACCACAATCGATAAGTCCAGCTGCATCTGTTCAGTCATCTCTTTCCAAAATGACTAGGAGGAGGAATACCCAACAGAAGAAAAATACAGAGGATGGGCCTTCTGCAACAGAGCTAATGGCTATTGACATAGACAATATGTCAGAAAAGGAATTCAGACTAACAATTATCCAGGCAATAGCTAGGTTGGAGAAAGCTATGGATGACCAAACAGACTTGATTAGGGCAGAACTGAAAGCCACCAGGGATGATGTTCATAATGTTAGGGCAGAACTGAAAGCCACCAGGGATGATGTTCAAAATGCTCTCAATGAGTTCCAATCTAATCTAAATTCTCTAAAAGCTAGGGTAACTGAGACAGAAGATAGAATTAGTGATCTGGAGGACAAACAGATAGAGAGAAAGGATCAGGAGGAAGTCTGGAACAAACAGCTCAGAAGCCACGAAAACAGAATCAGGGAAATAAACAATGCCATGAAACGTTCCAACGTCAGAATTATTGGAATCCCTGAAGGGGAGGAAAAAGAAAGAAGTCTAGAAGATATAGTGGAAGAAGTTGTCTATGAAAATTTTCCCAATCTCACGAATGGAAACAATATTCATGTACTAGAGGCAGAGAGATTTCCTCCCAAGATTTTAAATTCTCAAAAGTCCTCACGACACCTTATAGTTAGAATGAGGAATTATGTTTCAAGAGAGACCCTCTTAAAAGCAGCTAGGACAAAAAAGCTCCTTATGTACAGAGGAAAGCCCATTAGAATAACGTCAGACCTTTCCACAGAGAACTGGCAAGCCAGAAAGGGCTGGCAAAATATATTCTGAGTACTAAATGAGAAGAACATGCAGCCAAGAATACTCTATCAAAGATCAAAGATCAAAGATGAACTTAAACAATTCATGGAAACCAATGAGAATGAAGACACTTCGGTCCAAAACAAGTGGGATACAGCAAAAGCAATTCTAAGGGGGAAATACATAGCCATCCAAGCCTACTCAAAAACATTGAAAAATCCAGAATACACCAGCTGTCTCTACACCTTGAAGAACTGGAGAATCAACAACAAATCAAACAAACTCCACATGCAAGAAGGGAAATAATCAAGATTAGAGCAGAGATCAATGAGGTAGAAACCAGAGATACAGTAGAATGTATCAATGAAACTAAAAGCTGGTTTTTTGAAAGAATCAATAAGATCAATAAACCATTTCCCACACTAATCCAAATGAAAAAAGAGAAAGCCCAAATTAATAAAATTATGAATGAAAAGGGAGAGATCACAACTAACACCAAGGAAATAGAAACAATCATCAGAAATTATTACCAACAGTTATATGCCAATAAGCTAAGCAACCTAGATGAAATGGATGCGTTCCTGGAAAACTACAATCTCCCAAAATTGAACCAGGAAGAAATGGACAACCTGAATTGACCGATATCTAGTAACGAGATTGAAGCAGTGATCAAAAATCTCCCAAAAAACAAGAGCCCAGGACCTGATGGATTTCCTGGGGAATTCTACCAAACTTTCAAAGAAGAAATAACACCAATTATCCTGAAGCTGTTCCAAAAAATTGATGCAGAAGGAAAACTTCCAGACTCTTTTTAGGAAGCCAGCATTACCCTGATCCCCAAACCAGGCAAAGACCCTACCAAAAAGGAGAATTTCAGACCATCTGTATCCCAATGTTTATTGCAGCAATGGCTACGGTCACCAAACTGTGGAAAGAACCAAGATGCCCTTCAACCGATGAATGGATAAGGAAGATGTGGTACATATACACAATGGAGTATTATGCCTCCATCAGAAAGGATGAATACTCAACTTTTGTAGCAACATGGATGGGACTGGAAGAGATTATGCTGAGTGAAATAAGTCAAGCAGAGAGAGTCAAGGATCATATGGTCTCACTTATTTGTGGAGCATAACAAATAACATGGAGGACATGGGGAGATGGAGAGGAGAGGGAGTTGAGGGAACCTGGAAGGGGAGATGAACCATGAGAGACTATGGACTCTGAAAAACAACGAGAGGGTTTTGAAGGGGCGGGGGGGTGGCAGGTTGAGGAGCCAGGTGGTGGGTAATGGGGAGGGCACGTACTGCATGGAGCACTGAGTGTGATGCCAAAACAATGAACACTGTTATGCTGTAAATAAACAAATTTAAAAAAAATAAATAAATAAATGTAAAATTCTCTCTCTTTGCAGAAGTCCTGATACTCTTTGTGGAAAACCCCAAAGACTTCACCCCAATATTGCTAGAACGCTACAGGAATTCAGCAACGTGACAGGACATAAAATCAATGCACAGAAATCAGTTGCATTTCTATACACTCACAATGATACAGATGAGAAATTCAGGAGTTGATCCCATTTTCAATTGCTCAAAAATCCATAAGATACCTAGGAATACACCTAACCAAAGAGGTAAAGGATCTGTACTCAGAAAACTATAGAACACTCCTGAAGTAAACTGAGGCAGACACAAAGAAATGGGGAGGGGAGTTCCTCATTCATGGATTACAAGAACAAACATTGTTGAAATGTCTCTGCTACCTTTAGGAATCGAAATATTCAATAGAATCCCTATCAAAATATCATCAACTTTATTCACAGAGCTGAAATAAATAATCTAAAATTTCTATGGAACCATAAAAGACCCTGAATCTCCAGACAAATGGTGAAAAAGAAAACCAAACCTTGGGGTATCACAATGTCTGACTTCAAACTTTACTACAAAGCTGTGATCATCAAGACAGCATGGTACTGGCACAAAAACAGACATATAGATCAATGGAACAAAATAGAGTCCCCAGAAATGGACCCTCAACTCTATGGTCAACTAATGTTTGAGAAATCAGTAAGGAATATCCAATTGAAAAAAGAAAATATCTTCAAGAAATGTTGGTGGAAGAATTGGACAGCCACATGCAGAAAAATGAAACTGGGAAATTTTCTTACACCACACACAAAAATAAACTCAAAATGGGTGAAAGACCTCAGTGTGAGACAGTAATCCATCAAAATCCTAAAGGAGAACACAGGCAACAATCTCTGTGACCTTGGCTGTGTAATTTCTTGCTAAATACCTAT
Organism: Meles meles; assembly: GCF_922984935.1. Taxonomy (NCBI): domain Eukaryota; kingdom Metazoa; phylum Chordata; class Mammalia; order Carnivora; family Mustelidae; genus Meles; species Meles meles. Next base: position 20,800,096 of record NC_060068.1, on the reverse strand, counting down.
CCAAAGGCAAGGAAACAAAGGCAAAAATGAACTATTGGGACTTCATCAAGATGAAAACCTTTTGCACAGCAAAAGAAACCAAAGACAACTAAAGGAATGACTGAAGATATATGCAAATATCTCATCAGATAAAGGGCTAGGATCCAAAATCTACAGGGGCCTTATCAAACTCCACACTCAAAGAACAAATAATCCAATTAAGAAATGGGCAGAAGACACAAACAGACATTTCTACAAATAACATAGAAATAACAGGCACATGAAAAAATGCTCAAAATCACTGTGCATCAGATAAATACAAATCAAAACCACAATGAGATACCACCTCACACAGGTCATAATAGGAAAATAATAACCAGTTCAGGAAACAACAGATATTGGAGAGTATGTGGAGAAGGGGGAACCCTCTTACACTGCTGGTGTGAATGCAAATTGGTTTGGCCACTCCGGAAAATAGTATGGAGGTCCCTCAAAAGGTTGAAAATAGAACTACACTATGACCTAGCAATTTCACTACTATTTACCCCAAAGATACAAATGCAGTGAACTGAAGGGGCACCTGCACCCCAATGTTTATAGCAACAATATATACAACAGCCAACTATGGAAAGAGACCAGATGCCCATCAACAGATGAATGGATAAAGAAGATGTGGTGTATATATGACGGAATGGGATATATATAATGGAATACTACTCAGCCATAAAAAAATGAAATCTTGCCATTTAGAACAACATGGATGAAACTAGAGGATATTATTCTAAGCAAAATAAGCCAGTCAGAGAAAAGTAATCATTATATGATCTCACTCATATGTGGAATTTAAGAAGCAAAATGAAGGATCATATGGGAAGGGAGGGAAAAATAAAACAAAATGAAATCAGAGAGGGAGATAAACCATAAGAGACTCCTAATCACAGGAAAAAAAACTGAGGGTTGATGGAGGGGAACAGTTGGTGGTGGGGTAACTGGATGATTGACATTAAGGAGGGCATGAGATATAGTGACATTGGGCATTATGTAAGACTGATGAATCACTGAATCTACCTCAGAAACTAATTACACATTTTATGTTAATTGAATTTAAATAGTTGAATTTAATTTTTGATTTTTTGAATCAATTGAATTTAATTAAATTTAAATAAATCGAATTTAATTTAAATAAAATTGAATTTAATTGAATTTAAATAATTGAATTTAAATTTGAATTTAAATTTTGAATTGAATTTAAATAAAATTGAATTGAATTTAAATTTAATTGAATTTAATTAAAATTTTAATTGAATTTGAATTTACTATAAATTGAATTTAATTGGATTTAATTAAAATTGAATTTAATTGAAATTAATTAAATTTAAATAAAAACAAACAAATGTTTGGTAGAATTTGCCTGGGTAGAAAACTTGAATAGATATTTTCCAAAGAAAATATACATATGGCCAACAGATATATGAAAAGATGTTTATCATCCCGTATCATCAGGGAAAGGTAAATCAAAACCAAAGTGACTTATCATCTTACACCTTCAGAATGTCTAGCATAAAAAAGTCAAGCAATAACAACTTGTGGGCAAGGTTGTGAATGAAAAGAAATCCTCACACAGTTTTGACAAGCATGTAACTTGTTGGTGCACCCACTGTGGAAGACAATATAAAGGTACCTCAAAAAGTGAAATTAGAAATACCATACAACCCACTAGTCTCACTATGGAACATTACCAGAAAATGAAAACACTGAATTGAAAATATGTGTGCACCCTTATTTTTATTGCAGTATATTTACTTAAAATAACCGAGATATGGAAGCAATCTAAGTGTCCATCAGTAGATACAAGGATAAAGATTTGGTTACTCAGCCATCAAAAGAACACCTTGAAAATTTGATTTACATCCTTACTGTATTTTAAAGTAAGGTTAGATTAAATTTTATTTCACTTACATAGAGAGAAATATAAAGAAATTGCCTCAAGGATTTTATGGCTTCTACCCAATTAACCTTTGCATCTATGCCAGCTTGATCCTCCAGAAAAAGGGATATGGGAATCTGAAAGAAGTATCTTCCATCAGTTTTTGGAGTATTTTATGCAGACAAAAATTTTAACAAGCTCTGGTGAAAATCAATGACTTTTGTCCTGTAGTTGGAAGAGTCCCTCAGCCAGTAGGGGGCTTTCTACTTCATTTCTCTACTCTTTGTACTTGGATCTTTGAACCACCTTAAGCATTAATTCATGACTCTCGGTTATTACTGTTCAGTAGAACCACTTGGGTTGCTTGCTAAAATACAGATTCCAGACCCTATACCCAGAAAATTCAATGGTTAGTCTTAGGGTGAGTTACTGAAATCTGCATTTCCAAGATGAGCACAAATTATTCTGATGTTGGTGAAATGGACCACACTATGAGAAGGCTAGTCCTGGCCAAGTTATGGGGCGCTTAGTCAGGAAAACATCTGGACACTATGTTACATTCTTTTCTTAGCAACACAGAGACATGCATTGTCTTCCATACCTGTCTTAGTCATAACTAACCAAACTTACTGACACCTTTGGATAACTTTGGATAACCATAAAGCTTTCAACATGTGACCCCAGACAGTAGTGGAATGATTGCCATCATTTTGTGTCATGTCAAATTGATTAACTGAGTCTATAAATCTGATAAAATACTTTATACACCCTGATGTAGACACTTTAATAGATGTCAGGTGATTAAAATGCTCTGCATTTTCTTTTTAAAATTAAACATTTATTATTTTTGATAGTGTTTGATTCTCAGAGTTAAATTTAGCCATCAAAATGAATACCAGTTTGATTCCTTTGCATGAAAACTTAAGAAATGATCAACTCCAAAACAATTTATTTCTTCAGGGAGCCATCTTAGTACACTAAGTCATACCAGTTACTTTATATAATCCATTAGTTTTTTTTTTTCACAATTGCAAACTTTCCAATCAGTAGCAACACTGGCTCATGCTATGAATTTTACTACTCCTTATAAATCTACCACGGTGTGTGTGTATGTGTGTGTGACTTGAAGACCACAGAAGTAGCCAATGATGTATTGAGGAGAGAAATTGTTAGCCCTTTTCCCCATACCAATTGAAAACAATTAAAAGAAACAAGTTAGCAAGTTTAGGAATAAATCTGCCAATCATATCAACATTCATTAACCAAATATGTATGAACAGACAGGCTCACAAAAAATTTTATGGAACCTGATCTTGAGCTCAATTAAGTCATTGTCCTCCTAGAAGCTCTCACTACATCTTAAACAAAAGACTTACTTTAGGGAAAAAAAAAATCAGACATGAGAGGCATGCTCTGTCATCCAGAAAGCCAGCATTGGGCAAACAGAATCCAAAGCTTAAGGCTGTATATGGCCTGGCTGGGCAGTTTTGTTTAGAATTTCATATCTAAAGGCAAAGGATGCATACCATCCTGCCTCCTGACTGAGTGGAGAATGCAAACTTCAAATTATTTTTAAGCTAATACATGTATTTTGATTATACTGAAATTTACTTGTAGGATTCAATTTCTACTATTCACCATATTAAACGACAAGACAACATTTTCACCAATAAAATAAAATCTGATTTTGTTATTTTGTCATTCTTTAAATAGTGACTATCCATTGTTCCTTAGCTAAAACATTTAAGAACAACTGGTCTAGAACCTAAGATCTCCTCTTGTGAAATATTCTACAATATTAAAATAATTCAGTGCCAAACCTAATTAATTAAATACTTTCACATTTCAGCTGGTAACCTTGTTTTTGTTTTTTTTTCAATTTTGTTCTAAGTTTACCACTATTTTGGTATTCTGATACCACATTTCTTTTTAAAGAATATTTTAACTTGGGCGCCTGGGTGGCTCAGTGGGTTAAAGCCTCTGCCTTCATCTCAGGTCATGATCCCAGGGTCCTGGGATTGAGCCCTGCATCGGGCTCTGTGCTCTGCAGGGATCCTGCTTCCTCCTCTCTCTCTGCCTGCCTCTCTGCCTAGTTGTGATTTCTCTCTGTCAAGTAAATAAAATATTAAAAAAAAGAATAAGCAACATTAAAAACAATATTTTAACTTAAATTCAAATAGTCAACATATAGTGCATCCTTAGTTTCAGATGTAGTGTTCAATAATTTAGCAGTTGTATTTAACAACTAAGGATGATCACATCATGCACCCTCCTTAATGTCCATCCCCCATCATCATCCCCTCTAGCAACCCTCAGTTTGTTGACTATAGTTAAGGGTCTCTCACGGTTTTTCTCCCTCTTTGATGACTTCTTATTTAATTTTCTCTGCCTTACCCTATGATCCTATCCAGTGTTTTTATATTCCACATATGAAACCATATAATAATAATAATAATAATTGAAATGTGATGTCAGACAGGTGTATGAGATACCGTCTTACACTATTCTGACATCACATGTCAATGTTGTGTTTTTTAACTGTCATATGAGTTGGTTGATATTGTAAATGAAATCTAACATGCTGTACCTTAATTCTGATCCTTGAAGTGCAGATTTTTTGGCAGAAACTCTCTCTTCTTTTTTAGATTCCAAACTGGATGGAGTGACCAGATGAAGAACAAAAATTCCAATGTTATTGCTCAGTGAGCCACATGGATGGGACATGAATATCATTGGAATTCTGGATTGCTAGATCAGATATGATACTTCCAGGAACAAGCAAAGACATATTGTATCATGACTCTCCTCCAAGAGGCAGTAAAGTAGTATGGATTCAGATATGTGCCCAGGTAAAGTTTTTTGTTTGTGATTTATTTTGTTGGTCTATTAAAGTATAGTCAAACTCACTCACTGAGTGATAGTGTAAACACTCATTTTAATTGTACAGTATAGTTGGCATGACAAGAAGGACATGCATAGTTCAAGGAGTGATTGATAGAGATGTACTTGGGAGAAATAAGCAATTATCCAATGAGGTTTAGTCGATATAGATATATATAGATAGATGATAGATAGAGATATATCTCTCTATGTATAGTATTTATATAATACATATAATATATATAATATAATATTATATATGTGTGTGTATATATATATATTTGAATTTGTGTGTGTGTGTGTGTGTGTGTGTGTATTTAAAAGTATATATAACCTGACAGTTTACAAACATTATCTAGTTGGAGCATCAATGACAACTCCTAAAATAGAAGTAACAGATAGTTTTTGCTTTACACTATAGATGCAGAAGTGTATATTCAAGAAATTAAGTGAGCTTAGGGTCAAAAACAGATAGTTGGAACCTATTGAATATTGGTCAAGTGTATCTTACTCTCAAACTACAATCTCTTGCACAGGCAAGATGATGTAACTAGTTATTTTTACCTTTTGCTGAAATTAAATACCTGTATAATTAATACCAAAAATAACTTCCAATCCACAAAAAGAGATTAAAGATCTTTGCTTATTTAGGCAAATAAAGAGAATACCAAGAAGAAAACCTTATTGAGAATTGGGAATAAAATTTCTAAACATGGGTTTGGCATTAAATAATCATTTGTGTAGAATGTTGGTGAATGTAAGTGAAATTCCAGGTCAAGGGTACTGTGTGAAAAGGAGGCAAGGATGGCTCTTGTCCAAAGGTATCACAGCAGAATATATCTGTGAGTAATTAACTAAATCTAGAGAACAGAAGGTATGGTCATCCTTCATCTCACAAAGACAGTAACTATAGATCATATTCTCATTTAAAAAAATAAGATCGGGCACCTCGGTGGCTCAGTGGATTAAAGCCTGTGCCTTCAGCTCAGGTCATGATCCCAGGGTCCTGGGATCGAGTCCCACATCGGGCTCTCTGCTCAGCAGGGAGCCTGCTTTCCTTCCTCTCTCTCTGCCCACCTCTCTGCCTTCTTGTGATCTCTCTGTCAATTAAATAAAATATTAAAAAAATAAGAATCAAAAACTCTTCCAGAGCAATGGAAATGTTGATGAAAGAAATGGAGAAGATATGCTGGAAAGCAATTACTAAGGAGAGCAAAGAAGGATATGGGATAGAATGACAGAAATCAGAAGAAATCAGGATCAATCTCATTGAATGTGTTTGGTTTGTGGGAATGTTTCATATAAGTGAATGGATTATTTTCTTTAGAGGACAGAAAGGTATGTATAAATGTGTTTAAGGCATTTTAAAATAATTTTTTACATTTTATATTTTTTATATATTATCTGATATAATATTATATAATTATATATTTATTTTATATTTTATTTATTTGACAGAGAGAAATCACAACTAGGCAGAGAGGCAGGCAGAAAGAGAGAGGAAGCAGGCTGCCTGCAGAGCAGAGAGACCAATGCGGAGAGCCCAGGCTCCCCAGGGCGCAGAGGCCAATGATCGATCCCAGGACCCTGGCATCATGACCTGACCCGAAGGCAGAGGCTTTAACCCACTGAGCCACCCAGGATCCCAAAGGCATTGGTTTTTTAATTGAAATTATTTGGAATCCGTGTATGGAACTCTGTGTGTGTGTGTGTGTGTATGTGTGTGTGTGTGTAAAAAGATACTTATATGTGAGATTAATTTATTTACTTGTACATTATTTAGATGGTCTTCCAAGATTTTATACTCACGTAGGTTGTTTTGCACTCACTGTCTAACAAAAAAAGATCAACAAAAATTTGTTTACCATGTTTGACTGGAGAAGCTTAAAAGTTTTCATTTATTATTGTAAAACAATAAACAGTTTTTCTTTTTAATAAGATGTTGGACTCTGAGAAACAAACTGAAGATTTTGCAGGGGGAGGTGTGTGGGGATGTGTTAACCTGGTGGTGGGTATTAAGGAAGGCATTTATTGCATGGAGCAATGGCTGTGGTGCACAAACAACGAATCTTGGAACACTGAAAAAAAATTAAATTAAGACGTTAAAAATAAATAAAAAATAAAAACACTTTTATGCATAACATTTACATGTATGGGATTCTGTCTTTACAAAAGTATACTGATTCCTTTAAATGTTTTTAAACCTGGGGAAGCACAGTTTTGATTCCCACTAGACAGAGAGTTTTCTATTTCTTGCATTTCAGGAATTTTTACTCTCTGCAAAGAAATGGGAGCATTCTAATTCTATGAAAGTCAGATCAAAGGAATAACTATTGTAAGGGCAGTGGAGAATTATATTAGAATGTAAAAATTCTTTATGGAAAATATATACAGGGAAAAAGTATAGGGGGAGACAATTTCTGTTCTCCATGGATTATAAATGTAGTATCAGACTCAATGAGATCAAAATAGAAAATCAAAAAGTTCTCACATTAGTATTAATTTTCAATGAGTATCACTACCAACACTGTAATTTGTGCTCAGTCTGCCTGAAATACTTAGGGTTCTTTTGTGGTGTTCATTGCAGCTCTAACCTTGGTAGAATTTGGATGCCTGGCTTGGCCGCTGTGAAAATCACAAGTTTGACTTCTCATTGAGGCTAATCTTTGCATTGTTACCCACCAAGATTAAATAATGAGAAGGGAGTCAAGATGGTAGAGAAGTAGGAGGAGGTGCCATTTCAACCTGTACCCTAAAGTGAGCTGATTACCTACCAAAGAACTCCGATCACCCATGAAATCAGCCTGAGATCAGAATTACACATGTCTGGATCTCTACAGGAGCAGAAGACGCCAGTGGCAGGTAAAGCAGAGTGGGAACATTGGACTGATAACAGAAGATAAACAAAAAGGGGAGGGAGGCACCAGAGGTGACCGATTGGAAAGTAATACCACAATACTAGAGTATACCCTGCGTCTGGGGACCAGCAGTAACTTGGAGTCTGGTTGAAAACACTCAAAAAAAAAAAAAAAAGAGCAAAGGATCTTGGGGGGAAATAGTGGGAGTTGGGGAGGTTAGGGACAGGGACCTAAGTCCCCGGACCCAGGACAGCGTTACCTGGCGCTGAGCCAGAGAGAGTGGTGCAGAGAAATCAGGTCTAGGTGCCTGAGCCGCCAGCGCGCCGGAGCCACCAGGGCGCCCAAGAATGAGTGGGGTCAGGCTCCCGTGATGGGCTGGGAGCCTGGCCAGACAGCAATCCTGAAACACACATGTCCCACACCCTCCCCTGGGAGAGGTGATCATAGGTGCTAGCTTGGAGCTCTGGCATCTGGAAAAACCAGACATTCCCAGTCTGGGACAGCGGGAAAATCTCAGTGTGCGATCTCTGCTTGGAACCTCTCTGGAGGTCTGGAGCTGCCCAGAGAGCCACCGCTGCCCTGGTATTGGGTACAACGAGGAGCTCCTGCATCCCCAGGGACCGTGACTCAGAACCAACTCTGCCACAGCTCTGCAGAGCATTCTGAGGCTTCTCTCTGAGAGGGAGGTCGGGGTGCAGTTTGTTCTCCTCTAAACCACCCAAACCATCAAAAGCTGTCAAGGCAAGAAAAAAAGCAGATGAAAGAACATAAAAACCCCAGAGAACAAAAGCCAGAAAAAAACAGTTTCCTCAGAGCCCACCCTCTTGAGGGGAGCCTGAGGACCTAACTCAGGGAACATCATTGTCTGAAAACCCACGTGGAAGACCCCTCCCCCAGAAAACCAACCAGGAGAGAAGAAAAAATTAAAAAAAAAGAAGACTACAAGTGAATAACCACTACTACTTCATAAGTACAACTTTTATTTTTAACTCTTTACCAATATTCTGGTTCTTTTTTTTTAATACATACAGATAATTTTTAAACATATTTACCATCACACTGAGATGTCCAGTACATCAAATTCCTTAATAACCTTCTAACCTGAACTTTCTGATACATACACCCGTGTTTTTCTTTTTCTTTTCTATTTTTTTAATTTTTTTAAATTTTAACTTAGTTTAGTCTAGTTTATTCTTTTTTAAATTGTATTTTCAAATATACATACAGAGTTAAACTTCAAGGTAATCCCCTTTCCCCAAACAATGCTACCCTTATAGACAAACCAGATTCTAATCCCCCTGTAACTAAGGAAAGTTGAGTCCCTTAACAAAAACATCAAGATACATACAGGAAAAATCAAAATAAACTTCCTCACCCACACTGAGAATTTATAACCGCTCTCCCAATTTTTCCTTCCACCAGTGTTTCTGTGAATTTGTGTTTGTCCTGATAGTATATAAATCTTACACTTGGGGTTCTTTCTGATGAGGTTCTTCCCTTTTTTTGCATATATATTACATATATATATATATACACACATTTTTATCTCTTGTCATATACTTTTATCAGTCTTTTTGTTTGTCTGTTTTTGTTTGTATACTTCATAAATCTTACCTTGTGGCCCATTTGGGCTGAGCCTTCTCTTTTATCTTCCTTTTTTTTTTCCTATCTCCCTCTCTCTCTCTTTTTTTTTCTTTATTCTTTTCCTTTTTTTTTTTCTTTCTTCTTCTCTATTTCTTTTTCTTTTCTTTTTTCTCTCATTTGGGTGGGGAAACCTGATTGCACCAAATCATTCCAGGGTACACCTTGACTGCACCACAATCGATAAATCCAGCTGCATCTGTTCAGTCATCTCTTTCCAAAATGACTAGGAGGAGGAATACCCAACAGAAGAAAAATACAGAGGATGGACCTTCTGCAACAGAGATAATGGCTATCGAAATAGACAATATGTCAGAAAATGAATTCAGGCTATTAATTATCCAGGCAATAGCTGAGTTGGAGCAAGCCATGGATGACCAAATGGAATTGATTAGGGCAGAACTGAAAGCCACCAGGGATGATGTACACAATGTTAGGGCAGAAATGAAAGCCACCAGGGATGATATTCAAAATGCTCTCAATGAGTTCCAATCTCATCTAAATTCTCTAAAAGCTAGGGTAACTTAGACAGAAGATAGAATTAGTGATCTGGAGGACTAACAGATAGAGAGAAAGGATCAGGAGGAAGTCTGGAACAAACAGCTCAGAAGCCACAAACACAGAATCAGGGAAATAAATGATGCCATGAAACGTTCCAATGTCAGAATTATTAGAATCCCCAAAGGGGAGGAAAAAGAAAGAAGTCTAGAAGATATAGTGGAAGAAGTTGTCTATGAAAATTTTCCCAAACTCACAAATGGAAACAACATTCGTGTATTAGAGGCAGAGAGATTTCCCCCCAAGATTTTAGATTCTCAAAAGTCCTTGCGACACCTCATAGTTAAAACGGGGAATTATGTTTCAAGACAGACCCTCTTAAAAGCAGCTAGGACAAAGAAGCTCCTTACATACAGAGGAAAGCCCATTAGAATAGAGTCAGACCTCTCCACAGACACCTGGCAAGCCAGGAAGGGCTGGAAAAATATATTCAGAGTGCTAAATGAGAAGAACATGTAGCCAAGAATACTTTATCCAGCAAGACTGACATTCAAAATAGATGGAGAGATAAAGAGTTTCCAAGACCGGCAAGGCTTAAAAGACTATACAACCACCAAGCTGACACTGCAGGACATATTAAGGGGGGGTCCTATAAAAGAGAAAAAAAATAAGAATATCATTGAATAGAAATATAGAAACAATCTACAGACAGAAAGACTTCAAAGGTAACATGATGTCAATCAAAACGTATCTCTCAATAATCACTCTCAATGTGAAGGGCCTAAATGCACCCATAAAATGACACAGGGTTGCAGATTGTATAAAAAGACAGGAACCATCCATATGTTGTCTACAAGAGACCCATTTTGAACCTAAGGATACACCCAGACTGAAAGTGAAGGGATGGAGAAGCATTTTTCATGCCAATGGCCTCAAAAGAAGGCCGGGGTAGCAATTCTCATATCAGATAAATTAGATTTTAAACTAAAGACTGTAGTCAGAGATACAGAAGGACGCTACATCATTCTTAAAGGGACTGTCCACCAAGATGATCTAACAATTGTAACTATCTATGCCCCACATATGGGAGCAGCCAATTACATAAGAAAACTATTAATCAAGATAAAGAGTCATATTGATAAGAATACAATAATAGGAGGAGATCTTAATACGCCTCTCTCAGAAATAGACAGATCATCGTAGCAGAAAATTAATAAAGAAATAAGAGCATTGAATGAAATATTGGACCAGATGGACCTCATAGACATATACAGAACATTCCACTCTAAAGCAACAGAATACTCATTCTTCTCAAGTGCACATGGAACCTTCTCCAGAATAGACCACATACTGGGTAAAAAAGCAGGACTCAACCAATACCAAAGACTGACATTATTCCCTGCATATTCTCAGATCACAATGCTTTGAAACTGGAACTCAATCACAAGGAAAAGTTCAGAAGGAACTCAAACACCTGGAAGCTAAAGACCACCTTGCTGAAGAATGCTTGGATTAACCAGGAGATCAAAGCAGAACTTAAATAACTCATGGAAAACAATAAGAATGAAGACACTTCGGTCCAAAACAAGTGGGATACAGCAAAGGCGGTTCTGAGGGGGGAATACATAGCCATCCAAGCCTCCCTCAAAAACATTGAAAAATCCAGAATACACCAGCTGTCTCTACACCTTCAATAACTGGAGAATCAACAACAAATCAAAACAACTCCACACACAAGAAGGGAAATAATCAAGATTAGAGCAGAGATCAATGAGGTAGAAATCAGAGATACAGTAGAATGTATCAATGAAACTAGAAGCTCGTTTCTTGAAAGAATCAATAAGATTGATAAACCATTGGCCACACTAATCCAAAAGAAAAGAGAGAAAGCCCAAATTAATAAAATGATGGATGAAAAGGGAGAGATCACAACGAACACCAAGGAAATAGAAACAATCATCAGAAATTATTACCAACAGTTATATGCTAATAAGCTAAGCAACCTAGATGAAATGGATGCATTCCTGGAAAACTGCAAACTCCCAAAATTGAACCAGGAAGAAATTGACAACCTGAATAGACCGATATCTAGTAACGAGATTGAAGCAGTGATCAAAATCCTCCCCAAAAACAAGAGCCCAGGACCTGATGGATTCCCTGGGGAATTCTACCAAACTTTCAAAAATAAATAACACCAATTATCCTGAAGCTGTTCCAAAAAATTGAAGCAGAAGGAAAACTTCCAGATTCTTTTTAGGAAGCCAGCATTACCCTGATCCCCAAACCAGGCAAAGACCTTACCAAAAAGAAGTATTTCATACCAATATCACTGTTGAATATAGATGTTAAGATTCTCAACAAGATCCTAGCAAACAGGATCCAGCAGCACATTAAAAAGATTATCCACCATGACTAGGTGGGATTCATCCCTGGGTTGCAAGGTTGGTTCAACATTTGCAAATCAATCAATGTGATAGAACAAATCAATAAGAGAAGAGAGAAGAACCACATGGTCCTCTCAATTCATGCAGAAAAAGCATTTGACAAAATCCAGCATCCGTTCCTGTTTAAAATGCTTCAAAGTATAGGGATAGAGGGAACATTCCTGAACTTCATAAAATCTATGTATGAAAGACCCACAGCAAATATCATCCTCAATGGGAAAAAGCTTTCAGCCTTCTCGTTGAGATCAGGAACACGACAAGAATGCCCACTCTCACCACTCCTGTTCAACTTAGTATTAGAAGTCCTAGCAACGACTATCAGACAACAAAGAGAAATAAAGGGTTTCTAAATTGGCAAGGAGGAAGTCAAACTCTCTCTCTTTGCACATGACATAATTCTTTATCTGGAAAAGCCCAAAGACTCCACCCCCAAATTTTTAGAAGTCATACAGCAATTCAGTAATGTGGCAGGATACAAAGTCAATATACAGAAATCAGTGGCTTTCTTATACACGAACAATGAAAATACAGAAAGTTAAATTAGAGAATCGATTCCGTTTACTATAGCACCAAGAAACATAAGATACCTGGGAATAAACCTAACCAAAGAGGTAAAGGACCCGTACGTGTGGAACTACAGAACACTCATGAAAGAAATTGAAGAAGACACAAAAAGATGGAAGACCATTCCATGCTCTTGGATTGGAAAATTAAAGATTGTTAAAATGTCTGTACTGCCTAGAGAAATCTATACTTTTAATGCCATTTCGATCAAAATTCCACCGGTATTTTTCAAAGAGCTGGAGCAAATAATCTTAAAATTTGTATGGAATCAGAAGAGACCCCAAATTGCTAAGGAAATGTTGAAAAACAAAAACAAAACTGGCAGCATCATGTTACCCAATTTCAAGCTTTACTACAAAGCTGTGATCACCAAGACAGCGTGGTACTGGCATAAAAACAGACACATTGACCAGTGGAACAGAGTGGAGAGCCCAGATATGGACCCTCAGCTCTATGGTCAAATAATCTTCGACAAAACAGGAAAAAATATACAGTGGAAAAAAGACAGTCTCTTCAATAAATGGTTCTGGGAAAACTGGACAGCGATATGTAGAAGAATGAAACTCGAACATTCTCTTACACCGTACACAAAGATAAACTCAAAATGGATAAAAGACATCAATGTGAGGCAGGAATCCATCAGAATACTAGAGCAGAACATAGGCAGTAACCTCTTCGATATCAGCCACAGCAACTTCTCTCAAGATATGTCTCCAAAGACAAAGGAAACAAAAGCGAAAATGAACTTTTGGGATTTCATCAAGATCAAAAGCTTCTGCATAGCAAGAGAAACAGTCAACAAAACAAAAAGGCAACCCACGGAATGGGAGAAGGTATTTGCAAATGACAGTACAGACAAAGGTTGATATCCAGGATCTATAAAGAACTTCTCAAACTCAACACACACAAAACAGATAATCATATCAAAAAATGGGCAGAAGATATGAACAGACACTTCTCCAATGAAGACATACAAATGGCTATCAGACACATGAAAAAATATTCATCATCACTAGCCATCAGGGAGATTCTAATTAAAACCTCATTGATATATCTCCTTACACCAGTTAAAATGGCCAAAATTAGCAAGACAGGAAACAACGTGTGTTGGAGAGGTTGTGGAGAAAGGGGAACCCTCTTACACTGTTAGAGGGAATGCAAGTTGGTGTAGCCACTCTGGAAAACAATGTGGAGATTCCTGAAGAAATTAAAAATAGAGCTTCCCTATGACCCTGCAATTGCACTGCTGGGTTTTTACCCCAAAGATACAGATGTAGTGAAAAGAAGAGCCATCTGTACCCCAATGTTTATTGCAGCAATGGCCACGGTGTGGTACATTTACACTATGGAGTATTATGCCTCCATCAGAAAGGATGAATACCCAACTTTTGTAGCCTCATGGACGGGACTGGAAGAGATTATGCTGAGCGAAATAAGTCAAGCAGAGAGAGTCAAGTATCATGTGGTCTCACTGATTTGTGGAGCATAACAAAGAACACGGAGGACATGGGGAGATGTAGAGGAGCGTGAGTTGAGGGAAACTGGAAGAGGAGATGAACCATGAGAGACTATGGACTTTGAAAAGCTACCAGAGGGTTTTGAAGGGGTGTGGGGGTGTGGGGTTGAGTAACCAGGTGTTAGGTAATAGGGAGGGCACGTACTGCATGGAGAACTGGGTGTGGTACAAAAACAATGAACACTGTTATGCTGAAAATAAATTAAAAAAATGAACTGACAAAATAGATTAAATAATGAGATGCTGGATTAAACGGAGAACTTGTGCTGTCAAATCCTTGTTAGAAACTGACAAAGGACAGATTAAGGATCTCGAAAACAACAAATTATTTTGAAGTCACAACAGAGAGTTGCTGCACTCTCCCTCCCACAGACAGTGTTACTGGATAAAAAGAGCCCAAATTACTCCTGTGGTTTATTTTCTTGACAAGTGCCTCCCTGTTCAAATATTCTAATGTCAGAATTATTGGAATCCCTTGGGGGGGGCGGAGAAAAAAGGAAACTACAGGATATATTTGAAAAAATTCTCCATGAAAATTTCACAATCTGTAGAATGGAACCAGCATTCATGTCTTAAAGACTGAAAGGTCTACCCCCAAGATCAGATAATCTAGAAAGACCTTGAGACTACTGATTGTGAAAATGATGAATCATAAATTTGGAGAGGAGCTCTTGAAAGTGACTAGGGAGAAGAAATTCCTTACATACAGAGAAAGGCCCATAAGAATAAAGTCAGACCTGTGCACACAAAGCTGGCAAACCAGAAAGGGCAAGCAAGACATATTCAGGGCACTAAATGTGAAGAAAATGCAGCCAATAATACCTTATCCAGCAATATGACATTCAAAATGGATAGAGAGATAAAGGGCCTCCAAGACCAGTAAGGTTTAAAAGAGTATGTGACCACCAAGCTGACACTGCAGGAAATATTAATGAGGGTTCTATAAAAGAGGAAAAAACACAAGAATATCACTGAAAAGTAATATATGGAGACAATCTATAGAAAAAAAGACTTCAAAGGTAACACGATGTCAATAAAAATGTATCTCTCAATAATCACACTCAATGTAAATGGTCTAAGTACACCCATAAAATGACACAGGGTTGCAGATCGGATAAAATGACAGGACACATTCATAAGGGTACATCCTAAGGATATATCCAGACTGAAAGTGAAGGGATGAAGAAGCATCTTTCATGCCATTGGGCCTCAACAGAAGGCTGGGGTAACAATTCTAATATTGGATAAATTAGACTTTAAACTAAAGACCATAGTCAGAGACACAGAAGAACACTGCATCATTCTTAAAGGGTTTATCCACCAAAAATATCTAACAGTTGTAAATATTTATGCCACACTATGGGAGCAGCCAGCTTCATAAGACAACTGTTAATCAAGATAAAAAGTCATTTTGATATGAATACATTAATAGTAGGGGATCTTAACACACCTCTCTCAGTAATAGACAGATCATCCAAGCAGAAAATCAAAAAAGAAACAAGAGCATTGAATGACACATTGCACCAGATGGACCTCATAAATATATACAGAACATTCTACCTAAAACAACAGAATACTCATTCTTTTTGAATGCACATGGAACCTTATCCAGAATAGACCACATATTGGGTCACAAATCAGGGCTCAAGATACCAAAAGATTGAAAATATTCCCTGCATATTTTCAGATCACAATGCTTTGAAACAGGAGCTCAACCACAAGAAAAAGTTTGGAACGAATTCAAACACCTGAAGCTAAAAACCACCTTGATTAAGAATGCTTGGATCAATTGAAGAACTTACACAATTCATGGAAACCAATGAGAATTAGGAGCCTTTGGTCCAGAACCTATGGGATACAATAATTTGGTCCTAAGGGGGAAATATATAGCCTTCAAGCCTCCCTCAAAAAAAAAAAAAAAAATTGAAAAATCCAGAATACAACAGCTGTATTTACACCTTAATGAACTGGAGAATCAATAACAAATTAAGCCAACTCCACACACAAAAAGGGAAATAATCAAGATTAGAGCAGAGATCAATGAGATAGAAACTAGAGATACACTAGAAAGCCTCAATGAAATTAGAAGCTCCTTTTTTGAGAGTATCGATAAGAGTGATAAGCCATTGGCCAAACTAATCCAAAAGAAAAGAGAGAAGGCTCGAATTAATAAAATTATGAATGAAAAGGGAGAGATCACAACTAACACCAAGGAAATAGAAACACTCATCAGAAATTATTATCAGCAACGTGAAGCAGGAATCCATCAGAATCCTAGAGGAGAACATAAGCAGTAACCTCTTTGACACTGGCCACAGCAACTTCTTTCAAGATATGTCTCCAAAGGCAAAAGGAAACAAAAGTGAAAATGAATTTTTTTACTTAATCAAGATCAGAATCTTCTGCACAGCAAAGTAAACAGTCAACCAAACAAACAGGCAACTCACAAAATGGGAGAAGATATTTACAAATGACAATACAGACAAAGTGCTGATACCCAGGATCTACAAAGAACTTCTCAAACTCAACACACACAAAACAGATAATTATGTCAATAAATGGACAGTACACATGAACAGACACTTCTCCAAACGAGATATACAAGTGGCTAATAGACACGTGAAAAAACGTTCATCATCACTAGCCATCAGGGAGTTTCAAATCAAAACCACAATGAGATACCACCTTATACAAGTTAGGATGGCTAAAATTAACAAGACAGTATACTACATGTATTGGAGAGGATGTGGAGAAAGAAGAACCCTCTTACACTGTTGGTGGGAATGCAAGTTGGTGCAGCCACTTTGGAACACAGTGTAGAGATTTCTTAAATTAAAAGTAGAGTTTCTCTATGAGCCTGCAATTGCACCACTGGGTATTTACCCCCCAAAATACTGATGTAATGAAAAGAAGGGTCATCTGTTCTCCTATGTTCATAGCAGCAATATCCACAGTTGCCAAACTATGGAAAGAGCAAAGATGCCCTTCAACAGATGAATGGATAAGGAAGATTTGGTTGATATATACTATGGAGTATTATGACTACATCAGAAAGGATGAATACCCAGCTTTTGTATCAGCATGGATGGGACTGGAAGAGATTATGCTGAGTGAAATAAGTCAAGCAGAGAGAGTCAATTATCATTGGGTTTCACTTATTTGTGGAGCATAAGAAATAACATGGAGGAAATGGGGAGATGGAGAGTAGAAAGGAGTTTTGGGAAATTGGAGGGGAAGGAAAACCATGAGAGATTGTGGACTCTGAAAAACAATTTGAGGGTTTTGGAGGGTTGGGGGTTTGTAGGTTGGGTAAGCCTGGTTGTGGGTATTATGGAGGGCATGTATTGCATGGAGCACTGGGTGTGGTACATAAACAATGAATTCTGGAACAATAAAAATAAATTTAAAAATAAATAAAAATTAAAAAAATACTAATGATGTACCTACTATTACTTAGCTATTTGAATTTAAATAAATAAATACATATTTTATTTATATATAGAAGACATTTTTGGTCATTCTACAACAAAATATATGCATGCTGGAGAGCTGTTAAACTAGAAGAACGCAATTTAAAATCATGACTATGAAAATGGAAATAAATGAAAGAATCATGGTTTAATTAGGATTGATCATTGTTCTTCTGAATGATCATGTACTTAATTATTTCCTTTAAAATATAACTGGAAGAGATTATGCTGAGTGAAATAAGTCAAGCAGAGAGAGTCAATTATCATATGGTTTCACTTATTTGTGGAGCATAACAAATAACATGGAGGACATGGGGAGATGGAGAGGAGAAGGGAGTTGAGGGAAATTGGAAGGGGAGGTGAACCATGAGAGACTATGGACTCTGAAAAACAACCTGAGGGTCTTGAAGGGGTTGGGGGTGGGAGGTTGGGGGAACAAAGTGATGGGTATTAGGGAGGGCATGTATTGCATGGAGCACTGGGTGTGTTGCAAAAACAAAGAATACTGTTATGCTGAAAGGAAATATATATATAAAAAAAAGATTAAGTCAGTATTTAATGGTGCCCCTCTAATAATAGTGGGTCACAAACACACAGTGTAAATTCCAAGGTGAGTGCCTTCCCAGTCCATCTGGAAATCTATTCACCATGAATTTCACAGGGTTAAAATGTTCACTTCCATGAGTTATATATGAAGTTAATACATATGAAGCTAAAACACACATGTAACATACATAACATACCCTTAACACATACATATGGAGTTAAAACAGTCAAACATAAATAACATGCTTTATGAACACATATTGTTCAACAGAAACTCTTCAAGTCAGACTATCTTCCCTCACTGAGTATTTCTCCTTTCTTTCCTAGTGTGATCTTCTAAACACAGTCTTATCTGTGGATTCCTTTTGGAGTACCATAGTGTTATGACACCACCAACTGAGTGGTAACATTGCATGATAGTATGCATTAAATGACACACTGCTCTTATTTCAGATAGCTTAGAGATAATTTTTATTCTTCAGTGAAGTGACATTTTGACTCAGTTTCAAGGATTCCGTCAGCCATTCCTCTAGGAATTCTGAAGGTGCCATGTTTAATATTATTGAAACAGTTGGAATTTGACATAAAGATTTTAAGTTTTCCAGAACTTAAAGGAGAAGTTGTTAGATTGTTAGTGCTCCTTCTGAATGTTTCTATTCACTAGAAAACTGGTTTTATGTTATTTCAGTCATTTTAAATGATTTTATTTATTTATTTATTTAACAGATATATATATATATATATATATATATATATATATATATATATATATATACAGAGAGAGAGAGAGAGAGAGAGAGCAAGCAGCAGGATTAGCAGGCTCCCAGGACACTGGAATCATGACCTGAGCCAATGGTAGACACTTATCCACCTGAGCCACCCAGGCACCCCTATTTCAGTCATTTTTAGAAAAAAAAGAAACATGTGTAATAAGTTCCTAATGTTCATTTTTTTTTCTTTTATCTTTTCAGTTTTCCAAGATTCATTGTTTATGCACCACACCCAGTGCTCCATGCAATACGTGCCCTCCTAAATACACAGCACAGGGCTCACCCAACCTCCCAACCTCCTCTCTTCCAAACTCTCAGTTTGTTTCTCAGAGTTCACAGTCTCTCTATTATATAGTGTATTTTCAATTTTTTGAAGAATATCAACATTTTGGAAACATCTATAATGCCTCATGCTTTAAATTTTATCATTATAAATATTTTCAATTATTCATTGTTTTATATCACAAATCTGAGTCTTTTTAAATTTATTTTTACTTTCTCATTACTGTGTCTTCAAAATGTTTAAGTTATGAATTATTCAAAACATAAAGTTTATTATTTTTCCTATCTTAAAAATAATACTGGTTTTTCCTAGCCACCTTAACCCATTATATTATATACATTATAAAGAGATCTGGAAACTTTAAGACTGGGAAATTATCTAGCAAGCATGTCTAGAAAATTAGGTCAGTAATTACTTCCGTGACTTACAACCCTTGGTAAGCATGACAATCACTAATCAGTCTCCTGGTCGGATCCCTGAGCCCAATTTAACAGATTCTAATTCTGCTAATCTGAGATGAGAACAAAAGTGCTATATTTTGTGAAGTCAGCAAATTATTTTAACACCAGTGATCAGAAATCCACTCTTTGGAAGCACTGACATAGAGTGAAGACTATTTTTACAAGAGTAAGAGGAATTAATAGTCCTGTTAGATATATGGAGCAAAGCAATACTGTAAATTTATCTGATTCCTGATGATTTATCATCATGCCCATTAATTAATTTTATCAGGGAATTATTCTGAGGTATCTATGTGCTTGTCAATTTTTTTATTTTTCATTTTAGGGATACAGACACTGATCTTTTTTTATGGTATCAACATGAAACTTGGAAATACTAAAGTGTACATTACCATCAAGCATGAATCATAAAGAGAATTGATGTACACAGTTCCTTGTCCTGCATCAACACATAATGTAGGACAATCAGAAAGAAATTTTAAGATGGAGAAAGGAAAGGATAAACATTTTTTTCCCCTGCAGATAAACTCAGTAAAGTGAGTTGAATTTTTCAGGATCTTGAAGGGATAATGATGATGATGATGATGAATCAACTGACAAAATGTCCCTTTGCTGGTGTATCTCTATTTTGCCTATGGGTGACAGTGAGATTTCTGCCATTTACCTGAAGGACTGACACCTCCCTAGTAACTTTTTCAGAGCACTTAGAACTTCCTTGTTCCTAAGACTGTAGGCAAGTGAGTTTAGGAGTAGAGTGAGGACAGTTCCAAACAGAAAGAGACCCTGACTCAACCTTGGAGTCTTGGCAGAACCGGGTCTCATGTAGATGCACATGCCTGGGCCAAAATAGAGACCCACCACACAGAGATGAGAGGAGCAGGTGGCCAGAGCTTTGTTCCTGCCTTCTGGGGAGTTCATTCGGAGTACTGCAAGGAAGATGAGAACATAGGAAGACAAGATGAGAGACAAGGGCAGCAGCAGAACAAGGATGCTTGTTATCACCACTGCCTTTTCATAGGCTGAGATATCCTCACGGACGATCCTAAGCACCGCCATGAATTCACAGAAGAAGTGGGGAATCTCTCTGGGGCTGCAGATGTTAAAATGCAAGGTAAAAGCAGTGTGTCCCAGGGAAGTAAGTGCCCCTCCAGCCCAAGACATGGCAATCATCTGCAAGCAAACCTTAGGGTTGATGATGACTGGGTATCGAAGAAGATCACATATAGCCACATAATGATAAAAGCACATGAGAGTTATAAGGATGCATTCTGCAATGGCCACCATCAGGGAGAAGAATATTTGAGTCCCACAAGCCAGGAATGATATGCTCCGCCATCCAGAGAAGAAGTTGAATGCCATTTTGGGGACAATGCTAGAGGTCAAAGTCAAATCCATTAAGGAGAGCTGACTGAGAAGGAAGTACATGGGGGTGTGGAGATGGAAATAAACCAAAGAGGAGGATCAGAAGAGTGTTGCCAGTGAAGGCAGCCGTGTATATCAGGAGAATGATGGAGACCATAGCTGTGATGTATTTAAATTCAGGGAAGAAACCCAGGAGAATTAAATCTGTGGTTTCTGTCTCATTCCCACTCTTCATGACTCTCTGTAATGATAACAGACATATAAGAGATTTATTAAAAAATCGTAGAAATGAAGCAGTTTCTTATTAAAGTTTAAGAACAATGGCAAATACAAAAATACTCCTCCATGGTCACTTGAATCAGTTTTTACTATTTTTTCTATATTTCTTATCCATGATTTAATGTACTTTTAGAAACATGTTTGTGTGTGTGTGTGTGTGTGTGTGTGTGTGTATTTTAAGATTTTTTTTTAATTAATTAATTTATTTTTATTTGCTTATTTACAGCATAACAGTGTTCATTGTTTTGGCATCACACCCAGTGCTCCATGCAGTACGTGCCCTCCCTATTACCCACCACCTGGTTCCTCAACCTCCCACCCCACCCCACCCCCTCCCGCCGCCCCTTCATAACCCTCTGGTTGTTTTTCAGAGTCCATAGTCTCTCATGGTTCATCTCCCCTTCCAGTTTCCCTCAACTCCCTCTCCTCTCCATCTCCCCATGTCCTCCATGTTATTTGTTATGCTCCACAAATAAGTGAGACCATATGATACTTGACTCTCTCTGCTTGACTTATTTCGCTCAGCATAATTTCTTCCAGTCCTGTCCATGTTGCTACAAAAGTTGGGTATTCGTCCTTTCTGATGGAGGCATAATACTCCATTGTGTATATGGACCACATCTTCCTTATCCATTCATCCGTTGAAGGGCATCTTGGTTCTTTCCACAGTTTGGCGACCGTAGCCATTGCTGCAATAAACATTGGGGTACAAATGGCCCTTCTTTTCACTACATCTGTATCTTTGGGGTAAATACCCAGCAGTGCAATTGCAGGGTCATAGGGAAGCTCTATTTTTAATTTCTTGAGGAATCTCCACACTGTTCTCCAAAGTGGCTGCACTAACTTGCATTCCCACCAACAGTGTAAGAGGGTTCCCCTTTCTCCACATCCTCTCCAGCACACGTTGTTTCCTGTCTTGCTAATTTTGGCCATTCTGACTGGTGTTAGGTGGTATCTCAATGTTGTTTTAATTTGAATCTCCCTGATGGCTAGTGATGATGAACATTTTTTCATGTGTCTGATAGCCATTTGTATGTCTTCGTTGGAGAAGTGTCTATTCATATCTTCTGCCCATTTTTTGATATGATTATCTGTTTTGTGTGTGTTGAGTTTGAGAAGTTCTTTGTAGATCCTGGATATCAACCATTTGTCTGTACTGTCATTTACAAATATCTTCTCCCATTCCGTGGGTTGCCTCTTTGTTTTGTTGACTATTTCCTTTGCTGTGCAGAAGCTTTTGATCTTGATGAAGTCCCAAAAGTTCATTTTTGCTTTTGTTTCCTTGGCCTTTGGAGACTTATCTTGAAAGAAGTTGCTGTGGCTGATATCGAAGAGGTTACTGCCTATGTTCTCCTCTAGGATTCTGATAGATTCCTGTCTCACGTTGAGGTCTTTTATCCATTTCGAGTTTATCTTTGTGTACGGTGTAAGAGAATGGTCGAGTTTCATTCTTCTACATATCGCTGTCCAGTTTTCCCAGCACCATTTATTGAAGAGACTGTCTTTTTTCCATTGAATATTTTTTCCTGTTTTGTCGAAGATTATTTGACCATAGAGTTGAGGGTCCATATCTGGGCTCTCCACTCTGTTCCACTGGTCTATGTGTCTGTTTTTATGCCAGTACCACGCTGTCTTGGTGATCACGGCTTTGTAGTAAAGCTTGAAATCAGGTAACGTGATGCCGCCAGTTTTGTTTTTGTTTTTCAACATTTCCTTAGCAATTCGGGGTCTCTTCTGACTCCATACAAATTTTAGGATTATTTGCTCCAGCTCTTTGAAAAATATCGGTGGAATTTTGATCGGAATGGCATTAAAAGTATAGATTGCTCTAGGCAGTATAGACATTTTAACAATGTTTATTCTTCCAATCCAAGAGCATGGAACAGTCTTCCATCTTTTTGTGTCTTCTTCAATTTCTTTCATGAGTGTTCTGTAGTTCCTCGAGTACAGGTCCTTTACTTCTTTGGTTAGGTTTATGCCCAGGTATCTTATGGTTTTTGGTGCTATAGTAAATGGAATCGATTCTCTAATTTCCCTTTCTGTATTTTCATTGTTAGTGTATAAGAAAGCCACTGATTTCTGTACATTGACTTTGTATCCTGCCACGTTACTGAATTTCTGTATGAGTTCTAGTAGTTTGGGGGTGGAGTCTTTGGGGTTTTCCATATAAAGAATCATGTCATCTGCGAAGAGAGAGAGTTTGACTTCTTCCTTGCCAATTTGGATACCTTTTATTTCTCTTTGTTGTCTGATTGCCGTTGCTAGAACTTCTAATACTATGTTGAACAAGAGTGGTGAGAGTGGGCATCCTTGTCGTGTTCCTGATCTCAATGGGAAGGCTGCAAGCTTTTTCCCATTGAGGATGATATTTGCTGTGGGTCTTTCATAGATAGATTTTATGAAGTTCAGGAATGTTCCCTCTATCCCTATACTTTGAAGCGTTTTCATCAGGAACGGATGCTGGATTTTGTCAAATGCTTTTTCTGCATCAATTGAGAGGACCATGTGGTTCTTCTCTCTTCTCTTATTGATGTGTTCTATCACACTGATTGATTTGCGAATGTTGAACCAACCTTGCAACCCAGGGATAAATCCCACCTGGTCATGGTGGATAATCTTTTTAATGTGCTGCTGGATCCTGTTTGCTAGGATCTTGTTGAGAATCTTTGCATCCATATTCATCAGTGATATTGGTCTGAAATTCTCCTTTTTGGTAGGGTCTTTGCCTGGTTTGGGGATCAGGGTAATGCTGGCTTCATAAAAAGAGTCTGGAAGTTTTCCTTCTGCTTCAATTTTTTGGAACAGCTTCAGGAGAATTGGTGTTATTTCTTCTTTGAAAGTTTGGTAGAATTCCCCAGGGAATCCGTCAGGTCCTGGGCTCTTGTTTTTTGGGAGGTTTTTGATCACTGCTTCAATCTCATTACTAGATATCGGTCTATTCAGGTTGTCAATTTCTTCCTGGTTCAATTTTGGGAGTTTGTAGCTTTCAAGGAATGCATCCATTTCATCTAGGTTGCTTAGCTTATTGGCATATAACTGTTGGTAATAATTTCTGATGATTGTTTCTATTTCCTTGGTGTTAGTTGTGATCTCTCCCTTTTCATTCATAATTTTATTAATTTGGGCTTTCTCTCTTTTCTTTTGGATTAGTGTGGCCAATGGTTTATCGATCTTATTAATTCTTTCAAAAAACCAGCTTCTAGTTTCATTGATACGTTCTACTGTATCTCTCGTTTCTACCTCATTGATCTCTGCTCTAATCTTGATTATTTCCCTTCTTGCATGTGGAGTTGGTTTGATTTGTTGTTGATTCTCCAGTTCTTTAAGGTGTAGAGACAGCTGGTGTATTCTGGATTTTTCAATGTTTTTGAGGGAGGATTGGATGGCTATGTATTTCCCCCTTAGAACCGCCTTTGCTGTGTCCCATAGGTTTTGGACCGAGGTGTCTTCATTCTCATTGGTTTCCATGAATTGTTTAAGTTCATCTTTGATCTCCTGGTTGATCCAAGCATTCTTAAGCAGGGTGGTCTTTAGCTTCCAGGTGTTTGAGTTCCTTCTGAACTTTTCCTTGTGATTGAGCTCCAGTTTCAAAGCATTGTGATCGGAGAATATGCAGGGAATAATGTCAGTCTTTTGGTATCGGTTGAGTCCTGCTTTGTGACCCGGTATGTGGTCTATTCTGGAGAAGGTTCCATGTGCACTTGAGAAGAATGAGTATTCTGTTGTTTTAGGGTGGAATGTTCTGTATATGTCTATGAGGTCCATCTGGTCCAATGTTTCATTCAATGCTCTTATTTTTTTATTAATTTTCTGCTTCGATGATCTGTCTATTTCTGAGAGAGGCGTATTAAGATCTCCTACTATTATTGTATTCATATCAATATGGCCCTTTATCTTGATTAATAGTTTTCTTACGTAATTGGGTGCTCCCATATTGGGGGCATAGATATTCACAATTGTTAGATCGTCTTGGCGGATAGTCCCTTTAAGAATTATGTAGTGTCCTTCTGTATCTCTGACTACAGTCTTTAGTTTAAAATCTAATTTATCTGATATGAGAATTGCTACTCCGGCCTTCTTTTGAGGCCCATTGGCATGAAAGATGCTTCTCCATCCCTTCACTTTCAGCCTGGGTGTATCCTTAGGTTCAAAATGGGTCTCTTGTAGACAACATATGGATGGTTCCTGTCTTTTTATACAATCTGCAACCCTGTGTCGTTTTATGGGCGCATTTAGGCCATTCACATTGAGAGTGATTATTGAGAGATAGGTTTTTATTGACATCGTGTTGCCTTTGATGTCTTTCTGTCTATAGATTGTTTCTATATTTCTGTTCAATGATATTCTTAGGATTTTTTCTCTTTTATAGGACCCCCCTTAATATTTCCTGCAGTGTCGGCTTGGTGGTTGCATAGTCTTTTAAGACTTGCCGGTCTTGGAAACTCTTTATCTCTCCATCCATTTTAAATGTCAGTCTTGCTGGATAGAGTATTCTTGGTTGCATGTTCTTCTCATTTAGTACTCTGAATATATTTTGCCAGCCCTTCCTGGCTTTCCAGGTCTCTGTGGAAAGGTCTGACGTTATTCTAATGGGCTTTCCTCTGTATGTAAGAAGCTTCTTTGTCCTAGCTGCTTTTAAGAGGGTCTCTCTTGAAACATAATTCCCCATTTTAACTATAAGGTGCCGTGAGGACTTTCGAGAATCTAAAATCTTGGGAGGAGATCTTTCTACCTCTAGTACATGAACATTGTTTCCATTCGTGAGATTGGGAAAATTTTCATAGACAACTTCTTCCACTATATCTTCTAGACTTCTTTCTTTTTCTTCCCCTTCAGGGATTCCAATAATTCTGACGTTGGAACGTTTCATGGCATCGTTTATTTCCCTGATTCTGTTTTCGTGGCTTCTGAGCTGTTTGTTCCAGGCTTCCTCCTGATCCTTTCTCTCTATCTGTTTGTCCTCCAGATCACTAATTCTATCTTCTGTCTCAGTTACCCTAGCTTTTAGAGAATTTAGATTGGACTGGAACTCATTGAGAGCATTTTGAACATCATCCCTGGTGGCTTTCAGTTCTGCCCTAACATTGTGAACATCATCCCTGGTGGCTTTCAGTTCTGCCCTAATCAATTCTGTTTGGTCATCCATGGCTTTCTCCAACCTAGCTATTGCCTGGATAATTGTTAGTCTGAATTCCTTTTCTGACATATTGTCTATGTTGATAGCCATTAGTTCTGTTGCAGAAGGCCCATCCTCTGTATTTTTCTTCTGTTGGGTATTCCTCCTCCTAGTCATTTTGGTAAGAGATGACTAAACAGATGCAGCTGGACTTATCAATTGTGGTGCAGTCAATGTGCACCCTGGAACGCTTCTGTGCAATCAGGATTCCCCACCCAAATGAGAGAAAAAAGAAAAGAAAAAGAAATAGAGAAGAAGAAAGAAAAAAAAAGGGGGAAAGAAAAAAGGAAGAAAAAAAAAAGAGAGAGAGAGAGAGATAGGAAAAAAAGGGAAGATATAAGAGAAGGCTCAGCCCAAATGGGCCACAAGGTAAGATTTGTGGCATATACAAACAAAAACAGACAGACAAAGAGTGATAAACGTATATGACAAGAGAAAAAAATATGTATATATAAGCAAAAAAAAGGGAAAAACCTCCTCAGAAAGAACCCCAAGTATAAGATTTATATATTGTCAGGACAGACACAAATTCACAGAAACACTGACAGAAGGAAAAATTGGGAGAATGGTTATAGATTCTCAGTGTGGGTGAGGAAGGTTATTTTGATTCTTCCTGAAGGTATCTTGATGTTTTTGTTAAGGGACTCAACTTTCCTAAGTTACAGGGGGATTAGAAACTGGTTTGCCTATAGGGGTAGCATTGATTGGGGAAAGGGGGTTACCTTGAAGTTTAACTCTATATGTATAGTAGAAAATAAAGATTAAAAAAAGAATAAACTAGACTAAACTAAGTTAAAATTAAAAAAAATAGAAAAACAAAAGAAAAACACGGGTGTATGTATCAAAAATTTCAGGTTAGAAGGTTATTAAAAAATTTGATGTACTGGACATCTCAGTGTGATGGTAAATAGGTTAAAAAATTATCTGTATGTATAAAAAAAAAGAACCAGAATATTGGTAAAGAGTTAAAAATAAAAGTTGTATTTATGAAGTAGTGGTGGTTGTTCTCTTGTAGTCTTTTTTTTTTTTTTTTCCTTCCTTCCTGGTTGGTTTTCTGGGGGAGGGGCCTGCCACGTGGGTTTTCAGACAATGATGTTCCCTGAGTTAGGTCCTCCCACTCCCCTCAAGGGGGTGAGCTCTTTTTTTTTCAGGAAACTGTTTTTTTTTTTTCAGCCTTTTTTTCTCTGGGGGTTTTTATGTTCTTTCATCTGCTTTCTCTGGCCTTGACAGCTTTTGATGGTTTTTGGAGGTTTAGAGGAGAGCAAACAGCACCCCAACCTCCCTCTCAGAGAGAAGCCTCAGACTGTTTTGCAAAAGCTGCTGGCAGAGTTGGTTCTGGGTCACTGTCCCTGGGGATGCAGGAGCTCCTCGTTGTGCCCAAAACCAGGGCAGCTGTGGCTGTCTAGGCAGCTCCAGACCGCCAGAGAGGTTCCGAGCAGAGATCTCGCACTGAAATTTTCCCGCTGTCCTGGGCTGGGAATGTCTGGTTTTTCCTGCTGCCAGAGCTCCAGGCTAGCGCCTATGAGCACTTACCCCAAGGGAGGGTGTGGGACCCGCGCGTTTCAGGATTGCCATCAGGCCAGGCTCCCAGCCCCTCACGGAAGACAGACCCCACTCGTTCTCAGGCGCGCTGGCATTCAGGTGCACTCGCGGCTCAGGGACGGAGACCTGATTTCTCCGCCGCACTCTCTCTGGCTCCACGCCAGGGGAGGCTGTCCTGGGTCCGGGGACTTAGGTCCCTGACCTTAACCGCCCAGGTTCCCACTATTACCCCCCCCCACCGCGATCCTTTGCTGTTTGTTTTTTGAGTGCTTTCAACCAGACTCCAAGTTAATGCTGGTCCCCAGACGCAGAGCACTCTCGTGTTGGGGTGTTACTTTCCAATCGGTCACCTCTGGTGGCTCCTTCCCCCTTTTGTTTATCTTCCAATATCAGTCCGATGCTCCCAGTCTGCTTTACCTGCCACTGGTGTCTTCTGCTCCAGTAGAGATCCAGACGTGTATAATTCTGATCTCAGGCTGATTTCATGGGTGGTCGGAGTTCTTTGGTGGGTAATCAGCTCACTTTAGGGTACAGGTTGAAATGGTGCCTCCTCCTACTTCCCCGCCATCTTGCTCCCCCCCTCCCCAAGATTTTTTTTTATTTATTTGACAGAGAGACAGATCACAAGTAGGCAGAGAGACAGGCAGAGACAGAGGGGGAAGCAGGCTCCCCGCTGAGCAGAGAGCCTGATGCGGGGCTCGATCCCAGGACCTTGAGCGGAATGCAGAAGCTTAACCCATTGAGCCACCCAGGTGTCCGAGAGTATACATATTAAAATGAATATCATTAATTTCATGTACTAGAGGTATTTTCATATGTTAAAATAAACTGGACAGTTGTAGTTTTTGTTGTTTTTTACAATTTTAAAATATGACAGAGTTGATAAGTCACAATTTCAAACTGCACATTATCCAATTTTTTCACTATTTTGAAAAATCATGTTATTCCATTCTCATCCTTTTAGTGATTTCATTAGTAATATAAATATTACAATTATTTCCAAGTCAGATATTAGAGACTTTATTTGGCTATGAAAAAATGCTAATTTAATTTACAGAAAATTTATTTTTATAATTTCAAAACACTCTACTTAATTCTTTTGGCTCTGAACATTATAATTTAAGGGGAAAATTAACTATTATGGCTGTAATTTGTTGTTATACACATTTATGATCATTTCAGCTTTTAATCTAATTAACCTTGTTTTCTATCCAGGGAAAACACTTAGTGTATTTACGTGATCTATAGTAAATTCAGATTATCAATGAAGGAGTGAGTTTCCTTTCTATGTGATCTTGTAGGGTTCTTGTTTGAGTTCTTACTATTCTTAACTATTAGCTACAGCTATTATGCCATTGATGGATACAGGGAAAGTCCTTAGGATTCCTTTCCCTCAAATTTACTATGTATTTTTTTTTCCTTTTTAGACTATCCTATTTATATTTAATCTTCTACTCTGATAGTTATAAAATGCTTAGAAATGCTTAGAAAGATAGATAGCCATCTATCTTAACATATCCATCCTTTATTAGAGCATTTTATCTGGATCATCTTCAAACCAAGAGATCATATACCAATGTGATCACATACTAGAATGTCCAGAGACAAAAGGCTTGAGTAAAGGACCTTCTGTCATTGCGTGTTTAATTGACTTGATGAGTTAGGCTTCTTTTAGGTGTGGAGGTAGTTTAAGATTATTATTATTATTAATAATAATGATAATATTAATAATGGCAAAATTAGCCAGATTGCATCTTACTCTCTCCTGCCTTCATGTGAGTCTTGGTGTAGTCAGTGGGTTGTGTATGTCTGAAGTAGAGTCATAAGAAGTTGAGAAACAGATTTCAGAATGCCCAGAGCCTTGAAAATTTTCTAACTTTCCATAAAAGCAAAGCAGGGTCCTGTTATTTAAGTTCTATGTTACATGATGTCCGTTTTCCAGATCAAGTGCAGTTTTCTGAGGGTTTGGGGTATACCTAGGCTGGCTAGGTTCTATTATAAACTTTTCTTCCAAATTCTATTCATCACAGCCTGGAATGAAACCTAGATTTCATCATTTGTGTGACTATATGGTTTCATATGTCTCACTCCTTAAACCATAAGATTTATGATGGAAGGGAGTGTCTTTGTTGAGCTCCACAATTTCTCTTTAGATCTAGCATCTGCTTGACTTCCAGGTTTGTTTTACAGATGTGGTTGGCCCCCCACCCCTTTCTCCATGGCCCTCCATATTTCTTTTCCTCTATTCTTCTATATTGCAGATTTTTCTCACTTATTGTACAAAGAAATGGTGATGTACATTTTCATGAAATTTGATTTTGGAATCCTGTCACCTTATGTAGTGAGTTCTTCCAAAATATATTTTTTGCAATTAAAAAAAAAAGATCTAGCATGTTGCTTTCAGTGAAAATATGAGCAAAATGCATTATCAGCTTAGGGCTGGAATCCAGACTTTGAACACTGGATATTGTGCCTGTACCAAACTAGATTCTTTTAACAATCATTTTTCTACCATAAGGTATGTTTATTTATTTATTTTTTTTTTACTTTTGGAAAATTTTATTCATCTGAAGAATTAAGTATAAGCTATACCCTTACCCACTAAGTCACCAGAAATGCCAGAAATAGTATTTTTGCTTGCTTGTGTGTTTGTTTTTTTTTTAATTAATTAATTTATTTTTATTTGCTTATTTACAGCATAACAGTGTTCATTGTTTTGGCATCACACCCAGTGCTCCATGCAGTATGTGCCCTCCCTATTACCCACCACCTGGTTCCTCAACCTCCCACCCCACCCCACCCCCTCCCGCCGCCCCTTCATAACCCTCTGGTTGTTTTTCAGAGTCCATAGTCTCTCATGGTTCATCTCCCCTTCCAGTTTCCCTCAACTCCCTCTCCTCTCCATCTCCCCATGTCCTCCATGTTATTTGTTATGCTCCGCAAGTAAGTGAGACCATATGATACTTGACTCTCTCTGCTTGACTTATTTCGCTCAGCATAATTTCTTCCAGTCCTGTCCATGTTGCTACAAAAGTTGGGTATTCGTCCTTTCTGATGGAGGCATAATACTCCATTGTGTATATGGACCACATCTTCCTTATCCATTCATCCGTTGAAGGGCATCTTGGTTCTTTCCACAGTTTGGCGACCGTAGCCATTGCTGCAATAAACATTGGGGTACAAATGGTCCTTCTTTTCACTACATCTGTATCTTTGGGGTAAATACCCAGCAGTGCAATTGCAGGGTCATAGGGAAGCTCTATTTTTAATTTCTTGAGGAATCTCCACACTGTTCTCCAAAGTGGCTGCACTAACTTGCATTCCCACCAACAGTGGAAGAGGGTTCCCCTTTCTCCACATCCTCTCCAGCACACGTTGTTTCCTGTCTTGCCAATTTTGGCCATTCTAACTGGTGTTAGGTGCTATCTCAATGTTGTTTTAATTTGAATCTCCCTGATGGCTAGTGATGATGAACATTTTTTCATGTGTCTGATAGCCATTTGTATGTCTTCGTTGGAGAAGTGTCTGTTCATATCTTCTGCACATTTTTTGATATGATTATCTGTTTTGTGTGTGTTGAGTTTGAGAAGTTCTTTGTAGATCCTGGATATCAACCTTTTGTCTTTACTGTCATTTACAAATATCTTCTCCCATTCCGTGGGTTGCCTCTTTGTTTTGTTGACTGTTTCCTTTGCTGTGCAGAAGCTTTTGATCTTGATCAATAAGAGAAGAGAGAAGAACCACATGGTCCTCTCAATTGATGCAGAAAAAGCATTTGACAAAATCCAGCATCCGTTCCTGATGAAAACGCTTCAAAGTATAGGGATAGAGGGAACATTCCTGAACTTCATAAAATCTATCTATGAAAGACCCACAGCAAATATCATCCTCAATGGGAAAAAGCTTGCAGCCTTCCCGTTGAGATCAGGAACACGACAAGGATGCCCACTCTCACCACTCTTGTTCAACATAGTATTAGAAGTTCTAGCAACGGCAATCAGACAACAAAGAGAAATAAAAGGTATCCAAATTGTCAAGGAAGAAGTCAAACTCTCTCTCTTCGCAGATGACATGATTCTTTATATGGAAAACTCCAAAGACTCCACCCCCAAACTACTAGAACTCATACAGAAATTCAGTAACGTGGCAGGATACAAAGTCAATGTACAGAAATCAGTGGCTTTCTTATACACTAACAATGAAAATACAGAAAGGGAAATTAGAGAATCGATTCCATTTACTATAGCACCAAAAACCATAAGATACCTGGGCATAAACCTAACCAAAGAAGTAAAGGACCTGTACTCGAGGAACTACAGAACACTCATGAAAGAAATTGAAGAAGACACAAAAAGATGGAAGACTGTTCCATGCTCTTGGATTGGAAGAATAAACATTGTTAAAATGTCTATACTGCCTAGAGCAATCTATACTTTTAATGCCATTCCGATCAAAATTCCACCGATATTTTTCAAAGAGCTGGAGCAAATAATCCTAAAATTTGTATGGAGTCAGAAGAGACCCCGAATTGCTAAGGAAATGTTGAAAAACAAAAACAAAACTGGCGGCATCACATTACCCGATTTCAAGCTTTACTACAAAGCTGTGATCACCAAGACAGCGTGGTACTGGCATAAAAACAGACACATAGACCAGTGGAACAGAGTGGAGAGCCCAGATATGGACCCTCAACTCTATGGTCAAATAATCTTCGACAAAACAGGAAAAAATATTCAATGGAAAAAAGACAGTCTCTTCAATAAATGGTGCTGGGAAAACTGGACAGCAATATGTAGAAGAATGAAACTCGACCATTCTCTTACACCGTTCACAAAGATAAACTCAAAATGGATAAAAGACCTCAACGTGAGACAGGAATCTATCAGAATCCTAGAGGAGAACATAGGCAGTAACCTCTTCGATATCAGCCACAGCAACTTCTTTCAAGATAAGTCTCCAAAGGCCAAGGAAACAAAAGCAAAAATGAACTTTTGGGACTTCATCAAGGTATGTTTATTTTGACTTATGATCACTTATGGGCTTCAAAGCATTTCCCAGCATTTGATTTTGTTGGAATATAGAGAAGAGTTTTAACATAATTATGTCTACTTGATAAATGATATACAGGAAGAACTAGGTCACAGTCAAACAACACTGTCCTACTCCTGGGTAAATTATATATTTACCAAGATTGAACATAACAAGTACTATTGAAAAATAATTATATAGTTAGCATAAACAGAATTTCACAATCTGGGAAAACTGGGTTACTTCCTTTACCAAGATGCTTATTTGTAATTTCTTTTCTGTCAATGAAATCTCTTAGAAAGTATAAAATACTCAAAATTACTGCTGCCAATTAGTGCTGAATATACTGTTAATGAAAACATAAATAATTTCAGTAAGAAAAAACCAAAACAGGTGACTGAGTAGGTCTTGATAGGCTGTTTTTCCTCAGCCTGTCCAGTTGTGAGCAGGGCTGAGATCTTCCTAATTCCCCAATGTCATGGGGTTTAGTATGGAATGCCTGGTCAGACTAGATTGCTTCATTGGAGGCCCATCAAATATAATCAGGGTTTTTCAAAACTATCTACTAGTGCATGCTCTGATTTTTTTTTTTTTTTTTTTTTTTTTTTTTTTTTTTTTTTTTTTTTTTGGTCAGCACCACTATCATTTTCCCAGAGGTCGAATTTAAGATTTTCTTTGCCTTTCAGTCATTAACCTCATTGAATCACTAAGCAAGTTATTCTAAAGTCTCTATTTGCCCTTCCTTTGTATTCCCAGAATTCATACTCTATGCCAATATCCCATGTCCACACTTATCCCTTTTACTTTATCTTTTTAGCTAAATTTTCCCTCTTCTTTAAGGACAAATGTAAGTTTAATCTCCCCAATAAAATGCTCTTTTATGTCTACAGTATATATCAACATGTTTTTCCTAGGTAATTTTGACATATCTCTTTTGGCTTATTATCTACATCGTCCTGTTACTGATTTTTTCACACTTTCTAACTCCTGGGGTTTTGCCATAGTGTTCCTTTTGTTTCTTATTCCTGGTAGATTAACTTATTCTTCATAGGCACTGACTTAACACTACCAATTAAATTAAATTTCACTAAAACCAACAAACACTATATTATATGCTGGGAATTCAAAATGGAAAAAAAATAAATTCGCTGAAGCTTTTTAAAGTAAGGGAACTGATTTATGAAGAAAGAGATTATGGTGTGGAAGATAGGTACTGAGATAATAGTAGGTAGATATTACTACAGTAACTAACAGACAAAGGGATTCATTTTTCTAGATGAAAGATTGGTGGGAGGCCAAATGGTAACATGGGACTAGTAACATCTGAATTGGATCTTAAAAGACAAGTAGGAATAAATGAAAATAAGGAATGATGGAAATCGTAGCATAAATAGCTGTATATAATGTCAAGGCAAATGGACTGACATGGCTTTTATGGGGAAAATAGTCATCTGTATTTGTTCTGGAAATGGTGTTGTAACTTAGAGGAATGTCTAGATGTACAAGAAGTATAGGGGCAGGGAATATGATATAGGCAGTAAACCACTGCACTCCCAGGGAAGAGGCTGCTGAAATTAACACAGACAGTGTGAAACAAACTACTGGTATTAGAATGAGATACCAGTTTAACTGGCCACATAACTGAACCCAGACTCAGCAAGGGCCTTGAAGAATTAAAAGAAAAGTGAAGATATTTTGCATTTGGAGATAATTTATTTCTATTTCACAACATCATTCTCTCTTTCTTCACTCTACAGTCTCTTTTGCTGTTGCTAATAATGGTCACATTTGAGCTACAATCATGTACTTTTGGCCATCAGATCCTGTAAGCCTCAATTTTATTAAGTTTTCCCCTTATGTGTGCATCCAAATAGATACCTAATTCAAAAGAATAACAAACTGGTTCATCAGACTAGATATTTTTTTAAATGTTAGTAATATTTTAAAACAAATGTAGTTTTTGAACAGTTCCAGATTCATGGAGCAGTTGACAAATTTACAAAATTTCCATAAATCCTTCATTCATTTTTCTCTATTGCTAACATCATACATTATTATGGAATGAACATTGGTTCTTTCATAAAACTAAGAAACCAATATCTGTACATTAACTAAATTCTATCTTTTATTCAGATTTCACTCATTTTGCCTAATGTGCTTCTCTTCTTTCAGACTGCTTTTTGAAAGATCACATTGGCCGGCACATCTCCTTAGACCCTTCTGGGCTGTGAAAGACATTCAGGCTTTGTTTTCAATGACCTTGGCAATTTTGAGGAGCACTAATAGGTATATTGTAGAATATCCCCCAAACTGTTTTTGTCTGATTTTTTTCCCCTCATTAGACTAAGGTTATAGGTTTGGGGGAAGAAGATTGCAGAGGTGAAGTGCCTTTATTTTCAAGTCTTGTAGAGGTACATAATAGCTACATGACTTATCTCTGATGATGTTAATCCTGACCACTTGGCTGAGGTAGTGTTTGCCAGATTTCTCTAGGGTAAAGTTATTCCCCCCTCCCTTTTTATATGCCCTGCTTTTTGGAAGCAAGACAATGAGTGCAGCTTACACTCAAGGTAGGAGGAAGGTTAATCTTAACCTTCATGATGCGTGGAGTATCTACATAAATTATTTGGAATTATCCTAAACAGGAATTTGTTTTGTTTTGTTTTCTCTTCCTCCCTCTCTCCCTTTCTCCTTTTTTTTTTGTTTTTCTTTTTTCCTTCTTATATTTTCATTAATTTATGTCAATATCAGCCACATTTTTTTTTTTTGGAAAAAAATCTATCAAATTTTGACTCTCCCTCTCCTGAAAACATCACAAGTAATACATGTAGCTCTCAATTACCTTTTTTAACTTTAAATTTTAACATGTAGATTTACATGCAGTTATGAGAAATAGCATAGAATGATCCCTTCTATGCTTTACACAATTTCTTCCAATTACAGTCAGGAATTGGTGTGAACTGCTGACCTTATTCAAATTTCACCCATTTTTTAATATGCAATTTTCTCACATGTGTGAATCTGTGTCACCACTAAAACCGGCAAGATGCAGAATGATTCCATCACAGTGATCCCTTGTACTATTTATTTATAGTAACAATGATCTTACTTCTTATACTCTTTCTTATCCCCTGACCCACCAATGTGCTCTCCATTTCTATAGTTTTATTTTGATAATGTTATATACCTTGGTTAATACGTTATGTTGACCCTTTGATATTTATCTTGCTTCTTTCAGTATAATTTCTGAACATAAATGAGATATATGAAAGTTGTGCAATATATCACTCATTATTTTTATTGCTAAGTAATATTTCATGCTGGGGTTGTATTACACTTTTTTTTTTAACTATTCAACTATTGAAGGATACTTAGTTTATCTCTAGTTTTGGCCATTATGACTAAATTCACTGTAAGTATATATAGATTTTGTTTTTTGGGTTTTGATTGTTTGTTTGTTTTTCTTGTGTGTGTGTGAGTGTGTGTGTGTACATAAGTACTTATTCTCTAGGATATGTGCTCAGGAGTGCAATTATGAAATGATATATCCAGAATAGTGAAATTGTGAGAGAATATTTCCAGAATGGCTGTTATCATCTTACATTCCCTAAACCAATGTATGAGATACGTGAATTCTCTGCAACCTCTCCAGCTTTTGTTGTAACTATTGTTTCTATTAGTCCTTCTGATAGGTGTACAGTGTACACAATACCTTGTGATTTTAATTTGCATTTCTGTACTGGCTAAGGATGTTAAACATGTTTTCCTGTGTTTGCTTGTCATATATGTATATTTTGTTGTTTTTGTTGTTCTGTTAGTCACCATACAGTCCATCATTAGTTTTTGATGGAGTGCTCCAAGATTCATGATTTATACATAACACCCAGGGCTCCATGCAATGAGTTCTTTTTCATTAAAATGCCTGCTTATGTTTTTTGTTTATTTTCTAATTACATTATTACTATTGAATTAAATGTCTGTTATATGCTTTCATATAGTCCATGGTCAGATAGGTAGTTTACACATATTGTCTCCCAGTCTGTAACTGTCTTTTCACCCTCTTAAGAAAGTCTCTTTTATTATAGTAAGAATATATAACTAAGATCTATGCTTTCAAGAAATTTCTTTTTTTAAAGATTTTATTTATTTATCTGACAAAGATACCAAGTAGGCAGAGAAAGAGGAAGGGAAGCAGGCTCCCCGCTGAGCAGAGAGGTAGATGCTGGCTGGATCCCAGGACCCTTAGAACAT
This sequence comes from Meles meles, assembly GCF_922984935.1. NCBI lineage: Eukaryota > Metazoa > Chordata > Mammalia > Carnivora > Mustelidae > Meles > Meles meles. The sequence continues at coordinate 20,762,621 of NC_060068.1, read as the reverse complement.
GACCCGAGCCAAAGGCAGAGGCTTTAACCCACTGAGCCACCCAGGCATCCTCAACAAATTTCTAACTGCAAAATACAGTATTGTGAACTTTAGACACACTGTTGCATAACAGATACCTAATTCACCTTATGTAACTGAAACTTTGTGTCTATTGAAGAGCATCTGTTTTCCCCATAGTTGTCAGCCACTGACAACCAAAATTCTGCTACTTGTTTCCATGAGTTTGACAATTTTAGATACTGAATATAATTGGAATTAAAAAGTATTTGTTCTTATGTTAGTGGCTTATTTCACATAGTGTATGTCCTCCAGTTTCATGTGCATTGTCATACCAAAGAATTTCCCGAGTATTTAAAACTGAGTAAATTCTAATGTATTTATATGCCATATTCTATTTTTCTGTTCATTGACTGAGGGACATTTAGGTTCTTTCCATTTCTTAGCTGCCTTGAATAATGCCACTTCCCATGATTATGAGAGTTCATATCTTTCTACAAGACTCTCTGTCAAGTTTTTTGGATAAATACCCAGAAGTGGGATGGGTAATCATATGGGAGTTCTTTTTTTTTTTAATTGTTTTGAGGAACTTCCATAATGTTTTATGTGAAAACTACAACATTTTGCATTACACTTAACTAACAGTGTACAAGGGTTTCAACTTATTCAGTTCCTCACCAAGATATTATTTTCTGTTGTTATTTTGGATACTGGCCACCTTAATGGGGATGAGGTGATATCTTGTGGGTTTGATTTGCATTTCCCTGGTGATTAGGGATGTTGAGCATCTCTTATATAATTGATACTATGTCTTCTTGGAGAAATGTTTATTCCATCCCATGGCTATTTTTAATTGGGTTATTCGTGGAGAATTTTATATGGAATGTAAGAACATTTTATATATTTGGATACTAATGTCTCATCAGATATATCATCTGAACATATTTTCTCCCAGTCTGTAGCTTGCCCTTTAATCTGTTGATTTTTTTTTTCTTTTTGGTGCAGAAGCCATTACTTGAAGTGATCTTACTTGTCTATTATTATTTATGTAATTATTTATGCAATTATTTACATGTTGATTTCTGTATTTATGTATGTATTTTGCTTAGTCATACACAAGAAATAATTTCCAAGAAAAGTGTTATGAACATTTTCGTTATGTTTTCTTCTAGGGAGTTCATAAATTTGGGTCATAAAATAAAAATTTTAATACATTTAGAGTTGGTTTTTGTGGATGATGTGAGATAAGGATCTAATTTCACTCTTTCCTAGTTTTTCAATATCATTTATTGAAAATACTTTATTTCTACATTTTGTACTGTAGACATTCTAGTCAAAGATCAGATGACTGTATGTGTTTGTGTATATTTAAGAGCTATATTCTGTTTCATTGATCTATATGTCTGTTTTTCTTCTTGATTGTTTGTTCATTTTGGGTTGCTTTGTTTATTTATGTTTTTGCCAGCACCATACTGTAATTTTAATTTACTCTAGTTTTGTAATATATTGCGAAATCAGAAAATATAAATTTAGTTTTATTCTTCTTCTTAAGATTGCTTTGTTTATTCAGTGTCTTTTGTGACTCCATACAAATTTTAGCATTTTTTCTACTTTCATAAAAAATAATTCATTAAGATTCTGAGAGAAATTACATTCACTATATGTATTGCTTTGGGTAATATGGACATTTTTATAATATCATTCTTCAAATTCATAAACATGAACAATTTCTCATTTATTTGTTTCTTCTCCTAAATTCTATCATTGATGTATAGTTTTCAGTGCTTGGTTTATATATATATATATATATATATATATATATATATATATATATATAATTTTCATCTCCTTGGTTACACTTATTTCTATTTGTATTTTATATTTGATTTTTTTTAAGTTCCATCTATTTTTCTTCTTTTAAGTGTTCCAGAGTTCATTGTTTATGCACCACACCTAGTTCTCCATGCAATACATGCCCTCCATAATACCCACCACCAGGCTTACCCAACCTCCCACCACCTCCCCTCCAAAACCTTCAGAATCCACAGTGTCTAATGGTTTGATTTCCCCTCCTATTTCTCCCAACTCACTTCTCTCCTTCTCCTAAGGTCTTCTGTGTTATTCCTTATGCTCCACAACTAAGCAAAAACATATGATAATTGACTCTCTCTGCTTGACTTATTTCACTTAGCATAAACTCTTCCAGTACTTCCCAAGTTGATATAAAAGTTGAGTATTCATCCTTTCTGATGGAGGCAAAATACTCCATAGTGTATTATGGACCATAATGTCTTTATCTGTTCATCCATTGAAGGGAATCCTTGCTCTTTCCACAGTTTGAAAACTCTGGCCATTGATGCAATGAACGTTGGGGTAAAGATGGCCCTTTCTTTCACTACATCTGTATCTTTGGGGTAAATACCCAGTAGTGCAATTGCAGGGTCCTAGGGAAGCTCTATTTTTAATTTCTTAAGGAATCTCCACACTGTTCTCCAAAATGGTTGCACCAAATTGCATTCCCACCAACAGTGTAAGAGCGTTCCCTGTTCTTCATATCCTTTCCAACACATGTTATTTCTTGTCTTGTTAATTTTGGCCATTTTAAGTAGTGTAAGGCAGTATCTCAACGTGGTTTTGATTTGAATCTCCCTGATGGCAAATGATGATGAACATTTTTTCATGTGTCTGTTAGCCAGTTGTGTGTCTCCTTTGGAGAAGTGTCTGTTCATATCTTCTGCCCATTTTTGAAGTGATTATGGTTTTTTGTGTGTTGTGTTTAAGGAGTTCTTTATAGATCTTTGACATCAGCCTTTTGTCTGTATTGTCATTTGTGAATATTTTCTCCCATTCCTTGAATTACCTCTTTTTTTTTGTTGACTGTTTCCTTTGCTGTGCAGAAGCTTTTGATCTTGATGAAGTCCCAAAAGATCATTCTTGCTTTTGTTTCTTTTGTCTTTGGAGACATATTTTGAAAGAAGTTGCTGAGGCCAATGTCAGAGAGGTTACTGCCTATGTTCTCCTCTAGGATTCTGATGGATTCCTGTCTCATGTATGGTCTTTTATCAATTTCTAGTTTATCTTTATATATTGTGTAAGAGAATTGTCAAGTTTCATTCTTCTATAAATATCTGTCCAATTTTACCAGCACCATTTATTGAAGAGACTTTTTTCCACTGTATATTTTTTCCTGCTTGTTCAAATATTATTTGACCATAGAGTTGAGGGTCCATATCTGGGCTTTCTACTCAGTTCCACTGGTCTATGTGACTATTTTTGTGACAGTACCATGCAGTCTTGGTGATCACAGCCTTGTAGTAAACCTTGAAATCAGGCAAAGTTATGCCCCAGTTTTTTATTTTTTATTTTTTAACATTTCCTTAGCAATTCAGGGTCTGTTCTAATTACAAACAAATTTAGGATTGTTTGTTCCACCTCTTTGAAAAATGCTGGTGTAATTTTGATCTGAATGGCATTGAAAGTATAGATTTCTCTGGGAACTTAGACATTTTAACCATGTTTATTCTTCCAATCCATGAACATGGAATGGTCTTCCTTCTTTGTGCTTTTTTCAAATTTTTTTCATGAGCATTCTGTAGACCCTTGAGTACAGATCTTTGGCCTCTTTGGTTAGGTTTATTCCAAGGTATCTTATTGCTCTTCTTGCTATAGTAAATGGAATTGATTCTGTAATTTCCTTTTCTATATTTTCATTGTTAGTGTATAATAATGCAATCCTGCCATATTACTGAATTGCTGTATGAGTTCTAGTAGTTTGGGGTGGAAACTTTATGTTTTCCACATAAAATATCATGTCATCAGCATCGAGAGAGAGTTTGACTCCTTCTTTGCCAATTTGAATATTTTTATTTCTTTTTGATGTCTGATTGCTGTTGCTAGGACTTCTAGTACTATGTTGAACAACATTGACAAAAGTGAGCATCCTTGTGATCTTTATCTCAAAGGGAAGGCTGTCAGCTTTTCCCCACTGAGGATATTCACTTTGGGTTTTTCATAGATGGATTTTATTAAGTTGAGGAATGTTCCCTTTATCCCTATACTTTGAAGAGTTTTAAGCAAGAACATATGCTGTATTTTGTCCAAAGATTTTTATTCATCAACTGAGAGGGCCATGTGGTTCTTCTCTCTTCTCTTTTTGATTTGTTTTATCTCATTGATTTCCAAATATTGAACCATCCCATCCCAGGGATAAATCCTACCTGGTCATGGTGGATAATCCTTTTAATGTGCTGTTGGATCCTATTTGCTAGAATTTTGTTTACACTCTTGGCATCTATATTCCTCAGGGATATTGGTCTGAAATTCTCCTTTCTGATGGGGTCTTTTCCTGGTTTGGGGATCAAGGTAATGCCGGCTTAATAGAATGTGTCTGGAAGTTTTTCTTCTGTTTCTGTTTTTTGAAACAGCTTCAGAAGAATAGGTAGTATTTCTTCTTTGAATCTTTGGTAGAATTCCCCAGGAAATCTGTCAGGTTGTGGGCTCTTGTTTTTTGGGAGGCTTTTGATCACTGCTTCAGTCTTGTTACTAGACATTTGTCTATTTAGATTGTCAATTTCTTCCTGTTTCAGTCTTGGAAGTTTCTAGGTTTCCAGCAATGCATCTATTTCTTTTAGGTTGCGTAACTTATTAGCATATAACTGTTGACAATACTTTCAGAAAATTCTTTGTATTTCATTGGTGTTAGTCATGATCTCTCTCATTTAATTCATGATTTTTTTTTTTTATTTGGGACCTCTCTCTTTTCTTTTGGATTTGTTTGGCCAGTGGTTTATTGATCTTATTAAGTCTCTCAAGGAACCATCTGCTAGTTTTCTACTGTATCTCTAGATTCTACTTTATCTCTAGTTTCTAACTCCTTGATCTCAGCTCTAATCTTAATTATTTCCCTTCTAGTGCACGGGGTTGGCTTAATTTATTCTTGATTTTGCAGTTCTTTAAGTTATTTAGAGAGGCAATGTATTTGGGATATTTTAAAATTTTTGAGTGAGGTCTGAATGACTATGTATCTCCCCCTTAGGACTGCCTTTCTCGTATCCCATAGGTTTTGGAATGATGTGTCTTCATTTTCTTTGGTTTCCATTAGTTGTTTATTTTTTCGGGGAGGAGTCAAGATGGCGGAGAAGTAGCAGCCTGAGACTACATCAGGTAGCAGGAGATCAGCTCGATAGCTTATCTAAACATTGCAAACACCTACAAATCCAACGGGAGAGAGAAGAGAAGAAGAACAGCAACTCTAGAAACAGAAAATCAACCACTTTCTGAAAGGTAGGACTGGCGGAGAAGTGAATCTAAAACGACGGGAAGATAGACCGCGGGGGGAGGGGCCGGCTCCCGGCAAGCGGCGGAGGAACGGAGCACAAAATCAGGACTTTTAAAAGTCTGTTCCACTGAGGGACATTGCTCCAGGGGCTAAACCGGGGAGAAGCCCACGCGGGGCCAGCGTGGCCCCAGGCCCCGCAGGGTCACAGAAGGATCGGGGGTGTCGGAGTGTCGGAGAGCTCGCAGGTATTAGAACGGAGAAGCCGGCTGGAGAGACAGAGCCGAGGACTAAACTCTCAGCTCGGGGTTACCTTGAACTGGTCGCGGGCTGGGTGAGCTCGGAGCGCGGCTAGAGGCTGGGGATACGGGAGTGATTGGGTGCTGTCCTCTGGGGGCGCACTGAGGAGTGGGGCCCCAGGCTCTCGGCTCGTCCGGGCCGGAGACTGGGAGGCCGTCATTTTCATTCCCGTCCTCCTGAACTCTATGGAAAGCGTTCAGGGAACAGAAGCTCCCAAAAGCGAACCCGAGCCGATTACTTAGTCCGGCCGCCGGTAAGGGCGGTGCAATCCCGCCTCGGGCAAAGACACTTGAGAGTCACTACAACAGGCCTCTCCCCCAGAAGATCAACAAAATATCCAGCCAGGACGAAGTTCATCTATCAAGGAGAAAGCAGATTCAATTCCTAAGACAGCAGAGCAATTCCAGAGGAGGAGAAAGCAAAGCACGGAACTCATGGCTTTCTCCCCATGATTCTTTAGTCTTGCGGCTACTTCAATTTTTTTTTCTTTTTTCAATTTTTTTTTTCTTTTTTCTTTTTTCTTCTTCTGCTAAATTTTTTTTAAACTTTTACCATTTTCTTTTTTAACATTTTTCGACTAGTTCATCTAAATATATATTTTTTTTCTTTCTTTTTTATATTTTTTATTTGTTTTATTTTTTAAATTTTTTTCTTTTTTTTTTTTTTCTTTTTTTTTCAGAAGCTGTTTTTATCCCCTTTCTCCCCCCCACAATTTGGGGTCTCTTCTGATTTGGTTGCAGTGCATTTTTCCGGGGTCTTTGCCACCCTTTTAGTAGTTTATTTTTTCTTGGATTTCCTGGTTTATCTAAATATTCTTTTGTTGTGACTAAGTTTCAATTTCAAAGTATTGTGGTCTGGGATGAATACCCAACTTTTGTAGCAACATGGATGGGACTGGAAGAGATTATGCTGAGTAAAACAAGTCAAGCAGAGAGAAAGTCAATTATCATATGGTTTCACTTATTTGTGGAGCATAACAAATAACATGGAGGACATGTGGAGATGGAGAGGAGAAGGGAGGGAGGGAAATTGGAAAGGGAGGTGAACCATGGGAGACTATGGACTCTGAAAAGCAACCTGAGGGTTTTGAAGGGGTGGAGGGTGGGAGGTTGGGGGAACCAGGTGGTGGGCATTAGGGACTGGGTGGAGCACTGGGTGTGGTGCAAAAACAATGAATACTGTTACCCTGAAAAGAAATTTAAAAAAAAAATTATTGTGGTCTGATAATATGCAGGAAATAATCTCAATCTATTGGTGTCAGTTGAGCCCTGATTTTTGACCTGCTATGTGGTCTATTCTGCAGAAATTTCCTTGTGTGCTCAAGAAGAATCAGTATTCTCTTGTTTTAGGGTAGAATGTTCTGTATATGTGAGGTCCATTGAGTCCAGTTTTTCATTCAAAGCTATTGTTTCTTTGTTGATTTTCTGCTTGGATGATCTCTCTATTGATGAGAGTGTCATGTTATGATCACCTACTCTCAATGTATTCATATTGATATGAATCTTTAGTTTGATTTACAGTTGGCTTATGTATTTGGCTGCTCCCATATCAGAGGCATAAATATTTATAATTGTTAGATCTTTTTGGTGGATAGACCATTTAAGAATGATGCAGTATTATGTGTCTCTGATCTCAGCCTTTAGCTTAAAAATCTAATTTATCTGATATGAGAATCACCATCTCAGCCTTCTTTTGAGGGCCATTGGCATGAAAGATGCTTCTCCATCCCTTAACTTTCATCTGGATGTATCTTTAGGTTCCAAATGCACCTTTTGTAGACAGCATTGGAATGGGTGCTGTCATTTTATCCAGTCTGCAACCCTGTGCCGTTTTATGGGAATATTTAGGCCATTCATATTGAGAGTTATTATTGAAAGAGAAGTTTTTATTGACATCATGTTGCCTGTGAAGTCCATGTTTTTAGGGACTGTTTCTATAAATTTCTTTGCTATGTCACTCTTGGGTTCTTCTTTTATATAATCCTCCTTAATATTTCTTATAGTGCCAGCTTGGAGGTCACATACTGTTTTAAACCTTGCTGATCTTATAAGCTCTTTATCTCTTGATCCATTTTGAATGTCAGCCTTGCTGGATAAAGCATTCTTGTATGAATGTTCTTCTCTTTTAGTGCCCTGAATATGTCTTGCCAACCCTTTCTGTCTTGCAGGTTTCTGTACACAGAATTGATGTTATTCTGATGGTCCTTCCTCTGTAAGTAAGGAATATCTTCCCCTTGGCTGCCCTTAAGCCCTCTTGCCAGACGGAGCGCCTGGGTGGCTCAGTGGGTTAAAGCCTCTGCCTTCAGCTCAGGTCATGATCTCAGGGTCCTGGGATTGAGCCCCATATTAGGCCTCTGCTCAGCAGGGAGCCTGCTTCCTCCTCTCTCTCAACCTGCTCTCTGCCTACTTGTGGCCTCTGTCTGTCAAATAAATAAATAAAATCTTAAAAAAAAAGACCTCTTGCCAGAAATTATGATTTGTGAATTTCACAATCTAGTTTCTGGATGTCTTTCTACACTCCTTGATCTGGGGGGGGGGTGTCCTCTCTGCCATGAATACTTATTACATTCTCCATACTGAGGAAATTTCCATCCAGTATTTGGTCAACTATATCTTCCAGTCTTCTTTATTTCTCCATCCCCTTAGGGATCTCAGTAATTTTGATACTGGAATATTTCATGGCAACAACTATTTCCCTAATTCTCTTTTCATGGCTTCTAAACTGTTTGTTCCATTCCTCCTCCTGATTCTTTTCTTCTATCATTTTGTCCCCAAGATCACTAATTATATCTTCTGCCTTTGTTATCCTAGCTATTATAGTAATTATATTAGATTTCATCTCATTGATAGCATTTTTAACATCTACCAGTTTGGCTGTCACTTCTGCCTTTCAAGATTCTATGTTGTCACTAATGGTTTTCTCCAACCTAGCCATTGCTTGGATATTTGTTACCCTGAATTCCCTCTCTGACATACTGTTTATGTCCATATCCAGTAGTTCTGTGAGAGAGGACACAGTCTGAATTTTTCCTCATTGGGTGTTCTTTCTCCTAGTCATTTTGATGAGAGGTTATTGAGGGGATGTATATCTGCATATACCAAGCACGATAGAGTCAAGGTGCCCCCTGGAAAGTTTCAGAGCAATTGGAAGCCAACACCAAAAGAGAGAGAAAGAGAGAGAGAAAAGAGGGGGGGAAGAAAACAGCCAAAATGAGCCCAACAGTAAGATTTATAGGGCACCTGACTCGCTCAGTGTGTTAAAGCCTCTGCCTTCGGCTCAGATCATGACCCCAGGGTCCTGGGATAAAGCCACACATTAGGTTCTCTGCTCAGCAGGGATCTTGCTTCCTCCTCTCTCTCTGCCTGTCTCTCTGCAAACTTGAGATCCCTGTAAAATAAATAAATAAAAGCTTAAAAAAACAGTAAGATGTATAAAGTACATATACAAAAATGAACAAAAAGACTGACAAAACTAAAAGAGAAGGGAGGGGCGCCTGGGTGGCTCAGTGGGTTAAAGCCTCTGCCTTCGGCTCAGGTCATGATCCCGGGGTTCTGGGATTGAGCCCCGCATTGGGCTCTCTGCTTAGCAGAGACCCTACTTCCTCCTCTCTCTCTGCCTGCCTCTCTGCCTGCTTGTGATCTCTCTCTCTCTGTGTCAGATAAATAAATAAAATCTTAAAAAAAAAACTAAAAGAGAAGGGAAAAAAAGTCAAAAAGAAAAACCCAGCCAAGATGAACTTCAAGAATAAGATTTACATAGTACAAAAGCAGAAACAAATACATAGAAACACTGACACAAAATAAGATGGGAAGGTGGTTATATATCCTCGATGTGGACAAGGAAGGTTATTTCAGTTCCTCCTTGGTGTAACTTGATATCAAATCTCTAGAGATAAAGGGAAAATAAAATTGGTTTATATATAGCAGTAGTATTGAATAGGGGAAAGGATTACCTTGAAGCTTATATCTATATGTATATTAAAAAAAAGAAAGGAAAAGAAAAAGAAACAGGTATATGTATGAAAAAAAATTAAGTTAATAAGTGATTATGTAATATGTTGTAACATACATCTAGCTATAATGATAAGAAGGTTAAAAAATGAAAGAACAGGGGGAGTCAAGAAGGCAGGGAAGTAGGAGGAGGCGCCTTTTCAACCTGTACCCTAATGTGAGCTGATTACCTACCAAAGAACTCTGATCACCCATGAAATCAGCCGGAGATCAGAAATATATATATCTGGATCTCTACAGGAGCAAAAGACACCAATGGCAGGTAAAGCAGAGTGGGAACATCGGACTGATAATGGAAGATAAACAAAAGGGGGAGGAAGGCACCAGAGGTAACAGATTGGAATGGAAACAACATTCATGTACTAGAGGCAGAGTAGTTTCCCCCCAAGATTTTAGATTCTCGAAAGTCATCAAGACACCTGAGAGTTAGAATGAAGAATTATGCTTCTAGACAGACCCTCTTAAAAGCAGGTAGGACAAAGAAGCTCCTTACATACAGAGGAAAGCCCATTAGAATAGAGTCAGACCTGTCCACAGAGACTGGGCAAGCCAGGAAGGGCTGGCAAAATATATTCAGAGTACTAAATGAGAAGAACATGCAGCCAAGAATACTTTATCCAGCAAGACTGACATTCAAAATGGATGGAGAGATAAAGAGTTTCCAAGACCAGCAATGCTTAAAAGACTATGCAACCACCAAGCCAACACTGCAGGAAATATTAAGGGGGGTTCTATAAATGAGAAAAAATCCAAAGAATATCATTGAACAGAAATATAGAGACAACTGATGAACAGAAAGACTTCAAAGGTAACACGATGTCAATCAAAACGTATCTATCAATAATCACTCTCAATGTGAATGGCCTAAATGCCCCATAAAATGACACAGAGTTGGAGATTGGATGAAACAACAGGATCCATCCATACGATGTATACAAGAGACCCATTTTGAACCTAAGGATACACACAGACTGAAAGTGAAGGGATGGAGAAGCATCTTTCATGGCAATGGGCCTCAAAAGAAGGCCAGGGTAACGATTCTCATATCAGATAAATTATATTTTAATCTAAAGACTGTAAACAGAGATACAGAAGGACACTACATCATTCTTAAAGGGACTATCCACCCAGATGATCTAACAATTTTAACTATCTACGCCCCAAATATGGGAGCACCCAATTACATAAGAAAACTATTAATCAAGATAAAGAGTCATATTGATATGAATACATTGATAGTAGGAGATCTTAATAGACCTCGCTCAGTAATAGATGGATTGTCAATGCTTTGAACCTGGAGCTCAATCACAAGGAAAAGTTCAGAAGGAACTCAAACACCTGGAAGCTAAAGACACATGGATGGGACTGGAAAAGTTTATGCTGAGTAAAATAAGTCAAGCAGAGAGTGTCAAGTTTCATATGGTTTCACTTATTTGTGGAGCATAACAAAGAACATGGAGGACATGGGGAGATGGAGAGGAGAAAGGAGTTGAGGGAAATTGGAAGGGGAGATGAACCATGAGAGACTATGGACTCTGAAAAACAACCTGACGATTTTGAAGGGGCGGGGGGTGGGAAGTTGGAGAATCAGGTGGTGGGTAATTGGGAGGGCATGCATTGCATGGAGTACTGGGTGTGTTACAAAAACAATTAATACTGTTACGCTAAAAGAAATTTTTAAAAAAGTGAAAAAAAATTTTAAAAAATGAAAGAACAATTGTGAGAACAAATTAAACAAAATTTGTATCTATGAAATCTACAGTTTTGGGGGCAATACTGGGAGCTTAACATATTGTTTTTCCCTGATGATGGGGTATTAGAGTTTTATGGGGACCCTGCTATTGTCCTCTTACTCTTTTGCCTTGTCATCAGGGGAACAGGCCTACCCTATTGTTTTTCAGTCAATATTGCTTGGGCTGAGCTGTCCTGCCCTCTATCAGGGGACTGAGCTCTGTGGAAACTGGCTTTTTGGGCTTTTGTTCTGTGGAGGTTTTTGTTCTTTGTTGGTTCTTTGCGTTTTGTTTGTTTGTTTATTTGTTTGTTTTTGTGGCTTTTCAGAGTGTCATTATAAATTGTTCTCACCCAGTTGTTAGCCTCAGAGAGAAGCCTCACTCTGCTCCCTTCTGAATGGTCCAGAACACAGGCACCACCCCCTGCCACCAAATCTGCTGAACACTACAGCCTCCCACCGGTGGTGTACACTCCCAGCCACTCTCTCTGTGGTCGCCTGAGTCCTCAATTGTCACTGCACCCCCTTGCCTTTAAACTGCAAGTGATACTGGTCCAGGGGATCCCTATCCTGGTGATGCTTTTGTGGGGACTGTTCTCTGAGGTCCACACCATGACCTGGCAGCGGTAGAGTTCTGAGAAGGCTGCAGGTCCAGGGTCCTCCAGCAGGAGTCTGAGCCAGGCTATCTTGGGCAGGGGCAGGTGTGCACACAGTCTCAGTGGTGGTACAAGCAGCAGAAAGCCGTGGGTACAGGGACCACCAACCGGAGACCCTGTCAGGCTCTCTCAGACATGTGTGGGCACCAGCTGTGACTGCCCTGGATTGTGGGCTTATATCCGTGTCTGCAGTTGCCTGATTCCTCAAGCTGCCCCTTAACACCCATCTTCTTTTTGAGTGCTGTTAACTAGAATCCAGGTTAATGCTAGTCCTCAAGCACAGGACACTTTTGTATTGGGGTATTACTTTCCAATGGGTCAATTTTGTTGGCTCCCTTTGCCCCCTTTTTTTAAGATTTTGTTTATCTATTTGACAGAGATCACAAGTAGGTGGGAGGGGAGCAGATTCCCCGCTGAGCAGAGAGCCCAATGTGGAACTTGATCCCAGGACCCTGGGATCATGACCTGAGCCAAAGGCCGAGGCTTTAACCCACTGAGCCACCCAGGTGCCCCTCCCTTCCCCTTCTGATATCCTCTCCAGTATCAGTCGAAGTGCTCTCACTCCAGTGTAAATTTCCCCTGAGGATCTCCTGCCCATGTAGAGATCCAGAAGTGTATAATCTTACATCTCAGGCTGATTTCATGGGTGTTCAGAGTATACTGGTAGATATTTAGCTCCATTCAGGGGACCTGTTGAAATAGGGTCTCCTACTTCACCATCTTGCCAACCTCCTTGATTTTTGTATCTATATTAATCAAGGATATTTGTCTGTAGTTTTCTTTTGTTGTGGTGTCTTTATTTGGTTATGTTACATGAGTAATGTTGGGCTTTTAATGAAATTTGGGGTACTCCTTGTTTTAAAATTTCTTGAAAATGTTTGAGAAGGAATGGTCTTAATTCTGCTTTAAGTATTTGGTAAAATTGCCCAGTGAAGCCATCTGGTTCTGTGCTTTATTTTATTTGGAGATTTTAAGGTATCAAGTCAATGTTTTTAGTCATTTTTGGTCTGTGCAGATTTTCCATTTCTTCATGATTCACTCTTGTTTCAAAAATTCATCCATTTATTTTAGATGATCTGATAGCTTGGTATGAAATTGTTCATGGTAGTCTCTTAAAGTTCTTTGTATCACTGTGGTATCAATTGTAGTCTTTCCTCTTTTACTTCTGCTTTTTATAACTTGAGTCTTATCTTTATAGCTAGTTTGACTAAGGGCTAACGAATTTTGTTTATCTTTTCAAGAAGCCAACTTTAAAATTTCATTAATCTTTTCTATTGTATTTCCATTTCCATTTTTGTTCATTTCTGCTTTAATCTTTATTATTCCCTTGCTGCTAGAACCTTGGAGTTAATTTTGTCTTACTTTTCTAAACCTCTGAGGTATAAGGTTAGGTTATTTAAATATATTTTTAATGTAAGGATTTATACTTGACTTGTAAATCTCCATTTCTGTACTGCTATTGTTGCATCATGTAACTTTGGTACGTTGTTTTAATTTTTTTTTTGTCTCAAGATATTTACTAACATCAATTTTGATTTTTTTGACTCATTCTTGTTTAGAAATGTGTTATTTAATTCTTACATTTTCTTGTTCATTAATATCTAGTTACATTACATGTGACATATTTACTAACTTCAATTTTGATTTCTTTTGTGATTCGTTCTTGTTTAGAAATGTGTTATTTAATTCTTACATTTTCTTGTTTATTACTATCTAGTTCAATTACATGTGATTGGAAAATATACTTAGTAGATTTCAATCCTTTCATATTTTTAAAGCTGCTTTTTGCCTTAAAATGTGTTTTCTATGCTTGAAAATGTCCCAAGAGCACTTGTAAAAAATATGTATTCCTTTGCTGTTGGGAGAATGCCTTGTGTATATCTGTTAGGTTTATTTTTTCTATAATGTGTTAAAATCTGCTGTTTCCTCATTGATTTTTCTGTTGGTTATTCAAACCATAAGAGACTCTTAATCTCACAAAATAAACTGAGGGTTGCTGGGGGGAGAGAGGTATGGAGAGGGTGCTTGGATTATGGACATTGGTGAAGGTATGTGATATGGTGAGTGGAGAGGGTATGTGATATGGTGAGTGCTGTAAGTGTGCAAACCTGATGGTTCACAGACTTGTACTCATGGGGCAAATAATACATTATATGTTAATGAAAATAATTTTAAAAAATGAGACACTTAATTTTCCTACTATTTGTTTTGTTATTTATTTTACCATTATGTCTTTCAATATTTACTATATACCATTAGATGCACCTATTTTAAATGAAAACATATTCATAATTTTATATCTGCCCTCATGAAATAATCATCATTAAATAATGACCTTATTTATATCATGCGTCAGTTTTTCAAAAAGCCTATCTTGTCTAATAAGTATACTTATTGTCTAATACGTATAGATATCCTTGTCTAATTTGGTTATCATTTGCAAAAAAAAAAAATCTTTTGGCATCCCTTTATTTTCAGCCTATGTGTGCCTTGCAGATAGCATAAAGTTGTATCATTTTTTCCCTTTCATACATTTAGCCATTATTTTAATTGGAGAGCTTAATCGATTTGTTTGAAAATCATTTAAATAAAATTATTAATAATTGTGAAATTGCTATTATTATTTTGTTAAGTGATAGCCACCTGTCTTTTAGATTGTTTCTCTTTTCCTTTCTCACTGTCTTCTTTTAAAACTCATAGCCCTGGGGAAAATAATACATTATATGTTAATAAAAATAATTAATAAAAAAAGAATATAAAAAAAACCCTACTTCTTTTTTTAATTTTTATTTATTTATTTTTCAGCATAACAGTATTTATTGTTTTTGCACAACACCCAGTGCTCCATGCAATATGTACCCTCCCTATTACCCACCACCTGGTTCCCCCAACCTCTCACCCTTCTCCCCTTCAAAACCCTCAGGTTCTTTTTCAAAAACCCTACTTCTTGATTTGTGTAATGATAAATTTTTTTCTCATTCTTTTGTGTATTCTCTAAGGATATTTTCTTCATGGTTACAATGAAAATTAAGTGCCACTGCAAACAGTTGTAACAATCTGTTTTAAGTTAATAGCAATTTACTTTAATTACAAATAAAAACTCTACAATCCTCCCTTCCACAATTTGTGTTAATGATATCACCAATTACATATTTTATTGTGTATCCAATAACATAGATTTAGTTGTTGTTGTTAACGCATTTGTTACTGACTTTGTATTAATTTAAAAATGAATTACACACCACCATTGTAGTAATGCAGTAGTATGTATTTTTCTACAGATTTACCTTAACGAATGGGTCTAACACTTCCATACATTAATGTGTGTGTGTTTTTAAGCTTGTTTCTATTTCAAGTTTAACAATTCCTAGAGAAAGTTTGGGTGGAAGATGACAGATTAGCAGAGTACCCATGGGCACAATGAGATAACATGTGAACATATGCAACTAATTCTGAATACACTCTAAAGACTGGAAGAATAGATAATTTGAAGTTAATCATAAAGGGAAGTCCAGATATAAAAGATTAAAAGAGGAAGAGATATGGTTGCGAACTAAACCCAAGCCCAACTAACCACAGACAGAAGAGACATCACAAGCACAGAGATTGAGAGAATAAGACCCTACACCAAAAACCTCTGGGAATGGAGACTTATGCAGAGAATATGACTTCCCACAATTTCTGGTTTTAAAACTCAACAAGGCTTAACCCCAGGAACTTTAAAATTTAGTGGGTCCTGACTCCAGGAGTTCAAAAAATCAGTGGGCTTAAGGAAGCAAAGATGGTGGTACAGTAGGAGGGCACTAGGTTTGTCTCATCCTTTGCACACAACTAGATAATTATCAAATAATTAAGGATACCCAAGAAATAAACCTGAGGACTGATAGAATAAAGTCCACAACTATAGGGAGAGTAGAGGCCACGTTTAGGAAGGTAGGAAATACAGAGAAAAAGTCTGTGGGAGAAATGGATCATGGGTACTACAGAAGAGAGGGAGCCCTTTTAATGGAGAAAGGTGAAAGAGAGAGAGGAGCATACAGGGAAATACATAAGACGAAGAGTTCCCCCAAAGTCATTGGCTGGAAAATGAGAGAAGCTGATTTTCATGTTTTTACAACCAGCAGTATTTGAACTCTATAATTGTAAGTGTCAGCAAACTTGGCTGGATTGGAGCCCTGAGGGTGCTGTCCTACCCATGAAGAGAAGACAAGCAACCACCCAGGAACAGGTTTCATGATCTGAGGAACACCCAGGGCACACAGTGGAGAGATTATTCACTTTTCTTGGAGCACACCCCTGAGAAGTAACATTCCTGGGGAATCCTCTCAAGGGACAAAGGAGACACCAGGTGCCATTGTCTCCCATCCCACAACATAAATGCAGAGCTACCTACAAAGGGCAAAGGGCAACTTGGTCTTCACATTGGCTGCATAGCCTACTTACTCGAAGACCCATGCCTCTGCACTCTGGCAATACTATGCTTACTGGTCAAGCCTCCCTGAGTCACATCACAATGAGAGCCTCCCCAAGGAATCTGCACAGACTCCTGCCCACAACACATCCCTAGTGCCTAGAGATTTGAAAGACAGTACATTTGGCTGGGATAGAGCATGAAAAGTTATGTGTTATTCCTGGAAAGGAGGCAGGTAACCAGCCCCAGAAGCAGACATCATGTCGGTAATAATCTGGAGCAGTTGCCTGAGATACATGAGGGGATGGTTTGCTCTATGTGGGGTCATTGCTTCAAAACAGCAAGTACAGAGACTCTGCTCTAGGAAAAAAACATATAGCTGAGAATAACTCCTTCCCCTGTACCACAGTATAAATGCAAAACCACCTTGGTGCAACAATGTCAGCACTGACTGCCTAATGTGCTTATACCAGGTCCCATACCCTTGCACTCTGCCAGTACTGCCCTTCGCAGTGAAGTTTGCCTCAGTCCCAGGGAGGCAGACCACTTCCCCAGAAGACCAGCAGAAACCTCTCCCACACCTAGTCTCTTAAATAGAGTCTTTCAAGTAATCAGATCTAGTGGAAGTAGCATCAGGTCTCATTTCACAAGCCAACAAGAGTGCACCTTGTTAAAACTCACAACTCTCTACTCAAGGAAGGGACACTGCCCACTACAGCCAAGGAGAACTTCTATAGAAAACTTCCCTGAAGGAAATAGCAGTCAAAACACAGCAGAATGTACTTGGAACATATCAGAGACCCTTCCCAGGACACCAGTCCCATGATACTATATAGCTTCTTTTTCATAAAGCCATTACTTTCAGGAGCAAGAAACATAACAGGCATTCCTAAGACAGAGACATAACAAAATGCCAAGACAGAGGACTTCATCCTAAAAGAAAGAAAAACAAATGGTCACAGCCAGGGATCTAAAGAAAGATATACATAATATGCCTCATGGATAATTTAAAACAACAATCATAAAGATGCTATTTGACTTGGGAAAAGAATGGAGACATCAAGAAGACCTTTAGTGTAGAGCTAAAGAGCTAAGGAGTGTACATGTTGTGATGAGCACTGGGTGTTATATGCAACTAATGTATCAGTGAACACTACACCAAAAACTAATGATGTACTATATGGTGGGTAACTGAACATAATTTAAAGATATATAAATAAATCAGTCAAAAAAGAAAAATTTAATAACTGAGATTTGAAACTGACAGGATGCAGTGAACACAAGGTTCACTTGGATGGAAGAAGCAGAGGAACAAGTGAGTGATTTCGAAGATAAAATAATGTAACATAACTAAGCTGAACAAAACAGAGAAAGAAGAATAATTCAACATGAGAATTGACTTAGAGAACAGAGTGACTATCAAACACAATAACATTAATATCATAGGAGTCCTGGAAGAAGTAAAGAGAACAGGGGGTAGGAAATTTATTTGAGGAAATGATAGCCAAAAAATTCTCTAATCTAGAGAAGGAATCAGACATCCAAATCCAGGAAGCACAGAGAATTCACATCAAAATCAACAAAATCAAACTGACATCAAGATATATTGTAATTAAACTTGCAAAATATCCCAATAAAGAAGTCTTAAAAGAAGTCCTTAATTTACAAGAAAATACATTACAATAAGACTAGTTGGATATTTCTTAACATAAATTTGGCAGCCCAGAAGAGAGTGGCATAATATATCAATCTGCTGAATGACGATATTGTGCAGACTAGAATAATCTATCCAAAAGGGTATAATTCAGTTAATTACTGAATTATAATTCAATAGTTACTCTGATTGTAAATGGGATTAACGTTCCAATCCAAACATATAGATATATTGAGAAAGAGAGGGGAGGGATCTATCTAAATGTGATCTACAAGAGACTAATTTTAGAGCAAAAGTCATCTGAAGATTGAAAGTAAAATGGAGAGACATTTGTCATACAAATGGCCATCAAATGAAAGCTAGTAGCAACACATAGACAAAAAAGATTTTAAACCAAGGACTGTAACAGGAAATGTAGAAGGATACTATGTCATAATAAAGGGGACTATCTAACAAGAAGATGTAACAACTGTAAATATTTGCAACCAACATGGGATAACCCAGATATATAAAACAATTAATAATAAACATACAGAAACTAATGAATGATAATACAATAACAATAGGTGACAATAACACTCCAATTACATCAATGCACAGATCATCTAAGCAGAAAATCAACAAGGAATTAATGAAAGATACATTGGACCAGATGGACATAAAAGATATATTCAGAAAATTTATCCCAAAGCAGCAGAATAGATATTCTTTTTCAAGTTCACAAGGGGCGTTCTCCAGAAAATCTCACATACTAGGTCACAAATCCAGTCTCAAAATATACACAAAGATTGAGGTCAAAATATGTGTTTTCTCTGACCACAATGCTATTAGACTTGAAGTGAACTATAAGAAAAAAATTGGAAAGACTACAAATATATGGAGGTTGAACAACATGCTACTAAACAATGAAAGTTTCAAATAAGAAATCAAAGTGGAAATTTAAAAAATGCATAGAAACAAATGAAAATGAAAATATGCAACGGTCCAAAACCTTTGGGATGCAACAAAGCAATCCAAGATATAAGTATATAAAAATACAGGCTCAGCAAAAAGCAAGAAAAATCTGAAATGAACAATGTAACCTTACATCTAAAAAGCAAGAAAAAGACAAACAAATAAAATCTAAAGCCAGCAGAAGTAAGGAAATAATAAATATCTGAACAGAAATAAATGACACAGAAACAAATAATCAAATATTAAAACAAAGAAATATTAATGAAGTCACAAAAGTTCATTTTAGCTTTTGTTTCCTTTGTCTTTGGAGACATATCTTTTTTTTTTTCCATTTTATTTATTTTTTCAGCGTAACAGTATTCATTCTTTTTGCACAACACCCAGTGCTCCATGCAAAACGTGCCCTCCCCATTACCCACCACCTGTTCCCCCAACCTCCCACCCCTGACCCTTCAAAACCCTCAGGTTGCCCCAACCTCCCACCCCTGACCCTTCAAAACCCTCAGGTTGTTTTTCAGAGTCCATAGTCTCTTATGGTTCACCTCCCCTCCCCAATATCCATAGCCCCCTCCCCCTCTCCCAATCCCACCTCCCCCCAGCAACCCCCAGTTTGTTTTGTGAGATTAAGAGTCATTTATGGTTTGTCTCCCTCCCAATCCCATCTTGTTTCATTGATTCTTCTCCTATCCCCCTACCCCCCCCCCATGTTGCTTCTCCATGTCCTCATATCAGGGAGATCATATGATAGTTGTCTTTCTCCGATTGACTTCTTTCACTAAGCATGATACACTCTAGTTCCATCCACGGCGTCGCAAATGGCAAAATTTCATTTCTTTTGATGGCTGCATAGTATTCCATTGTGTATATATACCACATCTTCTGTATCCATTCATCTGTTGATGGACATCTAGGTTCTTTCCATAGTTTGGCTATTGTAGACATTGCTGCTATAAACATTCGGGTACACGTGCCCCTTAGGATCACTATGTTTGTATCTTTAGGGTGAATACCCAGTAGTGCAATTGCTGGGTCATAGGGTAGTTCTATTTTCAACATTTTGAGGAACCTCCATGCTGTTTTCCAGAGTGGTTGCACCAGCTTGCATTCCCACCAACAGTGGAGGAGGGTTCCCCTTTCTCCACATCCTCTCCAGCATCTGTCATTTCCTGACTTGTTAATTTTAGCCATTCTGACTGGTGTGAGGTGATATCTCATTGTGGTTTTGATTTGTATTTCCCTGATGCCGAGTGACGTGGAGCACTTTTTCATGTGTCTGTTGGCCATCTGGATGTCTTCTTTGCAGAAATGTCTGTTCATGTCCTCTGCCCATTTCTTGATTGGATTGTTTGTTCTTTGGGTGTTGAGTTTGCTAAGTTCCTTATAGATTTTGGATACTAGCCCTTTATCTGACATGTCGTTTGCAAATATCTTCTCCCATTCTGTCAGTTGTCTTTTGGTTTTGTTAACTGTTTCCTTTGCTGTGCAAAAGCTTTTGATCTTGATGAAATCCCAATAGTTCATTTTTGCCCTCACTTCCCTTGCATTTGCTGTTGTTCCTAGGAAGATGTTGCTACGGCTGAGGTCGAAGAGGTTGCTGCCTGCATTCTCCTCAAGGATTTGATGGATTCCTTTCTCACATTGAGGTCCTTCATCCATTTGGAGTCTATTTTCGTGTGTGGTGTAAGGAAGTGGTCCAATTTCATTTTTCTGCATGTGGCTGTCCAATTTTCCCAGCACCATTTATTGAAGAGGTTGTCTTTTTTCCATTGAACATTCTTTCCTGCTTTGTCGAAGATTAGTTGACCATAGAGTTGAGGGTCGATTTCTGGGCTCTCTATTCTGTTCCACTGATCTATGTGTCTGTTTTTGTGCCAGTACCATGCTGTCTTGATGATGACAGCTTTGTAATAGGGCTTGAAGTCCGGAATTGTGATGCCACCCACTTTGGCTTTGTTTTTCAATATTCCTTTGGATATTCGAGGTCTTTTCTGGTTCCATATAAATTTTAGGATTATTTGTTCCATTTCTTTGAAAAAAATGGATGGTATTTTGATAGGGATTGCATTAAATGTGTAGATTGCTTTAGGTAGCATAGACATTTTCACAATATTTATTCTTCCAATCCAGGAGCATGGAACATTTTTCCATTTCTTTGTGTCTTCCTCAATTTCTTTCATGAGTACTTTATAATTTTCTGTGTATAGATTCTTAGTCTCTTTGGTTAGGTTTATTCCTAGGTATCTTATAGTTTTGGGTACAATTGTAAATGGGATTTACTCCTTAATTTCTCTTTCTTCAGTCTTGTTGTTGGTGTACAGAAATGCAACTGATTTCTGTGCATTGATTTTATATCCTGACACTTTACTGAATTCCTGTACAAGTTCTAGCAGTTTTGGAGTGGAGTCTTTTGGGTTTTCCACATATAGTATCATATCATCTGCGAAGAGTGATAGTTTGACTTCTTCTTTGCCAATTTGGATGCCTTTAATTTCTTTTTGTTGTCTGATTGCTGAGGCTAGGACTTCTAGTACTATGTTGAATAGCAGTGGTGATAATGGACATCCCTGCCGTGTTCCTGACCTTAACGGAAAAGCTTTCAGTTTTTCTCCATTGAGAATGATATTTGCGGTGGGTTTTTCATAGATGGCTTTGATAATATTGAGGTATGTGCCCTCTATCCCTACACTTTGAAGAGTTTTGATCAGGAAGGGATGCTGTACTTTGTCAAATGCTTTTTCAGCATCTATTGAGAGTATCATATGGTTCTTGTTCTTTCTTTTATTAATGTGTTCTATCACATTGATTGATTTGCGGATGTTGAACCAACCCTGCAGCCCTGGAATAAATCCCACTTGATCGTGGTGAATAATCCTTTTAATGTACTGTTGAATCCTAGTGGCTAGTATTTTGGCGAGAATTTTTGCGTCTGTGTTCATCAAGGATATTGGTCTGTAGTTCTCTTTTTTGGTGGGATCCTTGTCTGGTTTTGGGATCAAGGTTATGCTGGCCTCATGAAATGAGTTTGGAAGTTTTCCTTCCATTTCTATTTTTTGGAACAGTTTCAGGAGAATAGGAATGAGTTCTTCTTTAAATGTTTGGTAGAATTCCCCTGGGAAGCCTTCTGGCCCTGGGCTTTTGTTTGTTTGGAGATTTTTGATGACTGTTTCAATCTCCTTACTGGTTATGGGCCTGTTCAGGTTTTCTATTTCTTCCTGGTTCAGTTGTGGTAGTTTCTATGTCTCTAGGAATGCATCCATTTCTTCCAGATTGTCCAATTTGTTGGCGTAGAGTTGCTCATAGTATGTTCTTATAATTGTCTGTATTTCTTTGGTGTTAGTTGTGATCTCTCCTCTTTCATTCATGATTTTATTTATTTGGGTCCTTTCTCTTTTCTTTTTGATGAGTCTGGCCAGGGGTTTATCAATCTTATTGATTCTTTCAATGAACCAGCTCCTAGTTTCATTGATTTTTTCTATTTTTTTTTTTTTTTTGGTTTCTATTTCATTGATTTCTGCTCTGATCTTTATGATTTCTCTTCTCCTGCTGGGTTTAGGGTTTCTTTCTTGTTCTTTCTCCAGCTCCTTTACGTGTAGGGTTAGGTTGTGTACTTGAGACCTTTCTTGTTTCTTGAGAAAGGCTTGTACCACTATATATTTTCCTCTCAGGACTGCCTTTGCTGTGTCCCACAGATTTTGACCTGTTGTGTTTTCATTATCATTTGTTTCCATGAATTTTTTCAATTCTTCTTTAATTTCCTGGTTAACCCATTCATTCTTTAGAAGGATGCTGTTTAGTCTCCATGTATTTGGGTTCTTTCCAGCTTTCCTCTTGTGATTGAGTTCTAGCTTCAGAGCATTGTGGTCTGAAAATATGCAGGGAAGGATCCTAATCTTTTGATACCAGTTGAGACTTGATTTGTGACCCAGGATGTGATCTATTCTGGAGAAGGTTCCATGTGCACTAGAGAAGAATGTGTATTCTGTTGCTTTGGGATGAAATGTTCTGAATATATCTGTGATGTCCATCTGGTCCAGTGTGTCATTTAAGGCCTTTATTTCCTTGTTGATCTTTTGCTTGGATGATCTGTCCATTTCAGTGAGGGGAGTGTTAAAGTCCCCTACTATTATTGTATTATTATTGATGTGTTTCTTTGATTTTGTTATTAATTGGTTGAAATAGTTGGCTGCTCCCACGTTAGGGGCATAGATATTTAAAATTGTTAGATCTTCTTGTTGGACAGACCCTTTGAGTAGGATATAGTGTCCTTCCTCATCTCTTATTATAGTCTTTGGCTTAAAATCTAATTGATCTGATATAAAGATTGGCACCCCAGCTTTCTTCTGATGCCCATTAGCATGGTAAATTGTTTTCCACCCCCCTCACTTTAAATCTGGAGGTGTCTTCGCGTCTAAAATGAGTTTCTTGTAGGCAACATACTGATGGGTTTTGTTTTTTTATCCATTCTGATACCCTGTGTCTTTTGATTGGGGCATTTAGCCCATTAACATTCAGGGTAACTATTGAGAGATATGAATTTAGTGCCATTATTAGCTTGTAAGGTGACTGTTACTGTACATTGTCTCTGTACCTTTCTGATCTACTACTTTTAGGCTCTCTCTTTGCTTAGAGCACCCCTTTCAATATTTCCTGTAGAGCTGGTTTGGTGTTTGCAAATTCTTTCAGTTTTTGTTTGTCCTGGAAGCTTTTTATCTCTCCTTCTATTTTCAATGATAGTCTAGCTGGATAGAGTATTCTTGGCTGCATGTTTTTCTCGTTGAGTGCTCTGAATATATCATGCCAGCTCTTTCTGGCCTGCCAGGTCTCTGTGGATAAGTCGGCCACCAATCTAATATTTTTACCATTGTATGTTACAGACTTTTTTTCTCGGGCTGCTTTCAGGATTTTCTCTTTGTCACTAAGACTTGTAAATTTTACTATTAGGTGATGGGGTGTGGACCTATTCTTGTTGACTTTGAGGGGGGTTCTCTGCATCTCCTGGATTTTAATGCTTGTTCCCTTTGCCATATTAGGGAAATTCTCTCCAATGATTCTCTCCAATAGACCTTCTGCTCCCCTCTCTGTTTCTTCTTCTTCTGGAATCCCAATTATTCTAATGTTGTTTCATCTTATGGTGTCACTTATCTCTCGAATTCTCCCCTCATGGTCCAGTAGCTGTTTGTCCCTCTTTTGCTTGGCTTCCTTATTCTCTGTCATTTGGTCTTCTATATCACTAATTCTTTCTTCTGCCTCATTTATCCTAGCAGTGAGAGCCTCCATTTTTGATTGCACCTCATTAATAGCTTTTTTGATTTCAACTTGGTTAGATTTTAGTTCTTTAATTTCTCCAGAAAGGGCTTTAATATCTCCAGAGAGGGTTTCTCTAATATCTTCCATGCCTTTTTCGAGCCCAGCTAGAATGTTCAGAATCGTCATTCTGAACTCTTGATCTGACATATTACCAATGTCTGTGTTGATTAGGTCCCTAGCCTTCGGTATTGTCTCTTGTTCTTTTGTTTGTGGTGATTTTTCCGCCTTGTCATTTTGTCCAGATAAGAGGATATGAAGGAGCAAATAAACTACTAAAAGGGTGGCAAAGACCCCAGAAAAATGCGCTGTAACCAAATGAGAAGAGACCCGAAATTGTGGGGGGGAGAAAGGGGATAAAAACAGGTTCTGAAAAAAAAAGAAAAAAAAGAAAAAAATTTAAAAAATAAAACAAATAAAAAAATATAAAAAAGAAAGAAAAAATATATATATTTGGAGGAACTAGTCAAAAAACGTTAAAAAAGAAAAGGGTAAAAGTTTTAAAAAATTTAGCAGAAGAAGAAAAAAGAAAAAAGGAAAAAAAATTGAAAAAAGAAAAAAAAAAATTGAAGTAGCCGCAAGACTAAAGAATCATGGGGAGAAAGCCATGAGTTCCGTGCTTTGCTTTCTCCTCCTCTGGAATTGCTCTGCTGTCTTAGGAATTGAACCTGCTTTCTCCTTGATAGATGAACTTCGTCCTGGCTGGATATTTTGTTGATCTTCTGGGGAAGGGGCCTGTTGTAGTGACTCTCAAGTGTCTTTGCCCGAGGCGGGATTTCACCGCCCTTACCGGCGGCCGGACTAAGTAATCCGCTCGGGTTCGCTTTTGGGAGCTTCTGTTCTCTGAACGCTTTCCATAGAGTTCCGGAGGACGGGAATGAAAATGGCGGCCTCCCAGTCTCTGGCCCGGAGGAGCCGAGAGCCTGGGGCCCCACTCCTCAGTGCGCCCCCAGAGGACAGCACCCAATCACTCCCGTATCCCCAGCCTCTAGCCGCGCTCCGAGCTCACCCAGCCCGCGACCAGTTCAAGGTAACCCCGAGCTGAGAGTTCAGTCCTCGGCTCTGTCTCTGCAGCCGGCTTCTCCGTTCTAATACCTGCAAGCTCTCCGACACTCTGACACCCCCGATCCTTTTGTGACCCTGCGGGGCCTGGGGCCACGCTGACCCTGCGTGGGCTTCACCCTGGTTTAGCCTCTGGAGCAATGTCCCTCAGTGGAACAGACTTTTAAAAGTCCTGATTTTGTGTTCCATTGCTCCGCCGCTTGCCGGGAGCCGGCCCCTCCCCCCGCGGTCTATCTTCCCGTTGTTTTAGATTCACTTCTCCGCCAGTCCTACCTTTCAGAAAGTGGTTGATTTTCTGTTTCTAGAGTTGCTGTTCTTCTTCTCTTTGCTCTCCTGTTGGATTTGTAGGTGTTTGCAATGTTTAGATAAGCTATCGAGCTGATCTCCTGCTACCTGATGTAGTCTCAGGCTGCTACTTCTCCGCCATCTTGACTCTCCCCCTCTTTGGAGACATATCTTGAAAGAAGTTGCTGTGGCTGATATTGAAGAGGTCACTGTCTATGTTCTCCTCTATTCCTGTCTCACGTTGAGGTCTTTTATCCATTTCGAGTTTATCTTTGTGTACGGTGTAAGAGAATAGTTGAGTTTCATTCTTCTACCTATAGCTGTCCAGTTTTCCCAGCACCATTTATTAAAGGACTGTCTTTTTTCCACTGTATATTTTCTCCTGTTTTGTCGAAGATTATTTGACCATAGAGTTGAGGGTCCATATCTGGGCTCTCTACTCTGTTACACTGGTCTATGTGTCTGTTTTTATGCCAGTACCACACTGTCTTGGTGATCACAGCTTTGTAGTAAAACTTGAAATCAGGTAACATGATGCCACCAGTTTTGTTTTTGTTTTTCAACATTTCCTTAGCAATTCGGGGTCTCTTCTGATTCCATACAAATTTTAGGATTATTTGCCCCAGCTCTTTGAAAAATACTCGTGGAATTTTGATCAGAATGGCATTAAAAGTATAGATTGCTCTAGGCAGTATAGACATTTTAACAATGTTTATTCTACCGATCCAAGAGCATAGAATGGTCTTCCATCTTTTTGTGTCTTCATTTTCTTTCATGAGTGTTCTTTTTTTTTTTAAAGAGACTTCAGGCCTTACCTATTTTTTAAAGATTTTTTTATTTTATTTATTTGATAGACAGAGATCACAAGTAGGCAGAGAGGCAGGCAGAGAGAGAGGAAGGGAAGCAGGCTCCCTGCTGAGCTGAGAGCCCAATGCGGGGCTTGATCTAAGGAACCTGGGATCATGACCTGAGCCAAAGGCAGAGGCTTTAAGCTACTGAACCACCCAGGCACCCATCATGAGTGTTCTATAGTTCCTTGAGTACAGATCCTTTACCTCTTTGGTTAGGTTTATTAACAGGTATCTTACGGTTATTGATGCTATAGTAAATGGAATCAATTCTCTAATTTCCCTTTCTGTATTTTCATTGTTAGTGTATAAGAAATCCACTGATTTCTGTACTTTAACTTTGTATCCTGTCTCGTTACTGAATTGCTGTATGAGTTCTAGTGGTTCGGGGGTGGAGTTTTTTGGGTTTTCCGTATAAAGTATCATGTCATCAGTGAAGAGAGTCTTCATTGCCAATGTGGATACCTTTTATTTCTCTTTGTTGTCTGATTGCTATTGCTTGGACTTCTAATACTATGTTGAACAAGAGTGGTGAGAGTTGGCATCCTTGTCGTGTGCCTGATTTCAATGGGAAGGCTGTGAGCTTTTTCCCATTGAGGATGATATTCGCTGTGGGTCTTTCATAGATAGAATTTATGAAGTTCAGGAATGTTTCCCCATCCCTATACTTTGAAGCATTTTAATCAGGAACAGATACTGGATTTTGTCAAATGCTTTTTCTGTATTCATTGAGGGGACCTTGTGGTTCATCTCACTTCTTTTATTGATTTGTTCTATCACATTGATTGATCTGTGAACATTGAACTATTCTTGTAACCCAGGGATGAACCCCACCTGGTCATGGTGGATAATCTTTTTAATGTGCTGTTGCATCCTATTTGCTAGGTTCTTGTTGAGAATCTTAGCATCCATATACATCAATGATATTTGTCTGAAAGTCTCTTTTTTGGTTGTGCTCTTTGCCTGGTTTGGGGATCAGGGTAATGCTGGCTTCATAAAAAGAGTCTGGAAGTTTTCCATCTGTTTCAATTTTTGAAACAACTTCAGGAGAATAGGTGTTATTTCTTCTTTGAATGTTTGGTAGAATTCCCCAGGGAATCCGTCAAGTCCTGGCTCTTGTGTTTTGGGAGGCTTTTGATCACTGTTTTAATATTGTTACTAGACATTTGTCTATTCATGTTGTCAGTTGCTTCCTTGTTCAATTTTGGAAGTTTATAGTTTTCCAAGAATAGACAACCCATGGAATGGGAGAAGATATTTGCAAATGACAATACAGCCAAAGGATTGATATCCAGGATCTATAAAGAACTTCTCACACTCAACACACACAAATCAGATAATCATGTCAAAAAAAAAAATGGACGGAAGACATGAACAGACAGTTCTCCAATGAAGACATACAAATGGCTATCAGACACATGAAAAAAAATGTTCATTATCACTAGCCATCAGAGATATTCAAATTAAAACCACACTGAGATACCAACTTACACCAGTTAGAATGGCCAAAATTAGCAAGACAGGAAACAACATGTGTTGGAGAGGATGTGGAGAAAGGGGAACCCTCTTACACTGTTGGTGGGAATGCAAGTTGGTGCAGCCACTTTAGAGAACAGTGTGGAGATTCCTCAAGAAATTAAAAATAGAGCTTCCCTATGACCCTGCAATTGCACTGCTGGGTATTTACCCCAAAGATACAGATGTAGTGAAAAGAAGGGGCATCTGTACCCCAATGTTTATAGCAGCAATGGCCACGGTCACCAAACTGTGGATAATACCAAGATGCACTTCAACAGACGAATGGATAAGGAAGATATAGTCCATATACACTATGGAGTATTATGCCTCCATCAGAAAGGATGAATTCCCAACCTTTGTAGCAACATGGACGGGATTGGAAGAGATTATGCTGAGTGAAATAAGTCAAGCAGAGAGAGTCATGTATCATATGGTTTCACTTATTTGTGGAGCATAACAAAGAACATGGAGGACATGGGGAGATGGAGAGGAGAAGGGAGTTGTGGGAAATTGGAAGGGGAGATGAACCATGAGAGACTATAGAGTCTGAAAAACAATCTGAGGGTTTTGAAAGGGCTGGGGGTGGGAGGTTGGGGGAGCCAGGTGGTGGGTATTATGGCGGCACGTGTAGCATGGAGCACTGGGTGTGGTGAATAAACAATGAATTCGGTTATGCTGAAAAGAAATTAATAAAATAAAATGCAGTGGAAAACAAAACAAAACAAAAACAAAAACAAAAACAAACAAAAAAAAACCAAAACAACAATAACAACCACAAATCAATGAAACCAGAAGCTGGTTCTTTGAAATGTTAATAAAGTTTATAAATCGCTATCCAGACTTATTAAAAAGAAAAGAGAAAGGCCAAAAATAGATAATGTAACAAGCAAGAGAGGAGATATAGTAAAAAACACCACAGAAATATAATTATAAGATCATTTTATGAAAAATTATATTCCAAGAAAATGGTCCACCTCCAAGAAATGGATAAAGTTCTAGAAACATAAATTATATCAAAACTGTAATAAGAAGAAACAGAAAACTAGAACACACCAATAACCATTGTAATTAATTCAGTAACCAAAAAAGTCCCAGCAACGTCCAGGACCACATGACTTTGCAAGTAAATTGTGCCAAACATTTAAAGAAGAGTTAACATCTCTTCTTCTAAAACTATTCCAAAAAATAGAAAAGGAAGGAAAACTTACAATATAATTTGAGGCTAACATTATTCTTATTGTTTATAACATTATCCTTATTAACAATATCCAGAAAAGGACTACATTAACAAAAAGGAAACTGTAGGCCAATATACCTGGTGAAAATGAATGCAAAAATTTTGAGACGCCTGGGTGGCTCAGTTGG
Source organism: Meles meles (assembly GCF_922984935.1). Taxonomy (NCBI): domain Eukaryota; kingdom Metazoa; phylum Chordata; class Mammalia; order Carnivora; family Mustelidae; genus Meles; species Meles meles. The sequence continues at coordinate 20,733,253 of NC_060068.1, read as the reverse complement.
TTTGGCTGCTCCCTTTGGCTCAGGTCATGATCCCAGTGTCCTGGGATCCAGTCCCGCATTGGACTCCTTGCTCAGCGGGGAGCCTGCTCCTCTCTCTGCCTCTGCCTGCCGCTCTGCCTGCTTGTGTTCTCTCTCTCTGACAAATAAATAAATAAAATCTTTTAAAAAAAAGAAAATGAATGCAAAAAGTTTTAAAAATAAAATGTTATCAAATCAAAGCCAATAGTACATTAAAAGAATCATTCACTGCAATCAAGTGGGAAGTATTCTCTGGATCCTAGGGTGGTTCACACTTGCAAATCAAACAATGTGGCACTTAATATTAATAAAAAGAAATGTTAAGAATAACTCATACCCAAAAACTAAATAATTAAGCTAAAATAGGCCGAAGACATGAAAAATATTTTTCCAAAGAAATCATGGAGATGGCCAACAGACACAGGAAAAGATGCTCAACATCAGTCAACATCAGGGAGAAAACAGGTCAAAACTGCCATGAGATCTCACCTCATCCCTGTCAGAATGGCTAATATTAACAACACAGGTAACCAATGGGTTTGGCAAGGACGAGGAGTAAGGGGAACATTTTTCTAATGTTGGTGGGAATCCAGACTGATGCAACTACTCTGGACAACAGTATGGAGGTCCCCCAAAACACTAAAATATATTACTGCTCTATGATTCAGCAATTACACTACCAGGTATTTACCCAAAGGATTAAAAAAAATAGTGATTCAAGGGAAACATTCACCCTGATGTTTATAGCAGCATTATCAACAACAGGCAAATTATGGAAAAAAACAAAATGTCCATCAACTGATGAATGAATAAAGAAAAGGTCACACACACACACACACACACACACACACACACATGCACATACACACACACAATGGACTACTACTCATCCATTAAAAATAATGAAATTTTGCCACTTACAAGATGTGGATGGAGCTAGAGACAATTATGCTAAGTGAAATAAGTCAGTTGAGGAAAATACAAATATCATTAATTTCATTCATAGGTGGAATTTAAGAAATAAAACAAACAAATATGGGGCGAAGAGAGTAAGCCAAGAAATAACTCTTAACTATAGAGAAAAAACTGATGGTTACTCTAGCAGAGGTGGATGGGATGTGATGGGTTTAATAATTGATGGGTACTAAGGTGGACCTTTATTGTGATGAGCACTAGGAGATATATGTAAGTGATTAATCATTAAATTCTACACCTGGAATTAATATTGCACTGTTGGTTAACTAATTGGAATTTAATTTAATTTAATTTAATTTAAATTTTGAGAAATAATAAGGATATGTCACATATACACGGTGAAACATTACTCAGCTCTAAACAAAAACAAACAACAATAACAACAACAAAAACCACAATCTTGTGACAATTTAGATGGACCTACAGGGTATTACCCTAAACCAAACAAAGAAAAATACCATATAATTTTACTTCTTTGTGGAATCTAGAAAACAAAACAAATGAACAAATAAATAAAACAAGCAATAAATAAATAAAATCTTAAAAAAAGGGGGGCGCCTGGGTGGCTCAATAGGTTAAGCCTCTGCCTTCAGCTCAGGTCATGATCTCAGGGTCCTGGCGTCAAGCCCCGCATGGGGCTCTCTGCTCAGTGGGGAGCCCGCTTCCCCTTCTCTCTCTGCCTGCCTCTCTGCCCACTTGTGATCTCTCTCTCTGTCAAATAAATAAATAAAATCTTTAAAAAAATAAAAAAAATAAAACAAGCAAAATAAACTCATTGATACAGAAAACAAATTGAAGGTTATCAAGTGATGGAGGATGGGGAGATAAGTCAAGTAGGTTAATGTGATTCAAAGGCACCCAATTTCAGCTAGGAATTAAATATGTCATAGGAATTAAGAGTCCAGCAACTGGAGTATAGTTAGTAACATTATAATAACTTTGTAAGGTTACAGACTACAGGCACACTTACCGTGTTGAAGATTTTGTAATTTATATAATTGTCAAATTAATATGGTATATCTTCAGCTAAAATAATATTGTATGTCAATTTTATTTCAATTAAAAAAGTAAACAGCATTTAAATACTAAATACAAATAAATAGAATACTAATCTATAAAAAATCATTTAAGTGAGGAAAAAAAAACCAGAATGTCTATTAGCCTTTATTATAATGAACCAGGTCTACATACAATGAACTTCCTTAAGTTTTGTTTTTCTGGGAAAGTCTTTGTCTCTTCCTCACTTCATTTTTTTAAAAAAATATTTATTTATTCAAGATTGAAAGTGAGAGAGAGAGCAGGAGCAAGGGAGAGTGACAGAGGGAAAGGGGGAGGGAGAAGCTCAAGCAGGATTCCTGCTGGATGTGGAGCCTGAGAGAACCCTGAGATCACAACCTGACACAAAATCAAGAGTTGGATACACAATAGACTGAACCACCCAGGTGCTCCTCTTCTTCACTTTCTTAAGGATAATTTTGCCAAGCACTATATTCTTGGTTGCTAGGTGTTTGTTTGTTTTTCTTTCTGCAGTGTTTGTTTGTTTTTCTTTCAGCACTTTTAGTAATAGCATCCCTTTCACTTCTAGCCTGAATGATTTTTGATGAGAAACCCACCAATAGTGATATAGAGATTCCCATGTATGTGATAAATTGCTTTCCTAATTCTCCTTTCAAAATTATCTCTATGAATTTTGACAATTTGATTTTGATACATGTTTTAGTGTAGTCCTTTTTGAGTGTATCATATTTGGGATCCTATGGTTTTCATGATTTTGATACATGTTTTAGTGTAGTCCTTTTTGAGTGTATCATATTTGGGATCCTATGGTTTTCATGAATTTCCTTCCCATATTTTAGACATATGAAATATGTTAAATTATTTATTTTAATTTTTAAAATTATTTTTAAAGATTTTATTTATTCATTTTAGAAATAGAGAGAGAGAGGAAGCACAACCAGGAGGGAGAGACAGAGGGAGAAACAGAATCCCTGCTGAGCCAGTAGCCAGATAAGGGGCTTAATCCCAGAACCTGGTTATCATGACTGAGCCAAAGGCAGACATTTAACCATTGAGCCACCCAGGTTCCCCATCATGTAATTATTTAAGAAAGTTTTGTGTCTCCCTCTTTCTTCTCCTACCTCTTCCTCCTATTCTTCTCCACCTATTCCTCCTCCTATAATGCCTTCTTCACTCTTTTTCATTCTGTTTTTCCTTTTGTACTTCTGACCGGATAATTTCAAATGACCTGTTTTTTTTAGTTCACATACTCGTTCTTCTGTTTTCAAGTGTGCTGTTGAAAAGTTTTTGTTGTTGTTGTTGTTAGTTCTGTTTTGTTTTGTTTCAGCTTTGTTATTTCTGTTTTGTTTGTTGTTTAGCTTCCAAATTTGTTTAGTTATTTTTTACAGTTTCCCTCTCTTTGTTGATTATCCCATTTTGGTCAGGCATTTTTTTCTGATTTGTTTAATTATCTGTATCCTTTATAATTCACTGACGCTTCTTCAAGACAACCATTTTTGAATTTATTACTAAGCATTTTACTGATCTCCCATTCTTTTAGCTTAAATACTGTGTTTTTTTTTAATTTATTGTCTTGGGTTTTTTTTTTTTCCCTGATTCCTCATGTTTCTTTCAGCATTTGATGTCTATACATTTAAAGAAATAGTTATCTCTTACAGTCTTTACTAAGTGATTCTAAATCCAAAAGAACTTCAACAATCAGACTAAGAGATTCTGGCAACCCTTAAACAGAAAACTTCTCTACTTTTCCTTTGTTCTTAGCTGCACCCACAAAATTATGCCTGGTCAAACAGTTATCCTGGTGACATAAGATAAAATCTGGTTTCTTGGGGCACAAAGAGGAAGGATGGGATTTAAGAGGCCCAGATAACTCTTTTTCCTTCATCCCTGGGGATAAGCTTCAGGCTATGTAACTTCTCTGAATCTCAAGGGGCTTTTCTGGGCTGCTTGAATTTTTTTTTTGGTCCCATCTCCGTTATTCTTTAATATCTTAGTAGTGTAAAATATGCTGACTCATCAGTACTTTATGTGGGATGAAACAGAAAAATCTCCACTATTCAATACATTCAAAATTATAGGGATGCTAGATGGTTGGCCCAGTTTTTCTTCCTTTCTGAAAAGGAGAAATCATGGGCTGATAGTATCATTTTCAGACTTCATCTGTGCTGACTTAAGGATGGGGTTAATGCAGGTAACATAAAATTGCCCTTAGTACCTGGTTCCATGCACTTTTCTCAATTTTGTGCTCATTCGAGGTACTACAATTCCTTAACTGTATCCTGAGCTTTTAATGAAAATAATTTGAACAAAATATTGTTATTGAATTGATGTTTCCTGAGGGAATAGGGTTTCCTAACCATAAATCTTGCTAATGTCACATTTTTTAAAAGATTTTATTAATTTATTTGACAGATAAAGAGATCACAAGTAGGCAGAGAGTCAGGCAGAGAGAGAGAGAGATGGGGAAACAGGCTCCCTGCTAAGCAGAGAGCCAGATGAGGGCCTTGATCCCAGGACCCTGATATCATGACCTGAGCCAAAGGCAGAGGCTTAACCCCCTGAGCCACCCAGGTGCCTCCTAATGTCACTCTTTAGGAATATTTCAGGCTACTCAGTGTAGAAAATGTGCATTCCAAATTCCAGACTTTGGTTTGGTATGTCTCCCTCTCTGCTTTTTTCCCATTCAATTTTCCTCCCCTGCCCCCGTAATCCTCCACACTATCCTTTATGTTCCACATATGAATGAAACCATATGATAAATGACTCTCGGCTTGACTCATTTCACTTAGCATAATTCCCTCAATCCCCATCCATGTTGAGTAAAAGTGGAGTATCCATCCTTCATGATGGCTGAGTAATATTCCACTGTGTATATCTTCTTTATCCATTCATCTGTTGGAGGGCATCTCAGCTCCTTCCACTGTTTGGCTATTGTGGATATTGCTGCTATGAACATTGGAGTGCATATGGCCCTTCTTTTCACTACATCTGTATCTTTGGAGCAAATACCAAGTAGTGCAATTGCTGAGTTGCAGCTTACCTCTGTTGTTAACATCTTGAGGAACCTCCATACAGTTTTACAGGGTAGTTGTACCAGCTTGCATTCTAACCAATAGTTCAGGAGGGTTCCGCTTTCTCCACATCTTCTCCAACCTTTGTTGTTTCTTGTTAATTTTTTTTTGTTTTTTTTTTTTGTTTTGTTTTCTTTTCTGAAGCTCGCTCTTTTTATTTGTTTTTCGATACACTTAAGAATTACTTGTGGCAAGCAGTTTGCATGCATTTTTCTTTTTTATTTTAATTTGCTTATTTTCAGCGTAACAGTATTCATTGTTTTTGCACCACACCCAGTGCTCCATGCAATATGTGCCCTATCTATTACCCACCACCCTCTTCCCCAACCTTCCACCCCCCGCCCCTTTAAAGCCCTCAGGTTGTTTTTCAGAGTCCATAGTCTCTCACGGTTCATCTCCCCTTCCAATTTCTCTCAACTCTTTTCTCCTGTCCATCTCCCATGTCCTCCATGTTTTATGTTATGCTCCAAAAAATAAGTGAACCATATGATACTTGACTCTCTCTGCTTGACATATTTCACTCAGCATAATGTCTTCCAGTCCCGTCCATGTTGCTACAAAAGTTTGGTATTCATCCTTTCTGATAGAGGCATAATACTCCATCGTGCATATATACCACATCTTCCTTATCCATTCGTCCATTGAAGGACATCTTGGTTCTTTCCACGACCTTGACCGTGGTCATGGCTGCAATAAACTTTGGGGTACTGATGGCTCTTCTTTTCACTACACCTGTATCTTTGGAGTAAATACCCAGCAGAGCAATTGCAGGGTCATAGGGAAGCTCTATTTGTAATTTCTTGAGGGATATCCACACTGTTCTCCAAAGTGGCTGCACAAAATTGCATTCCAACCAACAGTAAAAGAGGGATCCCATTTCTCCACAACCTCTCCAACCCATGTTGTTTCCTGTATTGCTATTTTGGCCATTCTAAGTGGTGTCAGGTGGTATCTCAATGTGGTTTTAATTTGAAACTCCCTGATGGCTAGTGATGATGAACATTTTTTCATGTGTCTGATAGCCATTTGTATGTCTTCATTGGAGAAGTGTCTGTTCATAACTTCTGCCAATTTTTGATATGATTATCTGTTTTGTGTGTGTTGAGTTTGAGGAGTTCTTTATAAAACTTGGATATCAACCTTTTGTCTGTACTCTCATTTGTAAATATCTTAGCCCATTCCATGGGCTGTCTCTTTGTTTTGTTGACTGTTTCCTTTGCTGTGCGAAGCTTTTGATCTTGATGAAGTCCCAAAAGTTCACTTTTGTTTTTGTTTCCTTTGCCTTTGGAGACATATCTTGAAAGAAGTTGCTGTGGCTGATATCAAAGACGTTTCTGCCTATGTTCTCCTCTAGGATTCTGATGGATTCCTGTCTCACATTGAGGTCTCTTATACATTTTGAGTTAAACATTGTGTACAGTGTAAGAGAATGGTCGAGTTTCATTCTACATATCGCTGTCCAGTTTTCCCAGCACCATTTATTGAAGAGACTGTCTCTTTTACATTATATATTTTTCCCAGTTTTGTCGAAGATTATTTGACCATAGAGTTGAGGGTCCATATCTGGGCTATCCACTCTGTTTCACTGTTCAAAGTGTCTGTTTTTATCCAGTACCATGCTGTCTTGGTCATCACAGCTATGTAGTAAAGCTTGAAATCAGGTAACGTGATGCAACCAGTTTTGTTTTTCTTTTCAAAATTTCTTTCGCAATTCGGGGTCTCTTCTGATTCCATACAAATTTTAGGATTATTTGCTCCAGCTCTTTGAAAAATACCAGTGGAATTTTGATCGGAATGGCAGTAAAAGTATAGATTGCTCTAGGCAGTATAGACATTTTAACAATGTTTATTCTTCCAATCCAAGAGCATGGAACAGTCTTCCATCTTTTTGTGTCTTCTTCAATTTCTTTCATGAGTGTTCTGTAGTTCCTCGAGTACAGATCCTTTACCTCTTTGGTTAGGTTTATTCCCAGGTATCTTATGGTTCTTGGTGCTATAGTAAATGGAATCGATTCTCTAATTTCCCTTTCTGTATTTTCGTGGTTAGTGTATAAGAAAGCCACTGATATCTGTCCATTGACTTTGTATCCTGCCACGTTACTGAATTGCTGTATGAGTTCTAGTAGTTTGGGGGTGGAGTCTTTGGGGTTTTCCATATCAAGAATCATGTCATCTGTGAAGAGAGAGAGTTTGACTTCTTCCTTGACAATTTGGATACCTTTTATTTCTCTTTGTTGTCTGATTGCCATTGCTAGAACTTCAGATACTATGTTGAACAAGAGTGGTGAGAGTCGACATCCTTGTCATGTTCCTGATCTCAACGGGAAGGCTGCAAGCTTTTTGCCATAGAGGATGATATTTGCTGTGGGTCTTTCATAGATAGATTATATGAAGTTCAGGAATGTTCCCTCTATCCCTATACTTTGAAGTGTTTTCAACAGGAACGGATGCTGGATTTTGTCAAATGCTTTTTCTGCATCAATTGAGAGGACCATGTGGTTCTTCTCTCTTCTCTTATTGATTTGTTCTATCATTTTTATTGATTTGCGAATGTTGAACCATCCTTGTAACCCTGGGATTAATTCCACCTGGTCATGGTGGATAATCTTTTTAATATGTTGCTGGATCCTGTTTGCTAGGAGCTTGTTGAGAATCTTAGCATCCATATTCATCAGTAATATTGGACTGAAATTCTCCATTATGGTAGGGTCTTTGCCTGGTTTGGGGATCAGGGTAATGCTGGCTTCATAAAAAGAGTCTGGATGTTTTTCTTCTGCTTGAATTATTTGAAACTCCTTAAGGAAAATTGGTGTTATTTCTTCTTTGAAAGTTTGGTAGAATTCCCCAGGGAATCCATCAGGTCCTGGGCTCTTGTTGTTTGGGAGGTTTTTGATCATTGCTTCAATCTCATTACTAGATATTGGTCTATTCAGGTTGTCAATTTCTTCCTGGTTCAATTTTGTGTTTTTAGTTTTCCAGGAATGGATCCATTTCATCTAGGTTGCTTAGCTTATTGGCATATACTGTTGGTAATAATTTCTGATGATTGTTTCTATTTCCTTGGTGTTAGTTGTGATCTCTCCCTTTTCATTCATAATTTTATTAATTTGGACTTTCTCTCTTTTCTTTTGGATTAGTGTGGCCTATGGTTTATCAATCTTATTGATTCTTTCCAAGAACCAGCTTCTAGTTTCATTGATACATTCTACTGTGTCTCTGGTGTCTACCTCATTGATCTCTGCTCTAATCTTGATCATTTCCCTTCTTGCGTGTGGAGTTGGTTTGATTTGTTGTTGATTCTCCAGTTCTTTAAGGTGTAGAGAGAGCTGGTGTATTCTGGATTTTTCAATTTTTTTGAGGGAGGCTTGGATGGCTATGAATTTCCACCTTAGAACCGCGTTTGCTGTATCTCATAGGTTTTGGAACGAAGTGTCTTCATTCTCGTTAGTTTCCTTGAATTTTTAAGTTCTTCTTTGATCTCCTGGTTGATTCAAGCATTGTTAAGCAAGGTGGTCTTTAGCTTCCAGGTGTTTGAGTTCCTTCTGAACTTTTCCTTGTGATTGAGCTCCAGTTTCAAAGCATTATGATCTGAGAATATGCAGGGAATAATGTCAGTCTTTTGGTATCGGTTGAGTCCTGCTTTGTGACCCAGTATGTGCTCTATTCTGGAGAAGGTTCCATGTGCACTTGAGAAGAATGAGTGTTCTGTTGATTTAGGGTGGAATGTTCTGTATATGTCTATGAGGTCCATCTGGTCCAATGTTTCATTCAATGCTCTTATTTCTTTATTAATTTTCTGCTTCAATGATCTGTCTATTACTGAGAGAGGCATATTAAGATCTCCTATTATAAATATATTCATATCAATGTGACTCTTTTTTTTGATTAATAGTTTTCTTATCTAATTTGTTCCTCCCATATTGGTTGCATAGATATTTACAATTGTTAGATCGTCTGGGTGAATAGTCCCTTTAAGAATGATGGAGTGTCCTTCTGTATCTCTGACTACAGTCTTTAGCTTAAAATCTAATTTATCTGATATGAAAATCACTACCCCATCCTTCTTTTGGCCCACTGGCATGAAACTTGCTTCTCTATCCCTTCACTTTCAGTCTGGGTGTATCCTTAGGTTCAAAATGGGTCTCTTGAAGACAGCATATGGATGTGTCCTATCATTTTATCCAATCTGCAGCCCTGTGTCATTTTATGGGCACATTTAGGCCATTCACTTTGAGAGTGATTATTGATAGATACGTTTTGATTCACATCATGTTACCTTTGAAGTTTTCTTCCGTAGATTGTCTCCATATTTCTGTTCAGTGATATTCTTCAGATTTTTTCTCTTTTATAGAACCCCTCTTAAAATTTCCTGCAGTGTCAGCTTGCTAGTTGCATTGTCTTTTAAGCATTGCCGGTCTTGGAAACTCTTTATCTCTCCATCCATTTTGAATGTCAGTCTTGCTGGATAAAGTATTCTTGGCTGCATTTTCTTCTCATTTCATCCTCTGAATATATTTTGCCAGCCCTTCCTGGCTTGCCAGGTCTCTGTCACAGGTCTGACATTATTCTAATGGGCTTTCCTCTGTATGTAAGGTGCCTCTTTGTCCTAGCTGCTTTTAAGAGGGTCTGTCTAGAAGCATAATTCTTCATTTAACTATTAGGTGTCATGAGGACTTTCGAGAATCTAAAATCTTGGGGGGAAACGGTTCTGCTTCTAGTACATGAATGTTGTTTCCATTTGTGAGATTGGGAGAATTTTCATAGACAACTTGTCCCATTATATCCTCTAGACTTCTTTCTTTTTCCTCCCTTCAGTGATTCCAATAATTCTGACATTGGAACGTTCCATGGCATCATTTATTTCCCTCATTCTGTGTTCGTGGCTTCTGAGCTGTTTGTTCCAGGCTTCCTCCTGATCCTTTCTCTCTATCTGTTTGTCCTCCAGATCACTAATTCTATCTTCTGCCTCAGTTACCCTTGCTTTTAGAGAATTTAGATTAGATTGGAATTCATTGAGAACATTTTGGACATCATCCCTGGTGGCTTTCAGTTCTGCCCTAACATTGTGAGCATCATCCCTGGTGGCTTTCAGGTCTGCCCTAATCAATTCCATTTGGTCATCCATGGCTTTTTCCAACCTAGCTATTGCCTGGATAATTGTTAGCCTGAATTCCATTTCCAACATATTGTCTATGTCGATAGCCATTAGCTCTGTTGCAGAAGGTCCATCCTCTGTATTTTTCTTCTGTTGGTCATTCCTCCTCCTACTTATGTTGGTAAGAGATGAATGAACAGATGCAGCTGGATGTATTGATTGTGGTGCAGTCAAGGTGCACCCTGGAACGCTTCTGTGCAGTCAGGATTCCCCAACCAAATGAGAGAAATAAAAAAAGGAAAAGAAATAGAAAAGAAGAAAAAAAAAGAAAAGAAAAAGAGAGAGAGAGAGAGAGAGAGAGCGAGAGAGAGAGAGACAGGAAAAAAGGGAAAATAGAAGAGAAGGCTCAGCCCAAATGGGCCCCAAGGTAAGATTTATGAAGTATACAAATAAAAACAGACAAACAAAAAGACTGATAAAAGTATATGGCAATGAGGAAGAAGCTCATCAGAAAGAACCCCAAGTATAAGTTTTATATCCTATCAGGACAAACACAAATACACAGAAACAGTGGTGGAAGGAAAAGATGGGAGAGTGGTTATAAATTCTCAGTGTGGGCGAGGAAGGTTATTTTGATTCTTCCTGGATGTATCTTGATGTTTTTGTAAAGGGACTCAACTTTCCTAAGATAAAGAGCAATTCAAAATTGGTTTACCTCTTTCTCCAAGAGAAGCCTCAGAATGCTCTGCAGAGCTGCTGGCAGAGTAGGTTCTGAGTCACGGTCCCTGGGGATGCAAAATCTCCTCCTTGTATCCAATACCACGGCAGTGGTGGCTGTCTGGGCATTTCCAGACTGCCAGAGCGGTTCCAAGCAGTGATCGCACACTGAGATTTTCTCGCTGGCCCAGTCTTGGAATGCCTGGTTTTTCAGGATGTCAGAGCTCCTGGCTAGCACCTGTGTGCACCTCTCCCAGGGGAGAGTGTGGGACGCGTGAGTTTCAGGAATGCCTTCTCGCCAGGTTCCCAGCCCCTCATGGGAGCCAGACCCCACTCGTTCTCAGATGCATTGGCGGCTCAGGTGTGCTGGAGGTTGAGGGACCAAGACCTGGTTTCACCACAGTACTCTCTCTGGCTCAGCGCCAGGGGAGGCTGTCCTGGGTCCGGGGACTTAAGCCCCTGTCCCTAAATGCCCCGATTCCCACAATTTCTCCACGTGATACTTTGCTTTTTTTTTTTTTTTTTTTTGAGTGCTTTCAACCAGACTCCAAGGTAATGCTGGTCCCCAGACGCAGGGCACTCTCCTATTGGGGTATTACTTTCCAATTGGTAGCCTCTGGTGGCTCCCTCCCCCTTTTGTTTATCTTCTGATATCAGTCTGACGTTCCCACTCTGCTTTACCTGCCACTGGTGTCTTTTGCTCCTGTAGAGATCCAGACGTGTGTAATTCTGCTCTCAGGCTGATTTCATGGGTGATTGGAGTGCTTTGGTAGGTAATCAGCTCACTTTAGGATACAGGTTGAAATGGCGCCTCCTCCTACGTCCCCAACATCTTGACTCTCCTCTCGTTTCTTGTTAAATTTTTGCCATTAGAAATGGTGTAAGGAGGTACCTCATTGTGTTTTTGATTTATAGTTCCCTGAAAACTAGGGATGCTGAACATTTTTTTTTTTTTATGTGTTAGTGAGCTATTTGTATGCATTCTTTGGAGAAGTGACTGTTCAGGTCTTCTCCCCATTTCCTGGCTAGAATGATTGCTTTTTGTGCATGCTAAGTTTGAAAAGTTCACTACAGATCTTGGGTATGAACCCTTTATCTGAAATGTCATTTACATTTATCTTCTCTGATTCTGTGGGTTGCATCTTAGTTTTATGGCTTGTTTTCTTTGTTGTGGAAAAGCTTTTTATCTTGATGAGGTCCCAATAGTTCATTTTTCCTTTTGTTTTCTTTGCCTTTAGAAACCTACATTGAAAGACATTGCTGTGGCCAGTGTTGAAGAGGTTACTGCCTATGTTCTCCTCTAGGATTTTGATAGATTCCTGTCTCACCTAGAGGTCTTTCAACCACTTTTTTTTACATAAAGAAGTTATTATATTACAAAGTGATTCTAAATATTGTAAAAAAATATTCATCTTAGGAATCCATTTTTTAATTTATATTTATTTTTTCAGCATAACAGTATTTATTGTTTTTTGCATGACACCCAGTCCTCCATGCAATACGTGCCCTCCCTATTACCCACCACCTTGTTCCCCCAACCTCCCACCCTCCACCCCTTCAAAATCCTCAGGCTCATTTTCAGAGTCCATAGTCTCTCATGGTTCACCCTCCCCTTCCAAATTCCCTCAACTCCCTCTCCTCTCCATCTCCCCATGTCCTCCAGGTTATCTGTTATGCTCCACAAATAAGTGAAACCATATGATACTTGACTCTCTCTGCTTGACTTATTTCGCTCAGCATAATCTCTTCCAGTCCCATCCATGTTGCTACAAAAGTTGGGTATTCATCCTTTCTGATGGAGGCATAATACTCCATTGTGTATATGGACCACATCTTCCTTATCCATTCATCCGTTGAAGGGCATCCTGGTTCTTTCCACAGTTTGGCGACCGTGGCCATTGCTGCTATAAACATTGGGGTACAGATGGCCCTTCTTTTCACTACATCTGTATCTTTGGGGTAAATACCCAGCAGTGCAATTGCAGGGTCATAGGGAAGCTCTATTCTTAATATCTTGAGGAATCTCCACACTGTTCTCCAAAGTTGCTGCACTAACTTACATTCCCAGCAACAGTGTAAGAGGGTTCCACTTTCTCCACATCCTCTCCAACACACGTTGCTTCCTGTCTTGCTAATTTTGGCCATTCTAACTGGTGTCAGGTGGTATCTCAATGTGGTTTTAATTTGAACCTCCCTGATGGCTAGTGATGATGAACATTTTTTCATGTGTCTGATAGCCATTTGTATGTCTTCGTTGGAGAAGTGACTGTTCATATCTTCTGCCCATTTTTTTGATATGATTATCTGTTTTGTGTGTGTTGAGTTTGAGAAGTTCTTTATAGATCCTGGATATCAACCTTTTGTCTGTACTCTCATTTACAAATATCTTCTCCCATTCCGTGGGTTGCCTTTTTGTTTTGTTGACTGTTTCCTTTGCTGTACAGAAGCTTTTGATCTTGATGAAGTCCCAAAAGTTCATTTTCGCTTTTGTTTCCCTGGCCTTTGGAGACATATCTTGAAAGAAGTTGCTGTGGCTGATATCGAAGAGGTTACTGCCTATGTTCTCCTCTAGGATTCTGATAGATTCCTGTCTCACGTTGAGGTCTTTTATCCATTTCGAGTTTATCTTTGTGTACGGTGTAAGAGAATGGTCGAGTTTCATTCTTCTACATATCGCTGTCCAGTTTTCCCAGCACCATTTATTGAAGAGACTGTCTTTTTTCCATTGAATATTTTTTCCTGTTTTGTCGAAGATTATTTCACCATAGAGTTGAGAGTCCATATCTGGGCTCTAAACTCTATTCCACTGCTCTATGTGTCTGTTTTTATGCCAGTACCACACTGTCTTGGTGATCACAGCTTTGTAGTAAAGCTTGAAATTGGGTAACGGGATGCCGCCAGTTTCGTTTTTGTTTTTCAAAATTTCCTTAGCAATTTGGGGTCTCTTCTGATTCCATACAAATTTTAGGGTTATTTGCTCCAGCTCTTTGAAAAATATCGGTGGAATTTTGATCGGAATGGCATTAAAAGTATAGATTGCTCAAGGCAGTATAGTCATTTTAACAATGTTTATTCTTCCAATCGAAGAGCATGGAACAGTCTTCCATCTTTTTGTGTCTTCTTTGATTTCTTTCATGAGTGTTCTGTAGTTCCTCAAGTACAGGTCCTTTTCCTCTTTGGTTAGGTTTATTCCCAGGTATCTTATGGTTCTTGGTGCTATAGTAAATGGAATCGATTCTCTAATTTCCCTTTCTCTATTTTCATTGTTAGTGTATAAGAAAGCCACTGATTTCTGTCCATTGACTTTGTATCGTGCCATGTTACTGAATTGCTGTATGAGTTCTAGTAGTTTGCGGATGGAGTCTTTGGGGTTCTCCATATAAAGAATCATGTCATCTGCAAAGAGAGAGTTTGACTTCTTCCTTGCCAATTTGGATACCTTTTATTTCTCTTTGTTGTCTGACTGCCATTGCTAGAACTTCTAATACTATGTTGAATAAGAGTGGTGAGAGTGGGCATCCTTGTCGTGTTCCTGATCTCAATGGGAAGGTTGCAAGCTTTTTCCCATTGAGGATGATATTTGCTGTGGGTCTTTCATAGATAGATTTTATGAAGTTAAGGAATGTTCCCTCTATCCCTACACTTTGAAGCGTTTTCATCAGGAATGGATGCTGGATTTTGTCAAATGCTTTTTCTACATCAATTGAGAGCACCATGTGGTTCTTCTCTCTTCTCTTATTGATTTGTTCTATCACATTGATTGATTTTCAAATGTTGAACCATCCTTGCAATCCAGGGATGAATCCCACCTGGTCATGGTGGATAATCTTTTTAATGTGCTGCTGGATCCTGTTTGCTAGGATCTTGTTGAGAATCTTAGCATCCATATTCATCAGTGATATTTGTCTGAAATTCTTTTTTGTAGGGTTTTTGCCTGGTTTGAGGATCAGGGTAATGCTGGCTTCATAAAAAGAATATGGAAGATTTCCTTCTGCTTCAGTTTTATGGAACACCTTCAGGAGAATTGGTGTGATTTCTTCTTTGAAAGTTTTGTAGAATTCCCAAGGGAATCCATCAGGTCCTGGGCTCTTGTTTTTTGGGAGGTTTTTGATCATTGCTTCAATCTCATTACTAGATATCGGTCTATTCAGGTTGTCAATTTCTCCTGGTTCAATTTTGGGAGTTTGTAGTTTTACAGGAATGCATCCATTTCATCTAGGTTGCTTAGCTTATTGGCATATAACTGTTGGTAATAATTTCTGATGATTGTTTCTATTTCCTTGGTGTTAGTTGTGATCTCTCCCTTTTCATTCATAATTTTATTAATTTGGGCTTTCTCTCTTTTCTTTTGGATTAGTGTGGCCAATGGTTTATCGATCTTATTGATTCTTTCAAAAAACCAGCTTCTAGGGGGCGCCTGGGTGGCTCAGTGTATTGAGCCGCTGCCTTCGGCTCAGGTCATGATCTCGGGGTCCTGGGATCGAGCCCCACATCGGGGTCTCTGCTCTGCAGGGAGACTGCTTCCTCCTCTCTCTCTGCCTACCTTTCTGCCTACTTGTGAGCTCTCTCTCTGTCAAATAAATAAATACAATCTTAAAAAAAAACAGCTTCTAGTTCATTGATACGTTCTACTGTATCTCTGGTTTCTACCTCATTGATCTCTGCTCTAATCTTGATTATTTCCCTTCTTGTGTGTGGAGTTGGTTTGATTTGCTGTTGATTCTCCAGTTCTTTAAGGTGTAGAGACAGCTGGTGTATTCTGGATTTTTCAATGTTTTTGAGGGAGGCTTGGATGGCTATGTATTTCCCCCTTAGAACCGCCTTTGCTGTACCCCATAGGTTTTGGACTGAAGTGTCTTCATTCTCATTGGTTTCCATGAATTGTTTAAGTTCATCTTTGATCTCCTGGTTGATCCAAGCTTTCTTAAGCAAGGTGGTCTTTAGCTTCCAGGTGTTTGAGTTCCTTCTGAGCTTTTCCTTATGATTGAGTTCCAGTTTCAAAGCATTGTGATCTGAGAATATGCAGGGAATAATGTCAGTCTTTTGCTATCGGTTGAGTCCTGCTTTGTGACCCAGTATATGGTCTATTATGGAGAAGGTTCCATGTGCACTTGAGAAGAATGAGTATTCTGTTGTTTTAGGGTGGAAAGTTCTGTATACGTCGATGAGGTCCATCTGGTCCAATGTTTCATTCAATGCTCTTATTTCTTTATTAATTTTCTGCTTCGATGATCTGTCTATTTCTGAGAGAGGCGTATTAAGATCTCCTACTATTATTGTATTCATATCAATATGTCTCTTTATGTTGATTAATAGTTTTCTTATGTAATTGGGTGCTCCCATAATGGGGGCATAGATATTCACAATTGTTAGATCATCTTGGCGGATAGTCCCTTTAAGAATTATGTAATGTCCTTCTGTATCTCTGACTACAGTTTTTAGTTTAAAATCTAATTTATCTGATATGAGAATCACTACTCCGGCCTTCTTTTGAAGCCCATTGGCATGAAAGATGCTTCTGCATCCCTTCACTTTCAGTCTGGGTGTATCCTTAGGTTCAAAATGGGTCTCTTGTAGACAACATATGGATGGGTCCTGTCGTGTTATCAAATCTGCAACCCTGTGTCATTTTATGGGCGCATTTAGGCCATTCACATTGAAAGTGATTATTGAGAGATAGGTTTTTATTGACATCGTGTTGCCTTTGAAGTCTTTCTGTCTGTAGATTGTTTCTATATTTCTGTTCAATGATATTCTTAGGATTTTTTCTCTTTTATAGGACCCCCCTTAATATTTCCTGCAGCATCAGCTTGGTGGTTGCATAGTCTTTTAAGCCTTGCTGGTCTTGGAAACTCTTTATCTCTCCATCCATTTTAAATGTCAGTCTTGATGGATAGAGTATTCTTGGTTGCATGTTCTTCTCATTTACTACTCTGAATATATTTTGCCAGCCCTTCCTGGCTTGCCAGGTCTCTGTGGAAAGGTCTGACGTTATTCTAATGGGCTTTCCTCTGTATGTAAGGAGCTTCTTTGTTCTAGCTGCTTTTAAGAGGGTCTCTCTTGAAACATAATTCCTCATTCTAACGATAAGGTGTCGTGAGGACTTTCGAGAATTAAAATCTTGGGAGGAAATCTCTCTGCCTCTAGTACATGAACGTTGTTTCCATTCTTGAGATTGGGAAAATTTTCATAGACAACTTCTTCCACTATATCTTCTAGACTTCTTTCTTTTTCCTCCCCGTCAGGGATTCCAATAATTCTGACGTTGGAGCGTTTCATGGCATCGTCTATTTCCCTGATTCTGTTTTCGTGGCTTCTGAGCTGTTTGTTCCAGGCTTCCTCCTGATCCTTTCTCTCTATCTGTTTGTCCTCCAGATCACTAATTCTATCTTCTGTCTCAGTTACCCTAGCTTTTATAGAATTTAGATTAGATTGGAACTCATTGACAGCATTTTGAACATCATCCCTGGTGGCTTTCAGTTCTGCCCTAACATTGTGAACATCATCCCTGGTGGCTTTCAGTTCTGCCCTAACATTGTGAACATCATCCCTGGTGGCTTTCAGTTCTGCCCTAATCAATTCTCTTTGGTCACCCATGGCTTTCTCCAACCTAGCTATTGCCTGGAGAATTGTTAGTCTGAATTCCTTTTCTGACATATTGTCTATGTCAATAGCCATTAGCTCTGTTGGAGAAGGCCCATCCTCTGTATTTTTATTCTGTTGGGTTTTCCTCCTCCTAGTCATTTTGGTAAGAGATGACTGAACAGATGCAGCTGAACTTAATCAATTGTAGTGTAGTCAATGTGCATCCTGGAATGCTTCTGTGCTGTCAGGATTCCCCACCCAAATGAGAGAAAAAAGAAAAGAAAAAGAAATAGAGAAGAAGAAAGAAAAAAAAAAGGGAAAAGAAAAAAGGGAAAAAAAAAAGAGAGAGAGAGAGATAGGAAAGAAAGGGAAGATAAAAGAGAAGGCTCAGCCCAAATGGGCCACAAGGTAAGATTTGTGAAGTATATAGACAAAAACAGACAAACAAAAAGACTTATAAAAATATATGACAAGAGAAAAAAATATATATATGTAAGCAAAAAAAAAAGGGAAGAACCTCATCAGAAAGAACCCCAAGTATAAGATTTATATATTATCAGGACAAACACAAATTCACAGAAACACTGACAGAAGGAAAAATTGGGAGAGTGGTTATAAATTCTCAGTGTGGGTAAGGAAGGTTGTTTTGATTCTTCCTGAATGTATCTTGATGTTTTTGTTAAGGGACTCAACTTTCCTAAGTTACAGGGGGATTAGAAACTGGTTTGCCTATAGAGGTATCATTGATTGGGGAAAGGGGATTACCTTGAAGTTTAACTCTATATGTATAGTAGAAAATAAAAATTAAAAAAAGAATAAACTAGAGTAAACCCAAAATTAAAAAAGAATTAAAAAAAATAGAAAAGCAAAAGAAAAACACGGGTGTATGTATCAAAAAGCTCAGGTTAGAAGGTTATTAAAGATTTTGATGTACTGGACATCTCAGTGTGGTGGTAAATAGGTTAAAAATTATCTGTATGTATAAAAATAAGAACCAGAATATTGGTAAAGAGTTAAAAATAAAAGTTGTATTTATGAAGTAGTGGTGGTTGTTCTCTTGTAGTCTTTTTTTTTTTCTTCCTTCCTGGTTGGTTTTCTGGGGGAGGGGCCTGCCACGTGGGTTTTCAGACAATGATGTTCCCTGAGTTAGGTCCTCCCTCTCCCCTCAAGGGGGTGGGCTCTGAGGAAACTGTTTTTTTCACGCTTTTGTTCTCTGGGGGTTTTTATGTTCTTTCATCTGCTTTCTCTCTCCTTGACAGCTTTTGATGGTTTTTGGAGGTTTAGAGGAGAGCAAACTGCACCCCAACCTCCCTCTTAGAGAGAAGCCTCAGAATGTTTTGCAAGAGCTGCTGGCAGAGTCGTTTATTTTATTTTTAAAGTGTTCCAAGATTCATCGTTTATGCAACACATCCAATGCCCCATGTAATGTGTGTCCTCCTTAATACCCACCAGCAGACTCATTGAACTCCCCACTCCCTCTCCTCCAAAACCCCCAGTTTGTTTCTCAGTGGCTACAGTCTCTCATGGTTCCTCTCCCCTTCCGATTTCCTCCAACTCTCTATATAGCTTTTTTTTTTAAAGATTTTATTTATTTACTTGACAGAGAGATATCACAAGCAGACAGAGAGGCAGGCAGAGAGAGAGAGAAGGAAGCAGGCTTGCTGTTGAGCAGAGAGCCCGATGTGGGACTCGATCCCAGGACCCTGAGATCTTGACCTTATCCGAAGGCAGTGGCTTAAACCACTGAGCCACCCAGCCGCCCCTCTCCATATAGCTTTAAGCAATCTATTTCTCATCACATGGAATCCACTTTTCATCTTTATAATAATGATCTTATATTTGAAGAATCTCTTTATTCTGTAAATATGTGAATCACTACAGTGAGTTTTTTTATGTATTATTTGCGATTGAACAGGAACATGGGAAACATGGGAAAAATAATATCTACAATATTAATATTGCTTATTATATGTCATTAAACTAATTAAATATGGCAATATGCAAATTTAAAACTGGATACTATTTAGAGAATCCTCCTCATTATGATGTAGGAATGAATTGAATATTTGCATTAACAGACCAATTTACATTGGTGATAAGACAGAGGAGGATGCTTCTTTGTAAGCAAAACCACCAAGGGAAACTTTGGTATTGGAGCAAAACACTGTTTTGAGTTCATCTAGAGGATCTCCGAGTGATGTGTGTATTCTCTACACCATTGATTAAAGTAGTATTGTTGCAGAGAACAAGAGAAGATATTAAGATTCCAAATAGGAGAAAACAAGAAGTATCTTGAAATGAAGAAAATATAAGCACTCACCCGATTTATTTAGGCATGAAGGAACTTAAATAAATTCTTGAATCTGTTTCATCTATAGTAAATTTTTAATTAATAGATTTTATGTATTTTTCATTTATAGTTAGGTTTGATTGTTAAGAATAATCATTTTTATTTCTTCAGAGTTGCCTAAACATATTTAGTGTTAAGTGAGGATTATTTTAAACACAAATTTAATACATAAAATCTGCATCTATCTAGCATCTAAGTTACGATAGGAAATATAAAGAATTTCCTTAAATGTCTGAAACTTGATTTTATGTCTGCAAATATCTATAGCCATATTGATAGTTGTGTCAACATCAAGAGCATTGCTTCATATAGACACAGAGCACTGCTGTAGGTATTTCACAGTAGATTTGAAGATTCACATCTGCAATAATTTGGTACATGCACATTACTAACTGAAATAACTTTTTATCACTTTAATATATTATTCCAAGAATGCATGTACATGCCATCAAAAAACCACTGGGTAAAATAATTGTCCCATAATCTAGTAATCTAAACACCCAAGGCAATTACTTCAAATTCTTTCTCATTTTTTCCCAGAACTTCCTCAATATTTTTTTAAGATTTTATTTATTTATTTGAGAGAGTGACATTGAAAGAGAGCATGAGCAAGGAGAAGGTCGGAGAGAGAAGCAGACTCCCCATGGAGATGGGAGCCCAATGCGGGACTCGATCCTGGGACTCTGGGATCATGACCTGAGGCAGTCATCCAACCAATCGAGCCACCCAGGCGTCCCAAACTTCCTCAATATTTTAAACAATATGCTCATCTTCTAATGTTTCGTTCTTAAATCCCAAATATCAGGTCATGATTTGTAAGTCAGCCACTGTGGATGAAGTTCATTCACTCCCTATATCATCAACATTTTCTCCTCCCCTCCTTATTCTGTCAACATAGTTACATACCATGCTATGTTTGAGGACGTGCATTGATAGCTTTCTTCCATTTCCTAGAATTTATTGTTTGCATATAAAATATATAACCAATTTCAAAACATTATGTTATTGTATATACATTACTGCATATATTTATTCTCATATTACCATAATTTCCCTCAAGGAAAATTTAGGACATCTATCCACCTGATATTGGGAATTATGAACACATTGTTTTCAAGACAATACTTGTATTTTTAAGGAAGCACCATTTTAAATTTTTTTAAGATTTAATTTATTTATTTAACAAACAGAGATCAGAAGTAGGCAGAGAGACAGAGAGAGGGTGAAGCAGGCTTCCTGCTGAGCAGAGAGCCTGAGGTAGAGCACAGTCTCAGGACCCTGGGATCATGACCTGACCCAAAGGCAGAAGCTTTAAACCACTGAGCCCCTAAGGAAGCACCATTTAATAGATTATTTATTTTATTTTTCTGTGTTCTTTGCATCGTATTTGAGTATTGTAGCTCATAAATACTGGTTCTGAGAAAAACTTTTTTAAAATTATTTATTTATTTTTTTAAAAACATATAATGTGTTTTTATCCCCTGGGGTACAGGTCTGTGAATCACCAGGTTTACACACTTCAGAGCACTTACCATAGCACATAACCTACCCAATGTCCATAACCTCACCACCCTCTCCCAAACTCCCCTCCCCCCAGCAACCCTCAGTTTGTTTTGTGAGATTAAGAGTCTCTTATGATTTGTCTCCCTCCCAATCCCATCTTGTTTCATTTATTCCTTTCCTACCCCCTAAGACCCTCCACGTTGCCTCTCCACTTCCTCACATCAGGAAGATCATATGACAATGGTCTTTCTCTGATTGACTTATTTTGCTCACCATAATACCCACTAGTTCCATCCATGTTGTCGCAAATGGCAAGATTTAATTTCTTTTGATGGCTGCATAGTATTCCATTATACACACCATATCTTCTTTATCCATTAATATGTTGATGTACATCTAGGTTCTTTTCATAGTTTGGCTATTGTGGACATTGCTGCTATAAACATTCAGGTGCATGGGCCCCTTTGGATCACTATGATTGTATCTTTGGGTAAATACCTGGTAGCGCAATTGCTGTGTCATAGGGTAGCTCTATTTTCAACTTTTTGAGGAACCTCCATGCTCTTTTTCAGAGTGGTGGCACCAGCTTGCATTCCCACCAAGAGTTCAGGAAGATTCCCCTTTCTCCTCATCCTCACCAGCATCTGTCATTTCCTGACTTGTTCATTTTAGCCATTCTGACTGGTGTGAGGTTGTATCTCATTGTGGTTTTGATTTGTGTTTCCCTGATGCCGAGTGATGTGGAGCATTTTTTCATGTGTCTGTTGGCCATCTGGATGTCTTCTTTGCAGAAATGCCTGTTCATGTCCTCTGCCCATTTCTTGATTAGATTATTTGTTCTTTAGGTGTTGAGTTTGCTAAACTCTTTATAGATTTTGGACAATACCCTTTATCTGATATGTCATTTGCAAATATCTTCTCCCATACTGTCAGTTGTCTTTTGGTTTTGTTAACTGTTTACTTTGCTGTGCAAAAGATTTTGATCTTGAGGAAATTCCAATAGTTCATTTTTGCCCTTACTATCCTTGCCTTTGGCGAACTCCCTAGGAAGAAGTTGCTGTGGCTGAGGTCGAAGAGGTTGCTGCCTGTATTCTCTTCAAAGATTTTGATGGATTCCTTTCTCACATTGACGTCCTTCATCCATTTTGAGTCTATTTTCGTGTGTGGTGTAAGAAGATGATCCAATTTCATTTTTCTGCACGTGGCTGTCCAATTTCCCCAACACCATTTGTTGAAGAGGCTGTCTTTTTTCCATTAGACATTCTTTCCTGATTTGTTAAAGATTAGTTGACCATAGAGTTGAAGGTCTCGTTCTGGGCTCTCTATTCTGTTCCATTGACCTATGTGTCTGTTTTTGTGTCAGTATCATACTGTCTAGATAATGACAGCTTTGTAATAGAGCTTGAAGTATGGAATTGTGATGCCACCAACTTTGTCTTTCTTTTTCAAAATTTCTTTGGTTATTCGAGGTCTTTTCGATTCCATATAAATTTTAGGATTATTTTTTCCATTTCTTTGAAAAAATGGATAGTATTTTGATAGAGATTACATTAAATGTGTACATTGATTTAGGTAGCATAGACATTTTCACAATATTTGTTCTTCCAATCCATGGGCATGGAACATTTTTCTATTTCTTTGTGTCTTCCTCAATTTCTTTCAGGAGTACTTTATAGTTTTCTGAGTACAGATACTTTGCCTCTTTGGTTAGGCTTATTCCTAGGTATCTTATGGGTTTGAATGCAATTGTATATGGAATTGACTCCTGAATTTCTTTTTCTTCTGTCTTGTTGTTGGTGTAAAAAAATGCAACTGATTTCTGTGCATTGATTTTATATCCTGACACTACTGAATTCCTGTAGGAGTTCTAGCAGTTTTGGAGTGGAATCTTTTGGGATTTCCACATAGAGTACCATATCATCTGCAAAGAATGATAGTTTGACTTCCTCTTTGCTGTTTTTGTGCCTTTAATTTCTTTTTGTTTTCTGATTGCTGAGGCTAGCACTTCTAGTCCTATATTGAATAGCAATGGTGATAATGGGCATCCCTGCCGTGTTCCTGACCTTAGCTAAAAGCTTTCAGTTTTTCTCCATTGAGAATGAATTTGTGGTGCGTTTTTTATAGATGGCTTTGATAATATTGTGCCCTCTATCCCTACACTCTGAAGAGTTTTGATCAGGAAGGGATGCTGTCAAATGCTTTTTCAACATCAAATATGGTTCTTGTTCTTTCTTTTATTAATGTATTGTATCACATTGATTGATTTGTGGATGTTGAACCAATCTTGCAACCCTGGATTAAATCCCATGTGGTCGTGATGAATAATCCTTTTAATGTACTGCTGGATCCTATTGGCTAGTAATTTGGTGAGAATTTCCGCATCTGTGTTCATCAAGGATATTGGTCTCTAATTCTCTTTTTGGATGGGATCCTTGTCTGTTATTGGGATCAAGGTGATGCAGGCCTGATAATTGGAAGTTTTTCTTCCATTTTTATTTTTTGGAACAGTTTCAGAAGAATAGGAATTAATACTTCTTTCAATGTTTGGTAGAATTGCCCTGGGAGGCTGACTGGCCCTGCGCTTTTGGGTTTTTTTTTTGTTTTGTTTTTTTGTTTTTTTGTTTGTTTTTCTTTTTTTTTTTTTTTTTTTGAGATTTTTGATGACTATTTTAATCTCCTTCCTGGTTATGGGTCTGTTCAGGTTTTCTTTTTCCGTCTGGTTCAGTTGTGATAGTTTATATGTCCATAGGAATGCATCAATTTCTTCCAGATTCTCAAATTTGTTGGCATAGAGTTGCTCATAGTTTGTTCTTATAATTGTCTGTATTTCTTTGGTGTTAGTTTTGATCTCTCCTCTATCATTCATGAATTTATTTATTTGGGTCCTTTCCCTTTTCCTTTTGATAAGTCTGGCCAGGGGTTTTTCAATCTTATTAATTCTTTCAAAGAGCAAGCTCCTAGTTTCATTGATTGGTTCTATTGTTTTTGTTGTTTGTTTATTTCTATTTCATCGATTTCTTCTCTGATCTTTATGATTTCTCTTCTCCTGCTGGGTTTAGGCTTTCTCTGTTGTTCTTTCTCCAGATCCTTTAAGTGTAGGGTTACGTTGTGTATTTGAGACCTTTCTTGTTTCCTGAGAAAGTCTCGTACCGCTATATATTTTCCTCTCAGGACTGCCTTTGTTGTGTCCCACAAATTTTGAGCTGTTGTGTTTTCATTAACATTTGTTTCCATGAATTTTTTCAATTCTTCTTTAATTTCCTGGTTGACCCATTCATTCTTTAGAAGGATGCTGTTTAGTCTCCATGTATTTGGGTTCTTTCCAAATTTCCTCTTGTGATTGAATTCTAGAATCAGAGAATTGTTGTCCGAAAACATGCAGGGAATGATCCCAATCTTTTGATACCAGTTGAGACCTGATTTATGACCGAGGATGTGATCTATTCTGGAGAATGTTCCATATGCACTAGAGAAGAATGTGTATTTGGTTGCTTTGAGAAGGAGTGTTCTGAATATATCTGTGATGTCCATCTGGTCCAGTGTGTCATTTAAGGCCTTTATTTCCTTGCTGATCTTTTGCTTGGATGATCTGTCCATTTCAGTGAAGGGAGTGTTAAAGTCCCCTACTATTGTTTTATTGCTGATGTGTTTCTTTGATTTTGTTATTAATTGGTTTATGTAGTTGGCTGCTCCCATGTTAGGGCCACAGATATTTAAAATTATAGGATCCTCTTGTTGGACAGACCATTTGAGTATGATATAGTGTGCTTCCTCATCTCTTATTATAGTTTTTGGCTTAAAATCTAATTGATCTGATATAAGGACTGCCACCGCAGGTTTCTTCTGATGTCCATTAGCATGGTAAATTGTCTTCCATTTCCTCACGTTAAATCTGGAGGTATCTTCGGGTCTAAAATGAGTTACTTATAGGCAGCATATTGATGGGTTTTGGTTTTTTTATCCATTCTGATACCCTGTGTCTTTTGATTGGGGCATTTAGCCCATTAACATTCAGGGTAACTATTGAGAGAGATTAATTTAGTGCCGTTGTATTGCCTGTAAGGTGACTGTTACTGTATATTGTCTCTGTACCTTTCTGATCTACTACTTTTAGGCTCTCTCTTTGCTTAGAGGACCCCTTTCAATATTTCCTATAAAGCTGGTTTGGTGTTTGCAAATTCTGTCAGTTTTTGTTTGTCCTGGTACTTTTTATCTCTCCTTCTATTTTCAATGATAGCCTAGATGGGTATAGTATTCTTGGCTGCATATTTTTCTCAATTAGTGCTCTGAATATATCATGCCAGTTCTTTCTGTCCTGCCAGGCTTCTGTGGACAAGTCCACTGCCAATCTAATATTTTTTACCATTGTATGTTATAGACTTCTTTTCCCGGGATGTTTTCAGGATTTTCTCTTTGTCACTAAGACTTTTAAATTTTATTATTAGGTGATGGCGTGTGGACCTATTCTTATTCATTTTGAGTGGGGTTCTCTGCACCTCCTGGATTTTGATGCTTGTTCCCTTTGCCACATTAGGGAAATTCTCTACAATAATTCTCTCCAATATACCTTCTGTTCTCCTCTCTCCTTTGTCTTCTTCTGAAATCCCAATTATTCTTGTCATTTCGTATTATGGTTTCACTTATCTCTTGAATTCTACCCTGGTGATCCAGTATTTGTTTGTCTCTCTTTTGCTCAGCTTCTTTATCCTTTGTCATTTGGTCTTCTATATCACTAATTTTTTCTTCTGCTTCATTTATCCTAATAGTAAGGGACTCCATTTTTATTGCACCTCATTAATAGCTTTTTAAATTTCAACTTGGTTAGATTTCAGTTCTTTTATTTCTCCAGAAAGGGCTGTTATCTCTCTGGAGAGAGATTCTCTAAGATTTTCCATGCCTTTTTTGAGCCTGACTAGAACCTTGAGAATCACCATTCTGAACTCTAGATCTGACATATTACCAATGTCTGTTTTGGTTAGGTCCTAGCCTTCAGTACTGCTGCTTGTTCTTTTTTTTTTTTTTTTTCAGTGTGTTTTTCTGCTTTGTCCCTTTGCCCAGATAAGAAAATATGAAGAAGTAAATAAAATACTAAAAGTGTTGCAAAGACCCCAGGAAAATGTGCTTTAACTAATCAGAAGAGACACCAAATCATGGGGGGGAGAAAGGGGACAAAAAGAAGTTCAGAAAAAAGGGGGAGTCAAGATGGCATGGAAGTAGAAAGAGTCACCGTTTCAACCTGTATCCTAAAGTGAGCTGATTACCTACCAAAGAACTCTGATCACCCATGAAATCAGACTGATATCAGAATTATACGCATCTGGATCTCTACAGGAGCAGAAGACGCCAGTGGGCAGGGAAAGCAGAGTGGGAACGTCGGACTGATATCAGAAGATAAACAAAAGGGGGAGGGAGCCACCAGAGGTGAACGATTAGAATGTGATACCCCACATGAAAGTGCCCTGCATCTGGGGACCAGCATTAGCTTGGAGTCTGGTTGAAAGCCCTCAAAAAAAAAAAAAAAAAAAAGCAAAGGATCATGGGGGTAAATTGGGGGAATTTGGGCAGTTAAGGACAGGGGCTTAAGTCCCCAGAGCCAGGACAGACTCCCCTGGCGCTGAGCCAGAGAGAGAATGTGGCAGCGAAAGGAGGCCTTGGTCCCTGAGGCACCAGCGCACCTGAGCGGCCAGCGCACCTGAGATCACATAGGGTCCAGCTCCCATGAGGGCCTGGAGCCTCGCCAGAAGGCAATCCTGAAAAGCGCATGTCCCACACCCTCCTCTGAGAGAGGTGCTCACAGGTGCTAGCGAGGTGTTCTGGCGCCCGGAAAAAACAGGCATTCCCAGCCTGGGCCAGCGGGAAAATCTCAGTGTGCGATTGCTGCTTGGAACCAATCTGGCAGTCTGGAGCTGCCCAGACAGCTGATGCTGCCCTGGTATTGGGTACAAGGAGGAGATCCTGCAACCCCAGGGACCGTGAGTCAGAACCTACTCTGCCAGCAGCTCTGCAGAGCATTCTGAGGCTTCTCTCTGAGAGGGAGGTCAGGGTGCAGTTTGCTCTCCTCTAAACCTCCCAAAACCATCAAAAGCTGTCAAAGCGAGAGAAAAGAGATGAACAAATATAAAAACCTCCAGAGAACAAAAGTCTGAAAAAAACGGTTTCCTCAGAGACCACCCCCTTGAGGGGGCAGGAGGACCTAACTCAGAGAACATCATTGACTGAAAAACCACGTGGCAGGCCCCTCCCCCAGAAAACCAACCAGGAAGGAAGAAAAAAAAAAAAAAAAAGAAGATGACAAGAGAACAACCACCACTACTTCATAAATACAACTTTTATTTTTAACTCTTTAACACTATTCTGGTTCATTTTTTTATACATGTAGATAATTTTAACCTATTTACCATCACAGTGAGATTTCCAGTACATCAAATTCCTTAATAACCATCTAACCTGAAATTTTTGATACATAGACCTGTGTTTTATTTTGCTTTTCTTTTTTAATTTTTTTAAAATTTTAGTTTAGTTTAGTCTAGTTTATACTTTTTAATTTTTATTTTCTAATATACATATAGAGTTAAACTTCAAGGTATTCCCCTTTCCCCAATCAATGCTACCCCTATAGGCAAACCAATTTTTAATCCCCCTGTATCTTAGGAAATTTGAGTCCCTTAACAAAAACATCAAGATATATCAAGGAAGAATCAAAATAACCTTCCTTGTCCACACTGAGAATTTATAACCACTCTTCCATCTTTTCCTTTCACCAGTGTTTCTGTGTATTTGTGTTTGTCCTGATAGCATATAAATCTTATACTTGGAGTTCTTTTTGATGATGTTCTTCCTTTTTTTGCTTTTATATATATAGTTTTTTTCTCTTTTCATATACTTTTATCAGTCATTTTGTTTGTCTGTTTTTGTATGTATACTTCATAAATTCTACCTTGAAGCCCATTTGGGCTGAGCCTTCTCTTTTATCTTCCCTTTTTTCCTGTCTCTCTCTCTCTCTTTTCTTTTTTTTTCTCTATTTCTTTTTTTTTCTTTTTTCTCTCATTTGGGTGGGGAATCCTGATTGAACAGAAGCGTTCCAGGGTGCACCTTGACTGCACCACAATCGATACATCCAGCTGCATCTGTTCAGTCATCTCTTACCGAAATGACTAGGAGGAGGAATGCCCAACAGAAGAAAAATACAGAGGATGGACCTTCTGCAACAGAACTAATGGCTATCGACATAGACAATATGTCAGAAAAGGAATTCAGGCTAACAATTATCCAGGCAATAGCTAGGTTGGAGAAAGCCATGGGTGACCAAAGAGAATTGATTAGGGCAGAACTGAAAGCCACCAGGGATGATGTTCACAATGCTCTCCATGAGTTCCAATATATTCTAAATTCCCTAAAATCTAGGGTAACTGAGATAGAAGATAGAATTAGTGATCTGGAGGAAAACAGACAGAGATAAAGTATCAGGAGGAAGCCTGGAACAAACAGCTCAGAAGCCACAGAAACAGAATCAGGGAACTAAATGATGCCATGAAACATTCCAACGTCAGAATTATTGGAATCCCTAAAGGGGAGGAAAAAGACAGAAGTCTAGAAGATATAGTGGAAGAAGTTGTCTATGAAAATTTTCCTATCTCACGAATGGAAACAACGATCATGTACTAGAGGCAGAGCAGTTTCCCCTCAAGATTTTAGATT
This sequence comes from Meles meles, assembly GCF_922984935.1. NCBI lineage: Eukaryota > Metazoa > Chordata > Mammalia > Carnivora > Mustelidae > Meles > Meles meles. Next base: position 20,704,224 of record NC_060068.1, on the reverse strand, counting down.
CTTGATAGTCCTCGCTACACCTGATAGTTAGAATGAAGAATTATAATTCTAGACAGACCCTCTTAAAACCAGCTAGGACAAAGAAGCTCCTTACATACAGAGGAAAGCCCATTAGAATAACGTCAACCTGCCCACAGATACCTTGCAAACCAGTAAAGGCTGGCAAAATGTATACAGAGTACTAAATGAGAAGAATATGCAGTCAAGAATACTTTATCCAGCAAGACTGACATTCAAAATGGATGGAGAGATAAAGAGTTTCCAAGACCAGCAAGGCTTAAAAGACTATGCAACCTCCACGCCACAGTGCAGGAAATATTAAGGGGGGGGTCTATAAAAGAGAAAAAATCCTAAGAATATCATTGAACAGAAATATAGAGACAATCTACAGAAAGAAAGACTTCAAAGGTAACACGATGTCAATAAAAACGTATCTATCAATAATCATTCTCAATGTAAATGGCATAAATGCACCCATAAAATAACACAGGTTTGCAGATTGGATAACACGACATGACCCATTTATATGTTGTCTACAAGAGACCCATTTTGAACCTAAATGTACAACCAGACTGTAAGGGAAGGGATGGAGAAGCATCTTTCATGCCAATGGGCCTCAAAAGAAGGCTGTGGTAGATTCTCATATCAGATAAATTAGATTTTAAACTAAAGACTGTAGTCAGAGATACAGAAGGACACTACATAATTCTTACAAGGACTATACACCAAGGTGTTCCAACAATTGTAATATCTACAGCCTCAATGTGGGAGAAGCCAATTACATAAGAAAACTATTAATCGAGATAAAGAGTCATATTGATATGAATACATTAATAATAGGAGATCTTATCACACCTCTTTCAGTAATAGACAGATCATTGAAGCAGAAAATCAATACAGAAATAAGAGCATTGAATGAAACATTGGATCAGATGGACCTCATAGACATATACAGAACATTCCCCTCTAAAACAACAGAATACTCATTCTTCTCAAGTGCACATGGAACCTTCTCCAGAATAGACCACATACTGGGTCACAAAGCAGGACTCAACCGATACCAAAAGACTGACATTATTTCCTGCATATTCTCAGATCACAATGCTTTGAAACTGGAACTTAATCACAAGGAAAAGTTCAGAAGGAACTCAAACACCTGGAAGCTAAAGACCACCTTGCTTAAGAATGCTTGGATCAACCAGGAGATCAAAGATGAACTTAAACAATTCATGGAAACCAATGAGAATGAAGAAGAGAGAAGAACCACATAGTCCTCTCAATTGATGCAGAAAAAACATTTGACAAAATCCAGCATCCATTCCTGATTAAAACGCTTCAAAGTATAGGGATAGAGGGAACATTCCTGAACTTCATAATGTCCATCTATGAAAGACCCAGATCAAATATTTTCCTCAATGGGAAAAAGCTTTCAACATTCCCGTTGAGATCAGGAACATGACAAAGATACCCACTCTCACCACTCTTGTTCAACATAGAATTTGAAGTCCTAGCAATGGCAATCAGACAACAAAGAGAAATAAAGGGGATCCAAATTGGCAAGGAAGAAGTCAAACTCTCTCTCTTCGCAGACGACATGATTCTTTATATGGAAAACCCCAAAGACTCCACCCCCAAACTACTAGAACTCATACAGCAATTCAGTAACGTGGCAAGATACAAAGTCAACAGACAGAAATAAGGGTCTTTCTTATACACTAACAATGATAATACATAAAGGGAAATTAGAGAATCAATTCCATTTACTCTATCACTGAGAACCATAAGATACCTGGGAATAAACCTGTCCAAAGAGGTAACAGATCTGTACTCAAGGAACTACAGAACACTCATGAAAGAAATTGAAGAAGACACAAAAAGATGGAAGACCATTCCATGCTCTTGGATTGGAAGAATAATCATTGTTAAAATGTCTATACCACCTAGAGAAATCTATACTTTTAATTCCATTCCGATCAAAAATCCACTGGTATTTTTCAAAGAGCTGGAAATAATAACCCTAAAATTTTTAGGGAATCAGAAGAGAACCCAAATTGCTAAGGAAATGTTGAAAAACAAAAAGCAAACTGGTGCCATCACGTTACCTGATTTCAAGCTTTACTACAAAGCTGTGATCACCAAGACAGCGTGGTACTGGCATAAAAACAGACACATATAACAGTGGAACAAAGTAGAGAGCACAGATATGGACCCTGAACTCTATGGCCAAATAATCTTTGACAAAACAGGAAAAATATACAGTGGAAAAAAGTCTCTTCAATAAATGGTGCTTGGAAAACTGGACAGCTATATGTAGAAGAATGAAACTCGACCATTCTCTTACACCATACACAAAGATAAACTCGAAATGGATAAAAGACCTCAATGTGAGAAAGGAATCTATCAGAATCCTAGAGGAGAACATAGGCAGTAACCTCTTCGATATCAGCCACAGCAACTTCTTTCAAGGTATGTCTCCGAAGGCAATGAAAACAAAAGTGAAAATGAACTTTTGGGACTTCATCAAGATCAATAGCTTCTTCACAGCAAAGGAAACAATCAACAAAATAAAAAGGCAACCCACGGAATGGTAGAAGATATTGCAAATGACAGTACAGACAAAATGTTGATATCCAGGATCTATAAAGAACTCCTCAAACTCAACACACACAAAACAGATAATCCGATCAACAAATGGGCAGAAGATATGAACAGACACTTCTCCAATGAAGACATGCAAATGGCTATCAGACACATGAAAAATGCTCATCCTCAGTAGCCATCAGGGAGATTCAAATTAAAACCACAGTGAGATATCACCTCACACCAGTTAGAATGGCCAAATTATCAATCTGGAAACAACGTGTGTTGGAGAGAATGTGGAGAAAGGGGAACCCTCTTCCACTGTGGGTGGGAATGCAAGTTGGTGCAGCCACTTTGGAGAACAGTGTGGAGATTCCTCAAGAAATTAAAAATAGAGCTTCCCGGGACGCCTGGGTGGCTCAGTTGGTTGGGCGGCTGCCTTCGGCTCAGGTCATGATCCTAGCGTCCTGGGATCGAGTCCCGCATCGTGCTCCTTGCTCGGCAGGGAGCCTGCTTCGCCCTCTGCCTCTGCCTGCCACTCTGTCTGCCTGTGCTCTCTCTCTCTCACTCTGACTAATAAATAAATAAAATCTTAAAAAAAAAAAAATAGAGCTTCCCTATGACCCTGCAATTGCACTACTGGATATTTATCCCAAAGATACAGATGTAGTGAAAAAAAGGGCCATCTGTACCCCAATGTTTACAGCAGCAATGGCCTTGGTTGCCAAACTGTGGAAAGAACCATGATGCCCTTCAATGTACGAATGAGCAAGGAAGATATGGTACATATACATAATGGAGTATTATGCCTCCACCAGAAAAGATGAATACCCAACTTTTGCAGCAACATGGACGGGACTGGAAGAGAGTATGCTGAGCAAAATAAGTCAAGCAGAGAGAGTGAAGTATCATATAGTTTCACTTATTTGTGGAGCATAACAAAGAATATGGAGGACATGGGGAAATGGAGAGGAGAAGGGAGTTTAGGGAAATTGGAAGGGGAGTTGAACTGTGAGAGACTATGGACTCTGAAAACAACCTGTGGGTTTTGAAGCGGTGGGGGGTGGGAGGTTGGGGAACCAGTTGGTGGGTATTGGGGAGGGCACATATTGCATTTAGCACCGAGTGTGGTGCAAAAACAATGAATACTGTTACACTGAAAATAAATAAATAAATAAGAAGTTCCGAAAAGAAAAAAAAGTTAAAAAATGAAAACAAAGGGCGCCTGGGTGGCTCAGTGGGTTGAGCCGCTGCCTTCGGCTCAGGTCGTGATCTCAGGGTCCTGGGATCGAGTCCCACATTGGGCTCTCTGCTCAGCAGGGAGCCTGCTTCCCTCTCTCTCTCTCTCTCTCTCTGCCTGCCTCTCTATCTACTTGTGATCTCTCTCTGTCAAATAAATAAATAATATATTTTTAAAAAATGAAAACAAAAACAAAATATATATATATATATATATATATATATATATATATCCAGATAGATAGATAGATACATATTAGAATGGTGGCTAGAACAGGGTCACCCACTTAATTTGGGGAATATTTTGGTTTCTTAGAAGAAACTACTTCCCCAAATTTTAAGGAATGAATAACATATATGAGGGTAAACACAATGAACGGATGGACTATGCCTATAAAGAATGAAAAAAAAATAATTTCCGAAAAAGGAGTTGATAAAGTAAGTTGTTTAGGAGAATAAAGAAAAAGAAAGTGGAGAGTATTTGCTCAGGCTGGAGGCTAAAACAAGCCTGGAGTTTCTATCTATTAGAAGAAGCTGTACTCCCAAATTTTTAGAAGAACAAACTCTATGTGTATACAAAAAATAAAGTTAGATATAATGAAGGATACAATATGACTATAATAATGAAGGTTCAAAAAAGATTATTATTTTCTTTATGTAAGGTTTTGTTAAGATAAACTAGTTAAATGTTAAAAGAGGAATGGGTAAAAGTAAAAAAAAATAGCAGTAGAAAACAAAATTTAAAAAAATATTAACTAACTGCAAGACTCAAGAATCATAGAGTAAAAGCCATGAATTCCATGCTTTGCTTTTGCCTCCTCTGGAATTCTGTTGTTCTCCTTTGCAACTGCCCCTCAGAACAATGTACTCCTTAAAAATATAACTCATGGGAAATTTTACTAGTACCAAGCACATTTAGTTATAGCCTTAAGAAAAACACATACTGGCAACAGGCCTCTGGGGGAGAGGATGATACACGGCCTTGAAACTGAGCAGCTGAAGTTGCCCAGCTAGCTCAGGGCAAAATGCTTCCTGCTTCATGGAAGCCAAGCAGCTGGGAATGCCCAGCCCGCTCAGGGCAGAGTGCTGCCTGCTTCATTTTTCTGTTATCTCCCCCCCCAACTGGATATCACCTTAAATAAGTCATTTGAATGTGATTTTTCAACTATAAACTTTATACTGCTTGTACAGACATTTTGCCCTCCTTATTGTTTATCTACAAAGCATGTGACTAATGTTTGGCCTTCTTCAGCTCTTCTGTTGGTTACTGTTTCTATCTAATAAAAGCGAGACTGAGGAGTTGTTCGGGGCAACAGTCTTTTCTACTGTTGTTCACTCCATTTCTCTTGCAGCTGACTTGTTTGTGCCTCATTCTTCTCTCATTTGCAGACTGGAAGCCGCACACCCTAGTAAGTGAACTTGGTTTTGGCTGGATTTCTTGTTGATCTTCTGGGGGAGGGGCCTGTTGAAATGATTTGCAAGTGTCATTGCCAGAGGTGGAATTTTACCACACTTACCAGGCGCCAAGCTAAGTAATTAGCTCGGGTTTGCTTTCAGGAGCTTTTGTTCCCTGAACTCTTTCCATAGAATTCTAGAGGACAGGGATGAAAATGGCAGCCTCCCAATCTCCGGCCCAGAGGATCCAAGAGTTCGGGGTCCCACTCCTCAGTGCACCCTCAGAGAAACGTGCTCAATCACTCCGTTCTCTCTGGCCTCTGTCCGTGCTCCAAGCTCACCCAGCCTTTTACAGGTAACCCAGAATTGAGAGCTCACTCCTCAGCTCTCTCTCTGTAGCCAGCTTACCCGCTCTAATACCTGTGAACTCAGCAACACTCAGACACCCCCGATCCTTCTGTGACCCTGCGGGACCTGGGGCCACACTGACCCCGCATGGGCTTCACCCCAGTTTAGCCTCTGGAGCAATGTCCCTCAATGGGGCAGACTTTTAAATGTCCTGACTTTGTGATCCTTTTTTCTGCCGCTTGCTGGAAGCTGGATCCTCCCCACACAGTCTATCTTCCTGTCACTTTGGAATCACTTCTCAGCCAGTCCTACCTTTCAGAAGGACACTGATTTTCTGTTTCTAGAGTTGTTGCTCTTCTTTTCTTCAGTCTCCTGTTGGATTTGTAGATGATCACAATGGTTTGATAAGCTATCAAGCTGATCTCCTGCTACCTGATGTCGTCTCAGCCTACTACTTCTCTGCCATCTTGACTCCAAAAAAAGTGTTTTTAATAATGATATATACTTAAATATTTTTTTGACAATGGATCAATGTCATATATATTAATAGAAATGCCCATAATTATATGTTCAGTCCTCTTATATTATTCTTCTCATTCTCGTATGTGTTCTAAATCTCAAAGTTTGTGTTTCAGTGGGTTTTTTTGGTAGATTTTCATCAAATTATTTTTTGAATTTTTTATTAAATTTATTATATGAATTATTAGCATTTATTTTCAAGAAATTTTCTATTGTTATTTAGCACTTCAGTTTAAACAACACATGACATTTTTACTTTGGATTTAACAACTACTCATACTACTCTGAAGATATCAGATTTTTGTAAAGGGAGCTTTCATTTATGCCAATCATTTTTAAGTCCGTGTGTGTGTGTGTCTGTCTTTCATATAAACACTTCTTCAACAGTCTGATGGTTTTGGTCTTAGAAATGTCTGAGAGACTGAGGTACATCAATTCTTTTTTTTTTTTTCCTTAACATATAATGTATATTTGTTTCAGGGGTACAGAATTGTGATTCATCAGTCTTACACAATTCAAAACACTCACTATAGCACATATTCTCCCCAATGTCCATCACCTAGCCACCCCAAAGCCCCCTCCAGCAGTCCACAGTTTGTTTCCTGAGATTAATAGTCTCTTATGGTTTGTCTCCTTCTCTACTTTCATCTTCTTTCATTTTTTCCCTCTCAGTGAGATTGTATGATAATTGCTTTTCTCGGATTTACTTATTTTATTTAGCATAATAACATCTAATTCCATCCACCTCACTGCAAATGGCAAGATTTTTTTTGATGGATGCATAGTATTCCATTGCAATGTATACCACATCTTTATCCACTCATCTGTTGATGGACATATAGGTTCTTATCATAATTTGTCTATTTTGGAGAGTGCTGTGATAAACATTTGGGGGCACGTGCCCCTTTGGATCACTACATTTGTATCTGTAGGGTCAATATCCAGTAGTGCAATGGCTAGGTCATGGGGTAGCTCTATTTTCAACTTTTGGGGGACCATCTATACTGTTTCCCAGAGCGGCTGCACCAACTTGCATTCCCACCAACAATGTGGGAAGCTACCCTTTCCTTGCATCCTCGCCAACACTAGTCATTTCCTGACTGGTTAATTTTAGCCATTCTGACTGGTGTGAGGTGGTAACTAATGGTACTTTTGATTTGTATTTCCCTGATGTCGGGTGAGGTTGAGCATTTATTCACGTGTCTATTGACTATTTGCATGTCTTCATTGCAGAAATGTCTTTTCACGTCTTCTGCCCATTTCTTTTTTTTTTTTTCTTCTGCCCATTTCTTGATTGGATTATTTCTTATTTGGGTGTTGAGTTTGAAGAATTCTTTATTGATTTTGGAAACTAGCTCTTTATTTGATATGTCATTTGCAAATATCTTCTCCCATTATGTTGGTTGTCTTTTGGTTTTATTGACTGCTTCAAATGCTGTGCAAAAGTGTTTGATCTTGATGAAATCCCGATAGTTCATTTTTGCCCTTGCATCCCTTGCCATTGGCAATATTTCTAGGAAGAAGTTGCTGTGGCTGAGGTAGAAGATGTTGCTACCTGTGTTCTCCTCAAGGATTTTGACAGACTCCTGTCTCACACTGAGGTCTTTCCTGAATTTTGAGTCTATTTTCGTGTGTGGTGTAAGGAAATGGTCCATTTCCATTCTTCTGTATGTGGCTGTCCAATTTTCCCAACATTTGTTGAATAGACTGTCTTTTTTTCATTGGACATTCTTTCCTGCTTTGTCAAAGATTAGTTGACCATAGAGTTGAGGGTCCATTTCTGGGCTGTCTGTTCTTTTTCTTTGATATGTGTGTCTGTTTTTGTGCTAGTACTATACTGTCTTGATGACTACAGCTTTGTAATGGAGCTTGAAGTCTAGAATTGTGTGGTGCCAATTTTGGTTTTCTTTTTCAACATCTCTCTGGCTATTCGGGTATTTTCTGGTTCCATATAAATTTTGGGATTATAGTTTTTCTGTTTCTTTGAAAAAAAATGATGATGCTGTGATAGGAATGACATTAAATATATAGATTGCAGTAGGTAGCATAGACATTTTCACAATATTTTTTCTTCCAATTCATGAGCATGGAAATTTTTCCATTTCTTTGTGTCTTCCTCAATTTCTTTCCTCAATATTCTGTAGTTTTCTGAGTATAGATTCCTTGCCTCTTTGGTTAGACTTATTCCTAGGTATCTTATGGTTTTGGGCCCAATTGTAAATGCGATTGACTCCTTAATTTCTTTTTCTTCTGTCTTCCTCTTGCTGTATAGAAATGCAACTAATTTTTGTGCATTGATTTTATATCCTGACACTTTGCTGAATTTTGTATGAGTGCTAGGAGTTTGGGAATGGAGTCTTTTGGGTTTTCCACATAAAGAATCATATCATCTGCAAAGAGTGACAGTTTGATTTCTCCTTAGCCAATTCAGATATATTTTATTTCTTTTTGTCATCTGCTGAAGCTAGGGCTTCTAGTACTATAATAAATAGCATTGGTGATAGAGGACAGCCTTGCCATATTCCTGACCTTAGGGGAAAAGCTCTCAGGTTTTCTTCCATTGTGGATGATATTCGCTGTGGGCTTTTCATAGATGGCTTTTATGATATTGACATATGTACCCTATATCCCTACCCCGTGAAGAGTTTTGATTGAGAAAGAATGCTGTACTTTGTCAAATGCTTTTTCAGCATCTATTGAGAGGATCATTTATTTCTTGTTCTTTCTTTTATTAATGCATTGTATCACATTGATTGATGTGCAGATGTTGAACCAACCTTGCAGCACAGGAATGAATCTCACTGCGTCATGGTGAATAATACTTTAATTGTACTCTTGTATTCTATTGGCTAGTATTTTTGTGAGAATTTTCACATCGTGTTCATGAAGGACATTGGTCTGTAATTCTCTTTCTTTATGGGGTCTTTGGTTTTGGGATCAATGTAATTCTGGCCTCACAAAATGAGTTTAGAAGTTTTCCTTCCATTTTAATTTTTTGGAACAGTTTCAGGGAAATAGGTATTAATTTTTCTTTAAATTTTTGGTAGAATTTCCCTGCGAAACCATGTGGCCCTGGGCTCTTGTTTATTGGGAGATTTTTGATGACTGCTTCAATCTCCTTACTGGTTAAGGGTCTGTCCAGGTTTTCTATTTCTTCCTGGTTCAGTTTTGGTAGTTTATATGTCTCTAAGAATGCATCCATTTATTCCAGATTGTCACATTTGTTGACTTATAGTTGCTCATGATATATTCTTATAATTGTTTGTATTTCTTTGCTGTTGGTTGTGATCTCTCCTCTTTCATTCCTGATTTTATTTATTTGGGCCCTTTCTCTATCTCTCTCTCTCTCTCTCTCTTTGGTAAGTGTGTCCAGGGGTTTATCAATCTTATTAATTCTTTCAAAGAATCAGTTCCTAGTTTCATCAATTTGCTCTATTGTTCTTCTGTTTCCTATTTCATTGATTACTACTCTGATCTTTATTATTTCTCTTGTCCTACTGGGTTCAGGCTTTGTTTGTTCTTCTTTATCAAGCTCCTTCAAGTGTAGGGTTAGGTTGTGTACTTGAGACCTTTCTTGTTTCTTGAGAGAAGCATACATCGCTATATTCTTTCATCTCAGCACCACCTTTGCTGTGTCCTAAAGATGTTTGAGCAGTTGTGCTTTCATTTTCACTTATATCCATGAATTCATCAATTCTTCTTTAATTTCCTAGTGGACCCATTCATTCTTTAGTAGATTGCACTTTAGTCTCCATGTATTTGAGTTCTTTCCAACTTTCCTCTTGTGACTGAGTTCAAGCTTCAGAGCATTGTGGTCTGAAAATATGTAGGGAATGATCCCAATCTTTTGGTACTGGCTGAGGCCTGATTTGTGACCCTCAATGTGATCTATCCTGGAGAGTTTTCCATGTACACTAGAGAAGAATGTGTACTCTGTTGCTTTGGGATGGAATGTTCTGAGTATATCTGTGATGTCCATCTAGTCTAGTGTGTCATTTAAAGCTTTATTTTCTATGTTGATCTTCTGCTTGGAAGATCTGTCCATTTCAGTGAAGGGGGTGTTAATGTCCCCTACTATTATTGTATTATTGTTGATGTGTTTCTTTGATTTTACTATTAATTGGTTTATACAGTTGGCTGCTCCCATGTGAGGGGCATAGATATTTAAAACTGTTAGAGCCTCCAGTTGGACAAACCCTTTGAGTATGATATAGTGTCCTTCCTCATCTCCTATTATAGCATTAGGCTTAAAATATAATTTATCTGATATAAGGAATTCCATTCTAACTTTCTTTTGATGCCCATTAGCATGGTAAATTTTCTTCCATTCCCTCACTTTAAATCTGGAGGTGTCTTTGGGTATAAAATGAGTTTAAATGAGTTTCCTGTAAATAGCATATTGACTTTTTTAAAATTCATTCTGATACCCTGTGTCTTTTGATTGGGGCATTTTGCCCATTTACATTCAGGGCGACTATTGAAAGATATGAATTTTGTACCATTGTACTGCCTGTAATATGACTGTTACTGTATATTGTCCCTGTTCCTTTCTGGTCTATTACTTTTAGAATCTCTCTTTGCTTAGAGGGCCCCTTTCAATATTTCCTGTAGGGCTGATTTGGTGTTTGTAAATTCTTTTAATTTTTGTTTGCCTTGGAAGCTTTTTATCTCTCCTTCTATTTGCAGTGATAGCCTACCTGTTGTATTCTTGACTACATTTTTTTTTTCATTTAGTTCTCTGAATATATCATGCCAGTTCTTTCTGTCCTGCCAGGTCTCTGTGGGTAAGTCTGCTGACAATCTAATATTTCTACCATTGTATGTTACAGACTTCTTGTCCTGAGCTGCTTTCACGATCATTTCTTTGTCACTAAGACTTGTAAGTTTTACTATTAGATGATGGGGTGTGTACATATTTTTATTGATATTTGAGTGGGTTTTCTGTGCCTCCTGTATTTTGATGCTTGTTCCCTCTGCCATATAAGGGAGATTCTCTACTATAATTTGCTCCAATAAACCTTCTGCCCCTCTCTCTCTTCTTCTACTGGAATCCCAATTATTCTAATATTGTTTTGTCTTATCGTATTACATATCTCTTGAATTATCCCTTCATTGTCCAGTAGTTGTTTGTTTCCCTTTTGCTCAGCTTCTTTACTCTCTGTCATTTGGTCTTCTATATCACCAATTCTCTCTTCGGCCTCATTTAGCAGTAAGAACCTCCGTTTTGTTTTTTTTTTTTTTTTGTTTGTTTGTTTGTTTGTTTTTGTTTTTATTGCAACTCATTAATTGCTTTTTTTAAAATTTCAAGTTCATTAGATCGTAATTCTCTTATTTCTCCATAAAGGAATTTCATTTATCAAGAAAGTGTTTCTCTAACATCTTCTATGCCTTTTTCGAGCCCAACTAGCACCACGAAAATCATTGTTCTGAACTCTAGTTGTGACATATTACAAATGTCCATATTGATTAGGTCCCTAACTGTAGGTACTGCCTCTTATTTTTTGTGTGTGTGATGAGTTTTTCTGCTTTATCATTTTATCCAAATAAGAATATATGAAAGGGAGAATAAAATAATAAAAGGGAAAATACCCTAGAAAATGTATGCCAAACAAATCAGAAGAGATCCAATTCATGGGGGAGAAGGGGGGGAAGAAATTATATATATAAGATTGGTGGGCATGCCTGGGTGGCTCAGTGGGTTAAAGCCTCTGCCTTCGGCTCAGGTCATGATCCCAGGGTCCTGGGATTGAGCCCCGCATCAGGCTCTCTGTTCAGCAGGGAGCCTGCTTCCTCTTCTCTCTCTGCCTGCCTCTCTGCCTACTTGAGATCTCTGTCTGTCAAATAAATAAATAAAATATTTAAAAAAAATAAGACTGGTGAATAGCACAGAACCACCCACTTGATTCTGGGTGTATTTTGTTCTGTTAGAAGAAACTACCTCCCAAAACTTAAAGGAAAGAAAAATATATATATATACACAAAATTAAGTGTAAGCACAATGCAGGGATGAAATATGACTGTACAGATGAAAATTACAAAAATTATAAAAAGAGAATTGATAAGATAATTTGGTTGGAAAAATAAAGAAAAAAAGGAGAAGAGAAATGTGGTCAGGCTGGAGACTAGAAAAAGCCATGTGCTAGACTTAGGGTATATTTTGGTCTGTTAAAAGAAACCGTATCCCAAAAAACTTTGGGAAAAAAAGCCCTAAATGTATACAAAAGAAAAGTTAAATATAATGTAGGATAAAATATGACTATAATAATGAAGGTTTAAAAAATTTTTAAAGAATGATTTATTAACATAAAGTAGTTAAAAATCATCAAAAGAGGCAAGTTAAAAAAAAAGAGGAAAAGTTAAAAAATAGAATAAGAAAAAAAAATTAATTAATTAATTTAATAAATTAAACTTTGCAAGACTAAATGATCATGAGGAAAAAGCCATGAATTACACACATTGATTTCCCTAGCTCTATAGTTTCGCTATTCTCTAAGATCAGTGAGCTTGGTCCTGAATGATCATCTAGGGGAGGGTCCTGTTGCAGTGAGTCTCAAATGTCTTTGCCCAAGGCAGAATTGCACTACCCTTTCCAGGGGTCTGGCTAAGAGATCTGCTCAGGTTTGCTCTCAGGATCCTTTGTTCCCTGAATGCTTTCTGTAGAGCTCTGGAGCACAGGGATGAAAATGGCAGCCTCACAATCTCCAGCCCAGAGGAGCTGAGACCTAGGGTCCCACTCCTCAATGTGCCCTCAGAGATAAGCAATCACTCCTCCTCTGGACACAATCTGAGCTCACTTAGCCAGTGACCCAGTGTTTTTGTCTCTGAGGCACAGCCCCATTTGGAATCTCCAAACTCAACATATTCCTGCTGTGCTGCTCCTCCCAGGGAAGAAAGATGAGTTTCCCCAGATCTCGCACTTGTGGGGTCCTTGCTCGAAAAGCTATGGCCCATCTACACCATGGATCAAGGTTTAGGGTAACCCTAAGCTGTGACTCCTCGGCTCTATCTCTGTAGAGGGCTTTTTTCCTCTGATACCTGGGATCTCTGTTACAGTCAGACACCCCTGCTCTTTCCATGACCCCATGGGACCTGAGACCACACTGTTCCTGTGAAGTCTCCACCCCCGCTTAGCCTCTGGAGCAATGTCCCTCAGTGGAGCAGAGATCTAAGTATTCCGATTTTGTGCTCCACTGCTCCACCAATTGCCACAAGCCAGCCCAACTCCATAGCTTCGAATTCACTTCTCTTCACATCCTACCTTTCAGAAAACACTTTCAGAAAGTGTATGATTTTCTTTTCCTAGATTTGCTGCTCTTCTCTTCTCTCCCCTGTTGAGTTTGTAGGTGTTCTGAATGGTTGCTATCTAGCTGAACTCCTGCGACCTGATGGCATTTCAGTCTGCTACTCCTCTGCCATCTTGCCAATCCCCAACTGAAACTAATATAATATTTCATTTCAATTTGCTTCAATTAAAAAAGTGAGTCTGGATATATATATATGGTTTGTCTGAGAGTCATGGAGACCCAAATGCAAACCAGCTGGAATTAGCTTCAATCAGCCAGTCTAGGAGCCGCAGGTAACACTGTTCCCTTGGGGACACCCTGGCTTCACTTTTGTGCCAATTTTACTTCCTGTTCTTTCTTTGATTATCTCAGTTTCAGCTTCCTCTGACATCTTTTTCCAGTATGTCTCTTTGGTTGGTCTTCAGTCTTAGACTACATGCTCCTCTTCTCTTCTCATAGGGAAGTCCAACTATCCCCCTGAAATAGAGAACAACTATCTGCTCCTTATTCTTCTCTCCCCTGAGCATGGTAGCCTGTGTATCTGGTCTGTGAGAAGATATCTCTATCTGAGCTCACTCTTTCAAGGAGTAATTAATGGGAACTTCCTCTATGCCAGTGGGGAAAAAAATAACAGAAGGTTCCTAAACACACTTCTTTTTATTTTTTCTTTTTATTTTTCTCTATTTCAGAGGAAGAATTTAATGATGCATCAGTTGCCTAGAACAGCCAGTGCTCATTCTATCAAGTGCCCTCCTTAATGCCCATCCCTATTTACCCCAACCTCCCACCAAGCCCCATTCAGAAACACTGTTTGTTCCCTAGTTAGGAGTCTCTTATGCTTTGTCTCCCTCCCTGTTTTCATCTTATTTTTATTCTCTCCCTTCCCCTATTGTCATTGGTTTTGTTTCTTAAATTCCACCTATGAGTGAAATCACATGGCATTTGTTTTTGCCGATTTATTTCTCTTACCATAATACTATCTAGGTGCATCCACATCACTGTAAATGGTAAGATTTCATTCTTTTTGATGCTGTGTAATATTCTATTGTATGTATAGAGCATACCTTCCTTATTCAGATTCTAAAGAGTTCTGATTTTTCACCCCACTTCTGATAATACTTTGCAGTAGATTCTTCAATCAGACTCTCTCCCTTCCACTGTATCTTCAGCTATATCAGACACAAATCAAGTTTCCACAACTCCTACCTTCCAAATATTGGTCACTTTTCTACTTTCAGCTTTTTGACATTTATTTTCTGACATCTGTGATAGATTTCTTGGGAATTCAAGATGATGTTAACTGTATTTGAGGAAAGAAACAAGCTCAACACCTCCCCCCAGAACATTATGACTGGATGTTGCACACTAAGGCTGTGAACCTTAGGTTAGATTTTGTTGTCCCCTTCTAGGAGAGCAGAATGTCATTTTGGCAAGCTGATAATGACTTGTGACACAGCTTCATCCTTTCTAGGTTTAGGTTTATTGTGGGAAGATATATGAAACATGTTGCCTACCATTTCCTCCACTTATATTTAAGTTTTGACAAATGAGTTGAGTGTAGCATTTGCTCCAGTGCCATGTGGTCTGACTTACCCCACAACTGTGGCCTTTCGTGGAGTCTAATGACCCATGTCCTCTTTTACATTGGTGTTACTGTTTTAGTGGAAGGTGGCACTGAGTGACACATTTAGCTTTGTACTGGCTAAGTCTTTCAGCCTCTCCATGATCTTCACTATAAATACAATCCAAATAGGAATTTTTCATCTTAAAGGAAAGTGTACCTGTTTCCCTTAAAAACCTGGTTTCCAGGCAATGATGTCATAAGGGTCATTATGAAAGCCATCAGTCATTAGCCAGCCAAACTGCCTGGTGATTGGCCACCCAGATGAGACAAAACTGACAGCACCCTGGGGATTGGATAAGGCATTGTGGTGACATCACAAGAAGGCATTGTGGTGTCCGGGGCTGTTATAAAAACACTTCAGGAGCCCAGACCACACTGAAGAGAGAGATAGCACTGTAGCCACAACTTTCCTGCTATTCCTAACATTCTATGCCCTGTTCTCCTCCCCTACTCATAGCAAGCACCCTGCCCACTCCTCCTTCCATGAAACTCCCACCAACCCTCTGCATACCACCTTCATATTTGTGTTCACTTTTGTGACCCTATGTGCTCCTGAGAGTCCTCAAGCCAGTATCCAGTGACTCCTGGACCCATTCCCCCATGTGTGGATGGCTCAGGTGCTGAGGATCACATTCCATTTGGTACAGGTGAGTGGGACACTGGAAATCAGAGTAGTGTAGGTTCCTAGCCAGCTGGATCCCCAAATTTTGGGATCAAAATCTGGGTTCAGTACAGGAAAGATGATTCCATGTCCTGAGGGATGACTGGACCTACTACTCTGAGCCCTACATCCTGGCCCAGCACAGGGAAAATGAGTGCCCTAAGAATCCAGCCATCCCTGATGTTCTCAATGTCTCCAGACAACAGAAAGAGAGGACTTTAAAAAAAAAAAGATTTTATTTTGTTTACAGAGATCACAAGGAGCCAGAGAGGCAGGCAGATAGGGAACAGACTTCCTGCCGAGCAGAGCACCCAATGCGGGGCTTAATCCAGGACCCTGAGACCATGACCTGAGCTGAAGGCAAAGACTTAACCCACTGGGCCACTCAGGTGCCCCAGAAAGATGGGACTTTTTATGAAACCAGGACTGGGAGAAGGAATCACCATCCCTAGACATAGGGTGAGTCCTTGGAACCTAGGTCCTCAGACCACAAGTAGGCTGACCCAGTTCAGTAGTGGACAAAATAATTCCCAGACTCCTGTCCAAGCAGGAGCCTACAGACCACATTCGCTTCAACACAGTATAACACAGGCAAATTCAGGCCCCAGAACAATACACCAACCAGGAACTCAGAGACTGGGAGCTTTCTGAATGCATTTGACCCTGGGCAAATGAGACACACAGCCATTGTTTAGACAAGGAATCCTCATAACACACCTTGCCTAAACTGTGCAGCACAAAGCAAGTAAGTCCAGAGAACACCAAGCTTTCCAAGTGCCAAGAAACCATGTATCTTGAATCCCAGGTCAGTATTGGGAAAATTGATTCACCTGAACAGCAACATCACAATATGGCCTTAGACTGGAGAACAAGAAAGTGCCTTGGGCCAAGCCAAGATGACACTTAATGAGCTGGCTCACCATGTGTGCATTGACCTAGAGACCAAAATATCATGTCTCAACTAGGCCAATCAGGAACTTGGATAGCAGGTTCACTATGTACCCCTGCACCTGGACACCAACAAGACCGCTCTGTGCTCGGCCAAGAGGGCACAGGTACAGAAGGCTTACAATTTGTCCTTTAACAATCAAAACAACAACTCAGCTCTACACTAGGCTATACAGGCATGAGGAGAGTGAGAACATTATGTGACTTTGACCTGGAAACCAACAACTCATCTCTACCCTGGGCCAAGCAGGTGCCTTTGGTGAGGTGGGTTCACCATTCATCCATCAAGCTGGAGACCAGCAATGCAGCTCAGCATTAGGCCAAGCAGGCACCTTGACAGCTGGCTCACCATGTGCCTGTGGAACTAGAAACCGAGAACAGATATCTTGCCTAGGTCTAACACCTGCACCAAGTTCTCAGAATGTTGCTACTCTGTTTACTACTAGGCAAAACAGGCACCTTGACACTACTTTCACTGTGTTCCCTTGTACCTGGAGACCAATAACAAAGCTCTGCACTAGGCCAATGAGGCATCTTGAAAACAGGTACACAATGTGTCTTTAGATATGACAACCAACAACTGAGCTCTATGGCAGGCCAAGCATTCATCTGGAGTGTGGGATCATCATATACTCTTGGATGTGGAGAGGAACAATTGAGCTGTCTGATAGGCCAAGAAGGCACCAGGATAGAGAGAGAATGAAATAAATCCTCAAAATGATTTATAAGCTATTTCCTTTTGCATCTGTGTGTGGTTGACTGACATTTTTATCAACTTAGTCTGGGGGGAAATTTGGAGAAATTTTTAATGCTCATTCAGATGAACATATGCATTGGTGAATTTGTTCCTTCACACATGATGTAACATTGAGTGTGAACTTTCACCAATAAAGATATAGTTGTTTGTGTGTTTTTTGTTTGTTTGTTCTCTCAATTTCAAAAAAAAAAATGAACCGTATCTTTTTTCTTTTGTGCCATTAGCCAAGAGTGGTCATATAAACACCATAGAAATAAAACAACACTGAAGACAGTAGACATCCCTACAAGGTGTTTATTAAGATCTGGCATTTCTTCTCTCTGCAATACAAGGTGTCTGGAAAGAGTGTTATATCATCCTGCTGACAGTGACTAGAACTCCATGAGAGTAAGTCAGCCCTGAACAGTGTGACCTCCCCATTGGTATTCTAGGTACCATCCATGTAGCAGAACAGTAATGCTTCCCAGTTATGGGCTTGCCTAAGATATTCTCATTCCCACTAAACTTTGGAAGCATAGTCACTCCCTTGTCAGCATAGGCAATCATATCATGCCTCTCTTGCATCATATGAAGGCCTACTCAGGGGCAATCACCATTCCCTCCCAGAATAATTCTGGGTGTTTCCCTAGACTAAAAGGACTAAGCTCCCAATAACAATGCCTGGTGTGCAACAGGCACTCAAAGCTGAGTGACAAGAAGACATACATGAAAAAACCAGTACATCTTATGTAAAGGGCTACAGAAAAGCCTCCAGTTTTAATCTTTGTCCCAGCTTTTGGACTGAAACAGCTTGTCAGCATCTGGATCCTGATCCTATGCCTTACACCCACACCATAACAAATTCTTGACAAAAGGGGACACAATTAATGCTTAGGAAAGAGTGAGCATACTCTTACATTGCTGACTTCACAAGCCCACCTGTGAAAGCAGACCAAGGATTAATTTTCAGTCCAGAATAAACTTTTCCACGGAGTCCAGGCTCCTTCTGTTTCCTTGCTCAGACTGACAGACTCTCCAGCAGTGGCTCTCTGGTCTCCCTCCTTTTCACAGTAAGAACCACTGGGCTTTCTTGATGCAAATCCTCCTTCACAATCAGCATAATTGTATATCTGAGTTTTCATCACCCCATGCCTCCATGCTCAGCAGATGCCTACTACCACAGGGACTCAGCCCTGCCAGCATTGGCTGAAGATGTCCTTAACCTCTTGTCAAGGACCATGTAAGGTATCAAACGGTTATTGTCATTGAAGGTAAAAAGCCACAAACACAGGGAAAACTATTCTGAATGAAAAGAGAACCAAGGACCTGCTTCCTCCCTTAACAAACATATGTGACTTGCAGATGGGAAAATGGATCCAACTGCTTTTATGAGAACTGTAGTTAATGATGAAAATGGATAAATGTTGTGAAAATGGATAAAACTGGTTTTACGAGAACTGTCGTTAATGATGACTACAGTTAATCATATTTAATTGTACATTGTATGCTATATTTGAACATTTCTATAATAAAATATTTTAATTTTCTTATTACAGGGAAATATGTAACAATGGGGAGAGATGTTAACCAGAAGTCAGTGGTGGTTCTTTCATCATACTTACATATATGACTCTGATACATACCTGAGAGGAATAGAATGTTACATGTCAATATTACCTCAGTTTTTAAAAATAAATGAATAAACTGGAATTGGCAAAAGGTAAAGTCTATGCCACCTGAAATAATTGATTTTACACATGGTCTTGGAGGAGAAACAGGAAAAGTGAAAGTCAAAGGAAAGACTCTGGTTCTGAAAATCAAGAAACACTCCGCAGAGGAATCTTTATCAATTTCATTGTTTTGAGAACAGAAGTTTTCCAGTTTGGGAGGGTAAGGTCTGGAGGGAGAGCCTCTATAACCACACGTCTCAATCAGACACTGTAAATAATCTTTCTTTGCCTTAATGAATCATAACTATTCCTTGAGAGGGACGAAAGCCCTTCTCCATCCTAGGCTCCCCTATCTCTTCATTTTTCCCAGCTATTCGCTATAATATCTACTACTCAAGACTCATTTCAAAACTTTAACCCCTTTGTTTTTCTTCTGGTCAGTCCACAACCGTCCTGTCCACTGTCTGCTTCACTTGGCTGGCATTTTAGTGAAGATTGTTGTAGTTTCCAATCCTACTTATTAGTTCCTTGTCACATCATTTTGTTGGTTTGGTTTGCGAGCTTTATCTCCTGAAAGCAGTGATACCTCAAGTTTTTAGTGGTTTGTCTAGGAAGGTATGAACATAAGCAATAGATCATTTGTTAGACAAATGACAATTTTCTTAACAAGAGCAAAGGTGAATTTAAGTGTCATTTAAGCTTCAAGTAACACAATCATTGTAATGAATAGTGGAGTCATCCCATGAACTTAAAAATACACTTATTTATCCTTAAAGTGAAAATTAAGGCAGTTCTTCAACTTTCCTTCATTGTATCTTCACAAGATCACCTTCACACCAGTACCCCTCTTTAGAAAACAGATTGAGAGCTTATTGTCAAGGTAAAGCAATATTTTCTAGCATGCTAACATCTCCATCCTCAAGCTCCCCAATGTACCACAAATTTGAAACAAATCTCTATAGCAGTGTTTAGAAAAACATATTGAAATCCAATTTAATTAACATATACTATATTACTAGTTTCAGAGGTAGAATTCAGTGATTCATCAGGTGCATATAACACCCTGTTCTCATTACATCAAGTTCCCTCCTTAAAGCCCATCACCCAGTTAACCCATCTCGCAATGACCTCCTTTCCAGTAACCCTTAGTTTTTTCCCTACAGTAAAGTGTCTCTTAAGGTTTGCCTCCCTGTCTTATTTTATTTTATTTTCCTTCCCTTCTTCTATGTTCATGTGTTCTGTTTCTTAAATTCCACAGATGAGTGAAATCATATGGTGTTTCACTTTCCCTGACTGACATATCTCACCTAGCATAACAACCCTTCTTTCATCCATGTGGTTGCTAGTGGCAAGATGCCCTTCTTTTCTGAAGGTATAGTAATATTCCATTGTGTATAAACAAATGGCCAACAGACATAGTAGAAAAAGTTCAACATCACTCAGCATCAGGGAAATACATCCATGGCTTTCTCCAACCTAGCTATTGCCTGGATAATTGTTAGTCTGAATTCCTTTTCTGACATATTGTCTATGTCGATAGCCATTAGTTCTGTTGCAGAAGGCCCATCCTCTGTATTTTTCTTCTGTTGGGTATTCCTCCTCCTAGTCATTTTGGTAAGAGATGACTAAACAGATGCAGCTGGACTTATCGATTGTGTTGCAGTCAATGTGCACCCTGGAACGCTTCTGTGCAATCAGGATTCCCCACCCAAATGAGAGAAAAAAGAAAAGAAAAAGAAAAAGAGAAGAAGAAAGAAAAAAAAGGGGAAAGAAAAAAGGAAGAAAAAAAAAAAAAGAGAGAGAGAGATAGGAAAAAAAGGGAAGATATAAGAGAAGGCTCAGCCCAAATGGGCCACAAGGTAAGATTTGTGGAGTATACCAACAAAAACAGACAGACAAAGAGTGATAAAAGTATATGACAAGAGAAAAAAATATGTATATATAAGCAAAAAAAAGGGAAAAACCTCCTCAGAAAGAACCCCAAGTATAAGATTTATATATTGTCAGGACAGACACAAATTCACAGAAACACTGACAGAAGGAAAAATTGGGAGAATGGTTATAGATTCTCAGTGTGGATGAGGAAGGTTATTTTGATTCTTCCTGAAGGTATCTTGATGTTTTTGTTAAGGAACTCAACTTTCCTAAGTTACAGGGGGATTAGAAACTGGTTTGCCTCTAGGGGTAGCATTGATTGGGGAAAGGGGATTACCTTGAAGTTTAACTCTATATGTATAGTAGAAAATAAAAATTAAAAAGAATAAACTAGACTAAACTAAGTTAAAATTAAAAAAGAATTTAAAAAATAGAAAAACAAAAGAAAAACACAGGTGTATGTATCAAAAAGTTCAGGTTAGAAGGTTATTAAAGAATTTGATGTACTGGACATCTCAGTGTGATGCTAAATAGGTTAAAAAATTATCTGTATGTAAAAAAAAACAGAATATTGGTAAAGAGTTAAAAATAAAAGTTGTATTTATGAAGTAGTGGTGGTTGTTCTCTTGTAGTCTTTTTTTTTGTTCTTCCTTCCTGGTTGGTTTTCTGGGGGAGGGGCCTGCCACGTGGGTTTTCAGACAATGATGTTCCCTGAGTTAGGTCCTCCCACTCCCCTCAAGGGGGTGAGCTCTTTTTTTTTCAGGAAACTGTTTTTTTTTTTTTCAGCCTTTTGTTCTCTGGGGGTTTTTATGTTCTTTCATCTGCTTTCTCTCGCCTTGACAGCTTTTGATGGTTTTTGGAGGTTTAGAGGAGAGCAAACAGCACCCCAACCTCCCTCTCAGAGAGAAGCCTCAGACTGTTTTGCAAAAGCTGCTGGCAGAGTTGGTTCTGGGACACTGTCCCTGGGGATGCAGGAGCTCCTCGTTGTGCCCAAAACCAGGGCAGCTGTGGCTGTCTAGGCAGCTCCAGACCGCCAGAGAGGTTCCGAGCAGAGATCGCGCACTGAAATTTTCCCGCTGTCCCCGGCTGGGAACGTCTGGTTTTTCCTGCTGCCTGAGCTCCAGGCTAGCGCCTATGAGCACCTATCCCAAGGGAGGGTGTGGGACGCGCGCGTTTCAGGATTGCCATCAGGCCAGGCTCCCAGCCCCTCATGGGAGACAGACCCCACTCGTTCTCAGGCACGCTGGCGTTCAGGTGCACTCGCAGCTCAGGGACCAAGACCTGATTTCTCCGCCGCACTCTCTCTGGCTCCACGCCAGGGGAGGCTGTCCTGGGTCCAGGGACTTAGGTCCCTGACCCTAACCACCCAGGTTCCCACTATTACCCCCCCCCCCCACCGCGATCCTTTGCTGTTTGTTTTTTGAGTGCTTTCAACCAGACTCCAAGTTAATGCTGGTCCCCAGATGCAGAGCACTCTCGTGTTGGGGTGTTACTTTCCAATCAGTCACCTCTGGTGGCTCCCTCCCCCTTTTGTTTATCTTCCGATATCAGTCCGATGCTCCCAGTCTGCTTTACCTGCCACTGGCGTCTTCTGCTCCAGTAGAGATACAGACGTGTATAATTCTGATCTCAGGCTGATTTCATGGGTGGTCGGAGTTCTTTGGTAGGTAATCAGCTCACTTTAGGGTACAGGTTGAAATGGTGCCTCCTCCTACTTCCCCGCCATCTTGCTCCCCCGCATCAGGGAAATACATACACAGAGCATTAACAGATAGCATCTCACACTGGTCAGTTTGGCTAAATTTAAGAAGACAGGAAACAACATATGATGGTTAGGCTGAAGAAAAAGGGGAATATTCTTTCAGAGTGGGTGGAAATGTCAGTTGGTACAGCCACTCCAGAAATGGTATAGAGTTTTCTCAGAAAGCCAAAAATAGAAGTACTCAGGTCTCCTAGGTGGCTCAGTCAGATAAACACTTGGCTTTGGCTCAGGTCATGATCCCAGGTTCAGCCCCACCATGGACTTCCTGCTCAGCCACGAGTGTGTCTCTCCCTCTTCCCCTCCCTACTCATGGTGTCTTTATCAAATAAAGTAAAACTTAAAAAAAAAAAAGAACTATCCTGTGATGCAGCAATTGCTCTACTATGCATTTATCCAAAGAATAGAAATGTAACAATTCAAAGCAGTGCTTGTAACAATTCAAAGCAATGCTTGTTTCCCCAATGTTTATAGGAGAAATATCCACAATTGTCCAAATATGTAATGATCTCAAATGTCCACATACAGATGAATGGAGAAAGATGTCATATATTCATTTAATACCAGTTTTAAGCTCATCTTTCCTACTTAACACTTACACTCCACCTAGAACAGCAGAATCCAATCCATTTGGGTGCTCTGGAGATCTCTTCTCTTTCAACACTTTCCCCTGATTCTAGGGCCCCTGAGGGAGCAAGGAAAGTTTGCAGTTGTAGCATCTGGTGAAGGGCCAAACGAACTCATATTCTGTATTACCAAGACCCATGAACAAACTCCAACCACTACCCACTGTTTGCCATTCTACCATTTTTTTAAGTTAAGAAAGGGGAACTAGAGAACACCAGCAGATACCCCACACCACTTATTTCAGCTGAGGACTGAAACTGCAGCTTGTCCCTAGCACGTCTACAACAGCTCCAACCAGAAGACAATGCAAACTTAGTGGATACCAAAGAACACTCAAGTGTCAGTCCTGGGCATGGAAGTAGTTCTGTCTCCCACACTCACCAGGCTGAATGCATCTGGTTATAACAGGCAGTAGTTTCAGCAGTAATACAGTAATAATTACCAGACCTTCCTTTTACTCAGTTTTCACCTCAAGTTGTATACAGCGTTAATATGTCTGCAAGTGGATGAAGGCATAGATAAGGGAAAGCACATTCTGTGAATTTTAATCAATGACTAAGGGATGCAAAATGCAGAGGACAACCATAAGAGAGTTTTCCTACCCATAGGAAATGTTCACATTAATCAGGAATGTAACTGTGGTGCTGGCACAGGTGTACCCAGGCCCTCTGGCTTCCTGCCCTGCCAAGAGGACAGGAAGGGGGACTTCAGTTAGTGCAACCCTGTACAGTTCCTGGTATGGTGGGTGACTGGTTAACCTCCCTCAGGTACTGGGGAGATCCCCCTACCTCTTGAGCACGTCTTTTGCTCAGGTTTGGACACTGGACACTCAAGTTTTCTCTAGGTGATTGGACCAGGGAGCAACGTCGGTTAGGGTGATGAATTTGCTCCTGGGTATCTGCAGGAGACCTGTCCTGCCACACAAGGTTGTTGTCCCCATGGGGAGAAGTGCACAGATAGGCAATACCTGCCCCAATGTGAAAGAAAAGGTAAAGGTCCACCCCAAGCCAGACTAGTGTCCAGAGGTTCATTAGGGACCCCTGGAGGTCCACACCTGAATGCTGGCCTGTATCTGGGCTGACTGGGCTCCTCTAGCCAGAGGATACCCTACCTGAGGGGGCAACAAGTTTGGAAGCAAAAGCATAGGGAGCCTGGTGCACCATCAGGAACGAGAGAATGAATGGATGATGACCCCATTCCCTCCCACCCCTTGCCATGAGCACCCACTAGAACTATTTGCATTTCTCCTACAGTAGTAGTAGTAGTAGTAGTAGTAGTAGTAGTAGTAGACACTTCACCAGCAGTGCCTGGCAATCCATGGCCCAGCTGTGGATGCTTAGTCCAGTCCACACTCACCTCCTCAGTCAGGTTGTCCTGTTCACACTAGCCAAGACCCTCCAATCCATAGATGTAACTGAGCGTGACCTGGGCAGTGTAGTTCACAGGCCCAGTCAAAGGAGGCACTGGCCCTGTTCCCTGCAGAAGGGGCTCTAGGTGGCTGGATGGTGGATTCTCAGCAGTACATACTGTTTCTCCCCACTGGGAGAGAGTTGGTACATATCATATGTATTCTCATGTTCCTGGTAGCACCTGCTTCTCTCCTCCAGCACCAGATCTAATGCACAGCTGGGTCCCACTGTGCTGCATCCCGGCAGGGTTGGTGGTCTTGCATGTGGGAGGGAGGTGGCTGTAGCTCTCTTTTGAAATACATCTCTCTATTTGTCCCATGGGTAGGAATTCCAAGAGTCTTGGCTGCTTCCTGCCAGACCCTTCCCCACTCCCTCAGTGCTGCCCCAGCAGAAGGGTCACTTTCCAACTGCTCTTTTCTCTGTGAAATCCTCTCTGTCTTTCTTCTACTTCTGGTTCTGCAACCTCCCCTGTGGTGCCATTTTCTGGTTCTTGACTTTGTTCCTTGCACATTCTTGGTGACCATTTCGAAATAAAGAAAAATGAAATAAAATACATACATATGGTATGTACCAACTCTCTCCCAGTGGGGAGAAACAGTATCTACTGCTCTACTTGTTAAAGACTGAGCAGGAAGCAGGAGCTACTGAGCTCCTGCCTTCATGGAAATCCCAATCTTCCTGGTTCAAGTCAGACTTTCACAAAGCTTTGTTCCCAGAGTACAGACATACTTATTAAGTCACTTAGTTTGATTTAAAATTAAAAATAGTTGGTAATTGATGATAATACTTTGTGAATTTTTCATTACTTTAATTTCTTGGAGGTGTCTTGTATAAATTCAATTCTGCAAATAATACTTGGAAGGTATAAAATATCATTTTTTTGCTTCCAGCACGAAATTCAATAATTAATCATGATTAGCACTTGTCATTTCAAAAATGATCTTTTGGTTTGCTGTTGACTAACATAAACCAGGAAATGAATCAGTTTTGTTTATCAAGTTAGATTGTTTTTTGATAGAAGCTTATTTTGATGGTGCTATCAGAGAGAGAAATAGAAAACACTCTCTTAAAGCAGTTTTTTTTTTTTCAGTTTGCAGCCATAATTATAGAAACGTATAAAACCAACACACACGCAATCTGTGTCAGATACTCCAATCAGTTAGGAATAGTATTATGGGGCAAAGAGAAAAAGAAACAGAAGGAAGAGGCATCCACACCGAGAGAACATTTAAACATGTCTAAGGAAATGGTGCGCATCATTTCATTTCCACTTCACATGTTTATTCCCAAGACTTTACAGCCTTATGGTGTGTTTCTGTGACAGGAACAACCTCAGGGGACCCTTTGTCATACCTCTTCCTTGAAGGTATGAAACTCGATTGGTACCCAGTGGGTGGATGAGAACTCCCCTCCCTGTACTTCCCTGAGCACAGAGAATATTTCTGGTGAAGGACAAGTGCCTCAGCTAGCTACTTCCTGGTAACCCCAGTCCTGCCTACTGGTGCTGTTCATGAAAGAAAATCAGTCTCTGGGATCTAAACTTCAAGGTATTCCCACTGCAGAAAAAGTAAAGGGCATTTCTGGTTTCACCATGTCCCTTTAAAAAAATTATTATTAATAGGAATCTAACTCAGATAATTCTGGATTGAAAGCCAAATACAGAAATTTATATAACCCTGTTACCCACCCTTTTTTGAAATCGATTACTCTAGCATGTTTATTGAATATATTGGGCTTACATTTATGAAAATGTGAACACAGTTTTCCTGCACTATATTTTAAAAAAGGTGGAGGTGTACCAATAAAACAGGTGACCTGGCTGGGGAACTTCATCCTGCATTACTTAAATGGAGATCTGTGAGTTCCTAGTGCTGACACAATGCTGGCATCTCTTTTAAATGACACTGTTTTTTAAATTATATATGAGAATTAGACATCTGAATGCTTTTTAATTTTTTTTAATTTCTTTATTTTCATCTTAACAGTGTTCATTGTTTTTGCACCACACCTAGTGCTCCATGCAGTACGTGGCCTCCCTATTACCCACCACCTTGTTCCTCAACCTCCCACCCCCCCGCCCCTTCAAAACCCTCTGGTTGTTTTTCAGAGTCCATAGTCTCTCATGGTTCATCTTCCCTTCCAGTTTCCCTCAACTCCCTCTCCTCTCCATCTCCCCATGTCCTCCGTGTTCTTTGTTATGCTCCACAAATAAGTGAAACCATATGATGATTCGCTCTCTCTGCTTGACTTATTTTGCTCAGCATAATCTCTTCCAGTCCCGTCCATGTTGCTACAAAAGTTGGGTATTCATCCTTTCTGATGGAGGCATAATACTCCATTGTGTATATGGACCACATCTTCCTTATCCATTCATCCGTTGAAGGGCATCTTGGTTCTTTCCACAGTTTGGCGACCGTGGCCATTGCTGCAATAAACATTGCAGTACAGATGGCCCTTCTTTTCACTACATCTGTATCTTTGGGGTAAATACCCAGCAGTGCAATTGCAGGGTCATAGGGAAGCTCTATTCTTAATTTCTTGAGGAATCTCCACACTGTTCTCCAAAGTGGCTGCACCAACTTGCATTCCCACCAACAGTGGAAGAGGGTTCCCCTTTCTCCACATCCTCTCCAACACACGTTGTTTCCTGTCTTGCTAATTTTGGCCATTCTAACTGGTATCAGGTGGTATCTAAATGTAGTTTTAATTTGAATCTCCCTGATGGGTTGCTTTTTAATTTTTATTATACTTTTTAATTTTAGGGGGTAAGTGGAGGGGCAGAGTGAGAGGGAGTGAGAATCTTAAGCAGGTTCTACACCATGCTTGGAGCCCAATATTGGGGCTACATCTCACAAGACCTGAGATAAAATCGAGTGTTAGATGCTTAACCCACTGAGTCACCCAGGGAACCCAGTCACTTGTAGATTTATTAAAAAAAATGTTGGAAATGCTGTTGTACTAAATCCCTTTTATGTGAATGGCTACAGATTACAATGGCCTAAGCTACACTGGTGAGTATAATAAAGTGACTGCTGGTACTTTAAGAACAATGGACTTTAGAAGACCGATGGTTACTAGGTATATTCTATTGATAATTCTACTGAATCTGATAAGCTTTAAGCATCAAAGTTGATGCTGTCCAGACAAAAAAGGATGGTTATTATTATTATAGGAACCTCTGGTGGTATGAAGAACAGAGAAGAGCCCTTTTCTGAAAGTCATCAAAATTTCACAGAACCACCATGGTTCTATAATTTTTCTGTCTACTGTAGGTGGAAATGCAATCTCACAAAACCCTAGCTATGAGAGGGATTTGCTTTAATTCAGGAACACTCCACATTTAAGTGTGCTAAATTAATCTCTTTCAATATAATTCAGGGTTTTACATTTTATGTTTGTATGTTATACATATGCGTGCGTATGTATGTGTGTGTTATTTTATGTATATATTTATACTCACTTTTCCAAATATAATTATGTTATATTGCTTTATTAATTGATCAGTAGTACAATTGATCATTGATGCAGAATATTTTTAAACTCCTGTTTCCAGGCATAAACACTGAAAACTATTTGTAAAAATTAAATCAAGGTGAACTCCATTACACATTTAAGTGCTATTGAAGGGAATTAATTTATTTTTAAAAATATTTTATTTATTTGTTTTTGTTTTTTTACCTATTTTTTAATTTAATTAATTTATTTTTTCAGTGTAACAGTATTCATTATTTCTGCACAACACCCAGTGCTCCATGCAATACATGTCTTCCCTATTACCCACCACCTGTTCCCCCAACCTCCCACCCCTGACCCTTCAAAATCCTCAGGTTGTTTTTCAGAGTCCATAGTCTCTTATGGTTCACCTCCCCTTCCAATTTTTTTTTATAAACATATAATGTATTTTTATCCCCAGGGGTACAGGTCTGTGAATTGCTAGGTTTACACACTTCACAGCACTCACGATAGCACATACTCTCCCCAATGTCCATAACCCCCTCCCCCTCTCCCAACCCCACCTCCCCCCAGCAACCCCCAGTTTGTTTTGTGAGATTAAGAGTCATTTATGGTTTGTCTCCCTCTCAATCCCATCTTGTTTCATTTATTCTTCTCCTATCCCCCTAACCCCCCATGTTGCTTCTCCATGTCCTCATATCAGGGAGATCATATGATAGTTGTCTTTCTCCGATTGACTTATTTCACTAAGCATGATACCCTCTAGTTCCATCCATGTTGTCGCAAATGGCAAGATTTCATTTCTTTTGATGGCTGCATAGTATTCCATTGTGTATATATACCAGAAATCACAACTAGGCAGAGAGGAAGGCAGAGAGAGAGGATAAGCAGGCTCCCCATGGAGCAGAGAGCCTGACATCGGGCTCAATCCCAGGACCCTGGGAACATGACCTGAGCCAAAGGCAGAGGATTTAACCCACTGAGCCACCCAGGCGCCCCAGAAGGGAGTTAATTTAAAAGCAGTCTATGCTGCTACACCAATTGTCCACTGTAGATACAGTTTTATCATTGGTCACCATGTAAGATTTAACTTTAATTCCAGTTAGATAATATATGGAACAATATTAGTTGTAGGTATATAATATGGTGATTCATCACTTCCACACAACACCTGGTACTCATCACATGTGTACCCTTAATCCCCATTCCCAATTTAACCCATTCCAACCACCCACCCTTAGGTGACCTTCTGCTTTTTCATTAGAGTTACAGATCTGTTTATTGATTTACCTCTCTCTTTTTTTTCCCCTTTGCTCCTTTCTTTTATGAATTCCCATATGAGTGAAAACTCAATGATGTCTTTCTCTGACTTACTTCGCTTGGAGTAATACTCTCTAGCTTCATTCGTGTCACTGCAAATCACAAAAATTCATTCTGTTTTCATGGCTTAGTAATATTTTATTATATACCTATATATCTGATGTCTAATATGCATTACATATCTATATATGTGTACATATCTATATATATATATATAAAACACATGTTATATATCTATAGATTATATCTGTATATCTATAGAAATATACATATGTATAGATACAATTTACATATAGATATATACATATATATGTATATATTTTATATAATGGTATATATAACATATTTTCTTCAGTCATTCATTTGCCAATGGTCAACTAGACTCCTTCCATATTTTGGCTACTGTGGTCCAATTTACTGTATTACTTAGGTACCCAAACTATTGAGAATATCTGTGGCTTTTAGGCTTCAACCTACATTTAATAAATTATTTGGGGAAAAAAAGAAAGAAAAAAGAAAAATTACCAGAAAAATAGAGTGATTGGTAACATATAATTATTTTGTCAAATCTTTATTATTTTTTTTCTGGATTAATGAAATCTTCATCTTAAATCCTGGAATGACATTGTTCTAAAAGAGTGTACAAGGTGAAATTAATGGACTTCTAAGCAGCAGGGCTCATTGTATGAACTTTGTTACATTTTTATAGAGCAGATCCTCTGAATTAGTCTTCTCAGGGTCTGCTTCACCCTGTTTCTCAGGCTGTAAATGATCAGGTTGAGCACTAGGGTCAGGATGGTGTAGAAGACAGCAAGGACCTTGTCCTCTGTGGGAGATTGGAAGGATCTAGGGCATAAGTATGTGTAAACTAAGGGTGCATAGTAGAAAGTCATTACAGTGAGATGGTTGCTGCAGGTCAAGGAAACACAAGGAAGAGGGTGATGCTTACAAAAACTTTGTACTCAGACACAGTTGTCCATGCATGACATGGCTGGGACATCATAAAATCAATTGTTGATGGCTCCACATCTACAAAAAGGGGTACATAAATCATATGCAGTGTGGGCCCAGGAGTTGATTGAGCCTATCATCCAAGATCCTCTTGTGATTGCCACACACTCTCTTTTGATCATACAAGTAGCATAGTGGAGAGGAAAGCAAATTGCTGCATAATGATCATAGACCACAGAGGTCAATAGTAATCCTTCTGCATCAGATAAATCAATGAAGAAGAAACTCAGAATTGTAGACCCAAAGAAAGAAATATACTTATTTCCAGACTGATTATCAGAAACCATCTTAGGAACCATACTGGAGATGTAGTACAGTTCCTTAAGGGACATGACTAAGTAGGAAATACATGGGTGTATGGAGATGGGTGTTCAGGAGGATTAGGATGATTATGGACAGGTTACCAAACAGAGCCATTAGGAAAATAAGAAAGCTAAGAGTGAAGAAACCCAGGCCAATGCTTGATGGTGGGAATACCCCCAATAAGAAGAATCAGTTGGTGTTTAGTTAATATTTTCCATGGGACAGTAACTTCATTTTCCCTAAAGAGAGATACATAGTAGGTTAATGAATTATTAATTCATTATTTTAGTTCTACTGTGATTTATTCGGGACATATTGCAGCTCTTAAAAAATTAACACATATTTTGAAAAAAAATTTCCTCATAGTTAAAATCTTGGTGACATATAAATATCCATCCCCAAAATACTTAATGGAAATGAGTAAATTATTAAGGATAATATATTTTTGTGACTTTATTGAGATACACATACACATATTTTATTTTCCTGTGTAAGTTTAGTTATTATCAACATCAGGCTTTATACTTGTTAAGTATGCATTATAAGGCAGTGTAAATGTATAAATTATAGACCCATACTTGAGTATATTTTATCACACTTTGGCAGTGATTTTTTTTTTTTATTTGTAATTAAGCCCTAGGATTTCTGAAACTATAGTAGTCCTATCAGGTCATGCTGTAGATATATATCCTTTTGGTTTGATCACTTGGTGGTTTTGATGCCAAGACTTAGTATCTGTTTCTTTTTTGCCCAGAAATCTACAATGAAGTGTTATTGACAACTATAAATTATAGGAAGTAGATTTCGTCCTCCTCACTCAATATTCAAATACTTTAAAGAAACTACTTTCCTGACAATTTTCTCTAGCATTTTATTGTGGTTCCTTGACTCTGCTTACACTCTCTGAAAATATCTGTATTGTTTTTTTGCGCCTCATTAATTATATAACATTCTGCATTGCTTTATGACATCTTTCTTTTGTCTGCTTGACCTCTTGCGTTTGTGTACTGGAAACTCTTTCAATTTTTAAGAATTTTCTTTTTTTTTTTAATTTATTTGACACAGAGAGAGATAGAGAGGTCACAAGCAGATAGAGAGGCAGGCAGAGAGAGAGGGGGGAAGCAGGTTCCCTGCTGAGCAGGGAGCCCGATGTGGGGCTCGATCCCAGGACCCTGGGATCATGAACTGAGCCGAAGGCCGAGGATTAACCCTTTGAGCCACCCAGGTGCCTCAAACTCTTTCCATTTTTTGATATGTGTGAGTTTAGCTCCTATATGTATCATCCTCTGTCATAAAGCTCAACTCACATAATAATAAAGCAGTAAATCTGCATAAGGTAAAACGGAGTGGGAAACAGAATAGAGGGTGGAATTGGTGATAAGAACATTTGGGGTGAAGACATTTTAAGGAATAGACACTTAAAAGGAGTAGGAGAAATGGTATTTTGAGAATATTCTAAGTAGGAAGGAGTGGAGGGAATCTTCTCCAAAAGGAGTACCATCTGGGAGGAAACACCAACAAATGACTCTATGCTTCAGTATCATACTTTTCTAGGAACAAAGCCATCAGAATATTGAGGAATTTGTTATATGAAAGATACACACACACACACACACACACACACACACACACACACACGTACACTGAATTAAAAATGACTTACATAAATGCCTGGCTGTCGGTATTAAGGAGGGCATGTATTGCATGGAACACTTGGTGTGGTGCATAAACACTGAATCTAGGAACACTGAAAAGATAAAATTAAATTTTTAAAAAGGATATATGCAAGAAACTTTTACAAAAAAAAAAAATCTTATGTCTTCAGGGGAATGTGAGACTGTGTTAAATCCAAAGTAAAAATGTCATGTATTTTATAAAATAAAGTGCCCAATAACAATAAAAGACTTTTTAAAATAAATGAAAATAATTAAAATAATAAATTTAATAAAAGTGTCAAAAGATAAATTGATGAGAATCAACCAGAAGCAACAGTGAAACACAAAATCTGACACTTAGGACAGTTAAGAGAATGAGAGGAATAATATAAGGTGACCCAACATATACTTATGGGCATTTCTGTAAATGCCTATGACATCAATTTCTTTTTGTCAAAACACTTATTTACTCTTAAGTTAATATTATAAAAAGAGCTTTTCTCTAAACCAATATGTGAACTACATTGATGAAATTTGAGGTAAAGAGCACAGAAAAATAACATAATTAATCTATTAAATAGCATCTTCTTGAAAATTCTAAATATTATCTTGAAAACAATTTCTTGATAATCCTCAAAATGAGGTAGACTGATATCCTAAATTCTCCTTGGGAGAAATTATGGTAATATGAGATGAAATCTATATAGTCATGCGTATAAAATAACATGTTTCAAAATACTGTTGTATATTTTATATGTGAACAATACATTCCATGAGATGAAGCAAAGCTCTTGATGCGTATCCTCAGACATAATGTAATGTGTGGCTATGTTGATAGATTGGGGAGGGAAGGGGAAAACGTTGATGTTGTAGGAAGGGGGTGACTCTTTATCCACAGTGGACTGAGTTACAAATCATGGTCTGGTATTTTGGATTTAGGAATCAAGCATTAGAGATGAGCGTATTGTTTAAAATATTGATGAACTACTAGGAAAAATTGTAAACGAATTTGAAGAATTTGCCTTGGTGTCAAGAGGCATAAGCTATGAAACTGTCATTTTATCCTGTGGTTTGTTGATGCCATATCCATCCATTCTTGGAGTAATATACTAAAGTGTTTTAAAAAAGTTATTTCAGTTAGTAATTTACCTGTATTCAAATTATTGCAGGTGTGCATCTCCTAATCTTCTGCAAAATACCCACATCAGGGTGCTGAGTCTGTAGGAAGCAATTGCTTTTCAATTATTGGGTGGTCACTGACAATTTCCAGAGGAAAACCTGGGAAGGTGGTTGGGTTTATAAGGTAAAGACGCATTGCATCTGACACGGAAGCCACTTGAGATATTGAATATCTGGTTACAAACTCTAATGTGAAGAATTATATTTTCATGTAAAAATAATTAGATTATTTCCCCCTTATTTTCATTTTATCCAATGACATAATGAAAACTAGCCTATTTAATTTGCAAAAGATTTGTGCCTGCTTCAGTCTTTTAACCTTCGCTAGAACATTTGGGTCTGGCATTAGCATTACTGGTAATATGCAGTGGAGAAAAAGGGAAAGAGTTGGTTTCTTAGCGAATAGGAGAACTAAGGCTTGAACCTGAACAAGGTCCACACATGGCAGAGAAGATAGAATTATACACTTTCATTGACCATCTCCATAGGGTGGAACCTACCACATGTCAAGATTTATGCCCGGAATTAATTTTATTTAATCCTGACCAAAGTCTCTTGAGGTTGATACAACCACCAATATGACTACAGACAGCTGATGATAAATTATGTTTAGACAATTAAGGAAATTCTTTGGATATCCTGTCTTAACATAGTTGGTAAGTAGATGCATATATTTATATACATTAAATTTGTATTTAAAAAGAAGTCTATCTTAACACAAAATATTTTAGGCAACAATTATGAAGTAAAAAATAGTTAACTGGTGCTCGCTTCGGCAGCACATATACTAAAAAAAAAAAATCGTAGTTAACTGTCCAAAACTAAAAAGAAATTAAAATAAAAATATAAAAGTTTTAATTAAAAATCTACTATAGATGAAACAGAGTCAAGAATGCATAAAAGTTATTTATTTATAAATAA
This sequence comes from Meles meles, assembly GCF_922984935.1. Taxonomy (NCBI): domain Eukaryota; kingdom Metazoa; phylum Chordata; class Mammalia; order Carnivora; family Mustelidae; genus Meles; species Meles meles. The sequence continues at coordinate 20,669,709 of NC_060068.1, read as the reverse complement.
ATTGTTTTAGTGCTTTGGTATTGTCAGTTCAAGATATTTCTTGTTTGCTCTCATCTGCAGTCTCAACCATAGTTTCTCTTGTTACCCGCAAAAATACTTTAATCAAGAGTATAGAGAATACACACATCACTTCCAGATTCTCTCAGTGAACTCTAATCCATGTCCTTCCCTATACAAAAGTTGCCCTAGGTGACTTTCCTCACAAAGCATCATTCTCCTCTTTTAATATCTCCTCTGTAAATTGCTTTGTAAATGTATATATTCAGTTTATTCCTACATCATAATGAAGAAGTTCCTCTAAATAATGTCATTTATAAATAATTTTCACATTGCCAGTTTTAATTTACTTTAATAACATTTAACGAGGATTATCAGTATTACAGATATTCTTTTTCCTATGTTTCTCATGTTCCTATTCAATTGGAAGTAAAACTTGAAAAACATCTCCCTTTATTGATTCACATATGTATGGAATAAAGAGATTTTTCAAATATAGGATTATTATTATAAAGATTCAATGTGGATTCCATGTGATGAGAAGTAATTTATATAAAACTATATAATGATCCAGTGGCAAATCTAGAAATGTGTCCTCTAGATACCAGACAATGTAGAGTTTTCCCCTGAAGCAAATGAATGTCAAAAATATATCATTCAGATGACAAAATATGTCTGGTCACAATCAATTTTGTCTGATTATTGCATAGCTCCAACAAGAATGTGCATTGAACTAAGAATTTTCTATCACTTTGCCTAAAATTTTATAAGAATCTCAGACTAAAAAAATAGCACCAGTTTTCATATAAATTTGGGTTGCCTTCTCTTTTCAAGAACTCTGTCATATTTTTGTATGTACTTTAGCAAAATAAGCTTCTTTTTTTTTTAATTTCTTCCATTTTATTTATTTTTTCAGCGTAACAGTATTCATTCTTTTTGCACAACACCCAGTGCTCCATGCAAAACGTGCCCTCCCCATTACCCACCACCTGTTCCCCCAACCTCCCACCCCTGACCCTTCAAAACCCTCAGGTTACTCACCTATAGGGGAAGAGTTCCCTAAAGGACCTATCAGGACTTTTGCCCCAGGACTACCTTGAACCTACTGGCTGCACAGAGTCTACCTTGGTTCATTGAAAATTGTGTTCACACTTGTATCTGTAATGTCTGTAGATAATAATTATTTTGAATCGCTTTCAGTTATATAGGTTTTAAAATATTGTGAAATGACTTTCCTAGAATGAATCAGATTACAGAAAGGAGAATCCTCTGGAGTCTTGCCAAAGACAGTGCCCTACAATATCTCTGCAATGAGTCATACATGGAATTTTTTGTGCCTTCTAATGTTTCCATAACAGCTTCTATTAAAAAGAATATACAGTGCAGGGGCACCTGGGTGGCTCAGTGGTTTAAGCCTCTGCCTTTGGCTCAGGTCATGATCTCAGGGTCCTGGGATCAAGCCCTGCATAGGGCTCTCTGCTCAGTGGGGAGCCTGTTTCTCCCTCTCTCTCTGCCTGCCTCTCTGCCTACTTGTGACCTCTCTCTCTCTGTCAAATAAATAAATAAAATATTTTAAAAAAGAATATACAGTACAGAGTTCAGAATGATTTAGTGACTTAGGAATAAATTCTCTTTTTTAAATATTTATGCAATGTGTATTCTTATTTGTTTAGATGGTTACAGAGCTTGTGCCCCTAAGGATTTTATAATGCACAGAGATCTAAAATTCACAGTATTAATATGTGCATGTTACTATTGCTTCTATGTATACCTTCATGAAATATCACAATTGTGAATTAGAACTGATAAATACATAAGTCGGTAGACAGATATATGGAGAGATATCTGATTTATCAGTATATACTTTGAGTTTGGGTTCAGATTGAAGTGAGGTTTATTTTGCTTTATTGCAAAGCATGCTGCAGATTTTTGGAGCCAATTCTAGATCTAATGTTAGCAGTCTCTTACTATAAATGTGAACTTGGATTAGTGAATTCACTCTCTGAGCCCCAACCTCACAAGTAAAGCAGATCAAAATCATGAGATATGATCCCACACTTCTTAGAATGGATATTACCCAAATTGAAAAAAAAATAATGAGAGTTGGAGAGAATGTGGAGAAAACACATCACTTGAGCACTATTGATGTGACTGAAAATTAGTACAGCCATTATGGAAAATAGTATAGAAGTTCTTCAAAATTTAAAAGTAAAATTTTCCTATGTTCCAACAATCCCAATTCTGGCTATATATGCAAAAGAAATAAGTTGATATGAAATCAAATTTGAAGCTATTCTTTACTCTTGTAATCATTATTGCAGTGTGACCCACAATAGATAAAATATGGAAATTAATTTTACATATGCATTGACAAATGAATGGAAAAATGAAATAACAGCAACATGGAAGAACCTGGAGGACACTGAGAGAAGTGAAATAAGCCAAACACAGAAAGACAAACATAATTATAATTGTATATGAAATCTAATAGTCAATCTTTAGAAGTAAAGAGTAGAATGACAATTGTCAGTGACTACAGGCAGTGAGAAATGGGAAGATGTGAGTCAAATGCTATGTTTCCAGGATCTATGTTGAAAAGATCTATTTATAGCAATTTATATATAGTTAACAACATTGTATATTTGAAATTTTCTGTTACTGCATACCTCATCAGTTGGTAATGTTCTTACACAGACACACACACACACACACACACACACACACACACACACACACAAGCTAATTGAATTGGTGGATATTCACTTTGATTTTGGTGATTATTGTAAAGTATAAGTATCTTAAATGAAGCTGTGCACCTTAAATATATAAAATTTTTGTCACTTATACCAAAAGAAATCTGAAGAACAAACAAAAAGTATAACAAGACTGAATGGCATAATTTGTACTGGATATGTAAAATCCGAGTGGCATGAGTGACCCATGCACAGTAGCTGTGATATTTTTTACCATCTTCACCACTGTCACTAAAATCAGCATACTTACTATCATACATTTTTATCCATACACATGTCATCCTTGGATTTCTCAGGGACATTCTTCCTTAAAAGTTGAAAAAACACTCAGTGATTTTCACAAAGCATCCTACTTTGCTCTCACAGATGTAACTATTATTGCACTGGAAAGTTAGTGAGAGGCAAGGAAAATTTTATTTATTTATTTTTATGTATTTTTAAGTTGACTTCTTTTAAATGATTGTATTTATTTATTTAACAGAAAACATAAGTAAAGGGAGCAGGAGAGAGATAAGCAGGCACCCCACCCATCAGGGAGCCAGATGTAGGGCTCACTATCAGGACTCTGGGAACATGACCTGAGCCTAAGGTCAAAGTTTAACTGACTTAGCCACCCACATGCCCCAAAGTCATTTTTAATGCCATAGTTAGACACAGAAAGCAGTACAGCTGGGCAAAATTTGTGTTAAAAATAATCCTATTCTTTTGGACCCAACTATCTCCATATATGGACATGTCCATAGGTTAACAAAGGAAGTTTACATTTTTGAATAAAGAGGCAAAGTAGGCAAAAACACTAATACTGATGCAAAAAATTTAAAAAAAATAAAAGAAAAAGAGAACCAAGGCAGAGGAAGTTGTTTAAGCTCTCCTTGACCTGCGGGAATGGTGGCAACAGAATGATTTGAGATTAATCTGTGGGGAAAGAGGGGGAACCAGATTTGCTGCTTGAAAAAAAGGTAAAATAATAATTTAAAAAAAGACATGTTTATAATCAATCCCTGGTTGTAGACAAGTTCTCCAAAACCAATACCTGGCACCGCTCCACCAAACAAACAGGGAAAAAAGTTCTTGGATTATCTCATCAAGCTCTTTCCCTCCACTGCCTCCGCTGGGGGGAGAGCTTCTGGACAGCACTCAGCTGGGCCTCCTGTGTGGGGGCTGTGCAGGCTGACCGGGCTGAAAAGTCCCCCTCTTCCATGGCCACCACTCCTTCCTGCCCCCAGATACAGGAAAGAACTAGGAAATGCTTATTTTCTACCATCACTGTTGAAGATTTCATTCTCCCAAGCTTTATTCCCTGAGTTTCATGTGAGCCCATGGAAATGCTACCCAATATGACTCAACACTGTACTTATAAAGGCCCTCATCCATTTCCTTTCCAGAGAGCACATTTATGAAATGGCCCCTAAACCATTTTCTAAAGTAAACAGTGTAACACTGTGCAATCAGACTCCAGTTAAAATCTTCGGTTTCCAAAGTGGACCAACTCTTCCATAGATGACATCACTCATTTCCTAAACTGACAACCTGAAAATGGGAATGATTTCCATCCAGTCAATAATCCACAATGCCTGGGCACCTGGGTGACTCAGTTGGTTCAGCGACTGCCTTCACCTCCGGTTATGATCCTGGAGTCCCAGGATCAAGTCATGCATCAGGCTCCCACCCTCAAAAGGGAATCTGCTTCTCCCTCTGAACTTCTCCCCTCTCATGCTCTCTCTCTCACTCTCAAATAAATAAATAAATAAAATCTTTAAAAAAGTCCACAATACCAAAGAATTCACCCAACAGGATCAACAGCTCTGGGACCACATCCTACACGTGCATGAAATCAGCTGTACTTCTCTAAAACAAAATTTAGGCTACCTAGGCCATACTAAAACATTCTTTTTTTTAAAGATTTTATTTATTTATTTGACACATAGGGAGATCACAAGTAGGAAGAGCAGCAAGCAGAGAGAGAGGGGAAGCAGGCTCCCCGCTGAGCAGAGAGCCTGATGCAATGTGGGGCTTCATGCCAGGACCCTGAGACCATGACCTGAGCTGAAGGCAGAGGCTTAACCCTCTGAGCCACCCAGGTGCCCCTAAAGCATTCTTTATTTAGTTGCAATCTCACACTCTTCAGAGGGTCCATGACAAGCTCTGGACTCAAAATACTTTTTTCCTTCCTCAGTGCATAATATGTCTGTTTCAAATTCAATAATTGTTTTGAAAATCCCTCGTGTTCAAATTCTCACATTTGCATGTCCATTTGCATTCATATATTTACTATATATTTTGTCAGAGAGAACTTTTTATATTAAACTGATCATATTTACATGGATATATTACCATTTAGTGTAATTTAATTTACCATAAACTGAGAAAAGTACATCGATGCTTGTAGATATCAGCCATTGATTCAAATATCAATTCCACCATATTTATTACCATTTCACAATAGATTATAAGGAACAGCAGCAATGCTTTCAAGATTTCCATAATATTTTCTTGGGGTTTAAAGAGAGCTTCATTTTTTTTTAAAGCAAACGAGTATGTACTCAATTTATTTACTTTTTAAGTTTTAATTAGATATCTAAATGAAAATATGAGATATATAAGAGATATAAAAATGCATATCATTTATTTTTTAAAGATTTTATTTATTTATTTGACAGAGATCACAAGTAGGCAGACAAGCAGGCAGAGAGAGAGGAGGAAGCAGGCTCCTTGCTGAGCAGAGAGACCAATGTAGGGCTCCACCCCTGAACCCTGGCATCATGACCTGAGCCGAAGGCAGAGACTTTAACCCACTGAGCTACCCAGGCACCCTAAAAATGCATATCTTTTAAATCGACTTTAGTCAACTAAAATTTCCCTTATACTTTCCATAGTTAATGAAATGCTTGAATGTATTAATTATCAATTATAGTATTTTAAGATAGTTCTTTATTAATTCTAATCATAATTATCTTAAGCATTTAAAGAAGTATCTCAACCTTAAATGATAAATAAAAATAAAAATACCAGAAGGCATGTACCTTTTATCAGCTTTCATAGTTACAAACTTACTGGTTTGAAGAGCTGACATTGGTCTTCCCATCTTCAATGGAATGGAGTCATTTTTCTGAGTCAACTTTGAATATTTTTCTTCTTTTAATTTTTTTTAATTTATTTTTTTTAACTTTGAATATTTTTCAAAGCAGTCTGTATGCTTTTTTTCTCATCCCTACCCTTGACATTTGAGATAACTCCATAAAGACTAAACAGGGATCATGACTTCAGGGTATCTTTGGAGATTAACAATAACACGTGGTGTTCTGTGTGTGTATTCACTTGACTATGTCCACTGAGACATGAATAAGGTGAAAATACTAATTGCTTAGCATGTCCCTAGAACAAAGTTTAGAAATGAGTTCTGATACTTTGTGTAGCTTTTTTTTTTTTTTAATTTTCTCTAAAGAGTTTATTTATTCATTTGGCAGAGAGAGAAACAGCGTGAGAGGGAACACAAGCAGGGTAAGTGAAAGGAGAAACAGACTTCCAGAGGAGCAGGGGGTCCCATGCAGAGCTTGATCCCAGGACTCTGGGATCATAACCTGAGGTGAAGGCAGATGCCTAATGACTGAGCCACCCAGGCTCCCCATGTGTAGCTGTTTTAATAGGTGAGTTCAAGGTCAATCCAGAGGGTAAAAAAATATACTTATTCAGACTTCTTGAATGTTATGTCTTCATGTATAAATTCTTTCTATATTTTGGATATTAAGCCCTTATTGGATATATTATTTGCAAATATTTTCTCCCAAACAGAAAATTGCCTTTTTATATTGTTGATGGTTTCTTTCACTGTGCATTAAAAAAAAAAAAAAAAGAAAAGAAACAGACAAGCAAAACAACCCTTCTGTAGTCCCAAGGGTTTAATGTGGTTTTCTGTTTCTCTTGCCAGAGAAGTCTTATCTAGAAGTCTGTTTCTATGGCTGATATCAAGTCATTAATTTCCTTTCTGAGAAATTTTTTATAATATCCATTTTGAGTTTATATTTGTGTATGATGTAGTAAGTGCCACAGTTTAATTGTTTTCCATTAAGCTGTCCAATTGTCACAGCACCAATTACTGAAAAGACTGCCCTTTCTCTAGTTCCATCCACGTCGTCGCAAATGGCAAGATTTCATTTCTTTTGATGGCTGCATAGTATTCCATTGTGTATATATACCACATCTTCTTGATCCATTCATCTGTTGATGGACATCTAGGTTCTTTCCATAGTCTGGCTATTGTAGACATTGCTGCTATAAACATTCGGGTACACGTGCCCCTTCGGATCACTATGTTTGTATCTTTAGGGTAAATACCCAGTAGTGCAATTGCTGGGTCATAGGGTAGTTCTATTTTCAACATTTTGAGGAACCTCCATGCTGTTTTCCAGAGTGGTTGCACCAGCTTGCATTCCCACCAACAGTGGAGGAGGGTTCCCCTTTCTCCACATCCTCTCCAGCATCTGTCATTTCCTGACTTGTTAATTTTAGCCATTCTGACTGGTGTGAGGTGATATCTCATTGTGGTTTTGATTTGTATTTCCCTGATGCTGAGTGACGTGGAGCACTTTTTCATGTGTCTGTTGGCCATCTGGATGTCTTCTTTGCAGAAATGTCTGTTCATGTCCTCTGCCCATTTCTTGATTGGATTGTTTGTTCTTTGGGTGGATGGAACTAGAGTGTATCATGCTTAGTGAAATAAGTCAATCTGAGAAAGACAACTATCATATGATCTCCCTGATATGAGGACATGGAGAAGCAACATGGGGGGGTAGGGGGATAGGAGAAGAATAAATGAAACAAGATGGGATTGGGAGGGAGACAAACCATAAATGACTCTTAATCTCACAAAACAAACTGGGGGTTGCTGGGGGGAGGTGGGATTGGGAGAGGGGGAGCGGGCTATGGACATTGGGGAGGGGAGGCGAACCATAAGAGACTATGGACTCTGAAAAACTACCTGAGGGTTTTGAAGGGTCAGGGGTGGGAGGTTGGGGGAACAGGTGGTGGGTGATGGGGAGGGCACGTTTTGCATGGAGCACTGGGTGTTGTGCAAAAAGAATGAATACTGTTACGCTGAAAAAATTAATAAAAAGGGAAAAAAAAAAAGAATAAAAGGACCAAAAAAAAAAAAAAAAGACTGCCCTTTCTCTCATTGTACCTTCTTATCCACTTTTTTGTAGATTAACTGACTATGTATCTGTGAGTTTTTTTCTGAGTTACTTTGTTGTATTGATCTATGTGTCAGTTTCCATGCCAGTTCCATACTGTTGAGGTTTATTATTATTATTGTTATTATTATTATTATCAATTTAGTTTTGTAATAGCTTGAAACCTGGGCTTGTGATAATTCCAGTTTTGTTCTTTGTTCTCAAGATGGCCTTCTGTCTTGGGTTACCACACTGTTTCGATTACTATCACTTTATATTTAATTTTCAAAACAGGAACACTGAGTCATCCCATCTTATTCTTCCTCAAAGTTCTTTTAGTGCATGAAGGTTTCTCTTTTGTTTATGTTGCATTATATATGTTTACTTTCATATGTTGAAGAATCTTGGCATTCCAGGATTAAATCCAACTAGGTCATAGTGTATAATACTCTTCATATACTGATGAATTCTGAGTGCCAATATTTTATTAAAAGCTTACATAAAGACTGATATCCAGACCAATATCATTTATGGCATTTGTATGAGGGCAATGTTGCCATATGGAATGAGTTAGTATGTATTCTTTTCTCCTCTGGTTTTTGAAAGAGTTGGAAAAGTATTGGTGTGAATTTGATTTTGTACACTTGGTAAAATTAATCAGTGAAGTTTTTTGGCTCAAGGACTATCTTAGTTGAATGTATTTAATTATGTATTCAATCTCCTTACTACTTATAGATGAACTCAGTTTTATATATCTTCATGAGCCAGTATGTTGTTTCTGGAAGTTAGTATACTAGTTCATGGATATCCAACATGTTAATGTATTTATAATATTGGGTTCATAATTTTTATATGTATAAAACTTACAAAAATGTACCCACTCTCACTGCATATGTTAATATTTTGATGTTTATTTTTTATTTTTTATTGGTTAATATAGTAGAAGTTCTGTTAATTTTGAAAGAATCCTGCTTTAGTTTTGATGTATTTCTTTGATGTTTTTCCTGTACTACTATTATTTGTTATCTCTTCTTCAACTTTATTACTGCTTCACCTTCATTAGCTTTAGATTTTTTTTTCTTTTTATATGTGATTAAGTTATAAGATATTCTTGTTGATTTCAGAACTTTCTTTTTTAATTTAAATTTTTACTGCCATTAATTCTTCTTTAGGACTTTTTATCTGAAATTCATATATTTCAGTATCTTTATTTCTACTTTCATATGCTTCAGATTGGTTTTTTTTTGTAATACCTATTATAAATCCTTAAACCTCTTAGTTTTTAATAGTCTACTGTTTAATATCCATATAATTGTGTTCTAGTTTTTCTTCTGTTATTCATTGTTTATGTAAGCTTAATGTAAGCTTCATTACATTTTTTTCCATTTTTTAATTTCTTTTTTCATCTGTCTGATAGCCATTTGTATGTCTTCATGGGAAAAGTGTCTGTTCATATCTTCTGTCCATTTTTTTGATATGATTATCTGTTTTGTGTGTGTTGAGTTTGAGGAGTTGTTTATAGATCCTGGATATCAACCTTTTGTCTGTACTGTCATTTGCAAATATCTTCTCCCATTCCGTGGGTTGCTTTTTTGTTTTGTTGACTGTTTCCTTTGCTGTCCAGAAGCTTTTGATCTTGATGAAGTCCCAAAAGTTCATTATCACTTTTGTTTCCTTGGCCTTTGGAGACATATCTTGAAAGAAGTTGCTGTGGCTGATATCGAAGAAGTTACTGCCTATGTTCTTCTCTAGGATTGTGATGGATTCCTGTCTCATATTGAGGTTTTATCCATTGTGAGTTTATCTTTGTGTACCATGTAAGAGAATGGTAGAGTTTCATTCTTCTACTTATGGCTGTCCAGTTTTCCCAGCACCATTTATTGAAGAGACTGAACAGACACTTCTCCAATGAAGACATACAAATGGCTATCAGACACATGAAAAAAATGCTCATCATCACTAGCCATCAGGGAGATTCAAATTAAAACCACATTGAGATATCACCTTACACCAGTTAGAATGGCTAAAATTAGCAAGACAGGAAACAACGTGTGTTGGAGAGGATGTGGAGAAAGGGGAACCCTCTTCCACTGTTGGTGGGAATGCAAGTTGGTGCAGCCACTTTGGAGAACAGTGTGGCTATTCCTCAAGAAAATAAGAATAGAGCTTCCCTATGACCCTGCAATTGCACTGCTGGGTATTTACCCCAATGATACAGATCTAGTGACAAGAAGATCCATCTGTACCCTAATGTTTATAGCAGCAATGGCCACAGTCACCAAACTGTGGAAAGAACCAAGATGCCCTTCAACAGATGAATGGATAAGGATGATGTGGTCCATATACACAATTGAGTATTATGTCTCCATCAGAAAGGAAGAATACCCAACTTTTGCAGCAACATGGACGGGTCTGGAAGAGATTATGCTGAGTGAAATAAGCAGGGAGAGTCAAGTATCATATGGTTTCACTTCTTTGTGGAGCATAACAAATAACATGGAGGACATGGGGAGATGGAGAGAAGGGAGCTGAGGGAAATTGAAAGGGGAGATGAACCGTGAGAGACTATGGATTCTGAAAAACAACCTGAGAGTTTTGAACGGGTGGGAGGTGGGAGGTTGGGGAACCAGGTGTTGGGTAATAGGGAGGGCACATATTGCATGGAGCACTGGGTGTGGTGCAAAAACAATGAATACTGTTACGCAGAAAAGAAATTTTTAAAAAAGTGAAAAAAAAAAGAATGATATAGTGTCCTTTGTAACTCTGACTATAGTCTTTATTTAAAATCTAATTTATCTGATATGAGAATCACTACCCTGGCCTTCTTTTGAGGCCCATAGGCATGAAAGATGCTTCTCCATCCCTTCACTTTCAGTCTGGGTGTATCTTTAGGTTCAAAATCGGTCTCTTGTAGACAACATATGGATGGGTCCTGTCGTTTTATCCAATCTGCAACCCTGTGTCATTTATGGGCTCATTTAGGCCATTCACATTGAGAGGGATTATTGATAGATATGTTTTTGTTGACATTGTGTTACCGTTGAAGAATTTCTGTCTGTAGATTGTCTCTATATTTCTGTTCAATGATATTCTTAGGATTTTTTTTCTTTTATAGAACTCCCCTCCCCCCCTTAATATTTCCTGCAGGGTCAGCTTCGTGGTTGCATAGTCTTTTTAGCCTTGCTCTTCTTGGAAACTTTTTATCTCTCCATCCCCTTTAATGTCTGTCTTGCTGTATAAAGTATTCTTGTCTGTATGTTCTTCTCATTTATTAACCTGAATATATTTTGCCATCCCTTCCTGGCTTGCCAGGTCTCTGTGGACAGGGCTGACGTTATTCTAATGGGCTTTCCTCTGTAGGGTAAGAGCCTCTTTGTCCAAGTGGCTTTCAAGAGATTGTATCTACAATTGTGATTTTTCAATATTACTACCAAGTGCCTTGATTTTTTTTAAGAATCTATAATCTTGGGGGGAGACTGTTCTGCCTCTAGCACATGAACTCTGGTTCCATTCACATGATTGGGAAAATTTTCATAGACAACTTCTTCCACTCTATCTTCTAGATTTCTATCTTTCTCTTCCCCTTCAGGGATTCCAATACTTCTGACTTTGGAACGTTTCATGGCATCATATATTTCCCTGATTCTGTTTTTGTGGCTTCTAAGCTGTTTGTTCCAGGCTTCCTCCTGATCTTTTCTCTCTATCTGTTTGTCCTGCAGATCACTAATTCTATCTTCTGTCTCAGTTACCCTAGCTTTTAGAGAATTTAGCTTAGATTGGAACTCGCTGAGAGCATTTTGGACATCATCCTTGGTGGCTTTCAGTTCTGCCCTAACATTGTGAACATCATCCCTGGTGGCTTTCCATTCTGCCCTATCAATTCCATTTGGTCATCCATGTCTTTCTCCAACCTAGATATTGCCTGGATAATTGTTAGCCTGAATTCCTTTTCCAATATATTGTCCATGTCGATAGCCATTAGCCCTGTTACAGAAGCCCCATACTCTGTATTTTTCTTCTGTTGTGCATTCCTCCTCCTATTCATTTTGGTGAGAGATGACTGAATGGATATAGATGGATGTATCAACTGTGGTTCAGTCAATGTGCACCCTGGAACACTCTGAGTAATCAGGATTCCCCACCTAAATGAGAGAAAAAAGAAAAGAAAAAGAAAGAGAGAGAGAGAGAGAGAGAGAGGAAAAAAAGGGAAGATAAAAGAGAAGGCTCAGCCCAAAAGATTTATGAAGGTAAGATTTGTGAAGGTAAGATTTACCTTAAAGAAGGTAAGATTTATGAAGTATACAAACAAAAACAGACAAAAGACTGATAAAAGTATATGACAAGAGAAAAAAATATATATATATACATAAAAGCAAAAAAAGGAAGGACCTCGTCAAAAAGAACTCTAAGTATAAGATTTATATACTATCAGGACAAACAAAAATACACAGAAACAATGGAGGAAGGAAAAGATGGGAGAGTGGTTATAAATTCTCAGTGTGGGCAAGGAAGTTTATTTTGATTCTTCTTGGATGTATCTTGATGTTTTGTTAATGGACTCAACTTTCCTAAGATAAAGGGTAATTAAAAATTGGTTTACCTGTGGGGTAGCATTGATTGGGGAAAGGGGATTACCTTGAATTTAACTCTATATGTATATTAGAAAATAAAAATTAAAGTATAAACTAGACTAAACTAAAATTTAAAAAAAAATTAAAAAATAGAAAAGCAAAAATAAAACATGGGTGTATGTATCAAAATGTTCAGGTTAGAATGTTATTAAGGGATTTGATGTACTGGACATCTCACTGTGATGGTAAATAGGATAAAAAATTACCTATATGTATAAAAAATATGAACCAGAATAGTGGTAAGGAGTTAAAAATAAAAGTTGTATCTGTGAAGTAGTGGTGGTTGTTCTCTTGTTGTCTGTTTTTTTTCTCCTTCCTTCCTGATAGGTTTTCTGGGGGAGGGGCCTGCTACGTGGGTTTTCAGTCAATGATGTTCCCTGAGTTAAGTCCTCCTGCTCCCCTCAAGGGGGTGGGCTCTGGGGAAACTGTTTTTTTCAGGTTTTTGTTCTCTGGAGGTTTTTATGTTTGTTCATCTGTTTGCTCTCGCCTTGACAGCTTTTGAGGGTTTTTGGAGTTTTGGAGGAGAGCAAACTGCACCCAGACCTCCCTCTCAGACAGAAGCCTCAGAATGCTCTGCAGAGCTGCTGGCAGAGTAGGTTCAGAATCCTGGTCCCTGGGGATGCAGGATCTCTTCCTTGTACTCAAAACCACAGCAGTGGCGGCTGTAGGGCAGCTCCAGACCACCAGAGAGGTTCCAAGCAGCGATTGCACACTGAGATTTTCCCGCTGGCCCGGGCTGGGAGTGCATGGTTTTTCAGGGTCTCAGAGCTCCTGGCTAGTGCCTGTGAGCACCTCTCCCAGGGGAGGGTGAGGGGCGTGCATGTCTCAGGCTCTGATCGCTCAGCGGGGTTCTAAGAGCGCCAGGCTAATGCCTACCCACACCTCTCTCAAGGAGTGTGTGGTGCGCGCGCATCTCAGGAACGCCATCTGGCGAAGCTCACAGCCCCTCACGGGAGCCAGATCCCACTCATTCTCAGGCGCGCTGGAGGCTCAGGTGCGCTGGTGGCTCAGGGAACAAGATCTGGTTTCTCTCCGGCACTCTCTCTGGCTCAGCACCAGGGGAGGCGCTGCTGGATCGGGGGACTTAAGCCCCTGTCCCTAACTGCCCTGATTCCCACAATTTCCTCCCATGATCCTTTGTTCTTTTTTTGAGTTCTTTCAACCAGACTCCAAGTTAATGCTGGTCCCGAGATGCAGGGCACTCTCATGTTGGAGTATTATTTTCCAATTGGTCGCCTCTGGTGGCTCCCACCCCCTTTTGTTTATCTTCTGATTTCAGTCCGAAGTACCCACTCCACTTTACCTCCCCACTGGTGTCTTCTGCCCCCATAGAGATCCAGACGTGTATAATTCTGATATAATTCTGATTTCAGGGGCACCTGGGTGGCTCAGTGTGTTAAGCCTCTGCCTTCGGCTCAGGTCATGATCTCAGGGTCCTGAGTTCGAGCCCCGCATCGGGCTCTCTGCTCAGCAGGGAGCCTGCTTCCCCCTCTCTCTCTCTGCCTGCCTCTCTGCCTACTAGTGATCTCTGTCTGTCAAATGAATAAATAGAATCTTAAAAAAAAAAAAGACTGATTTCATGGGCGATCGGAGTTCTTTGGTAGGTAATCAGCTCACTTTAGGGTATAGGTTGAAAGAGCGCCTCCTCCTACTTCCCCGCCATCTTGTCTCCCCACCTCTTGTTTTCTTAATGACTCATTGAATTCTATTTATTTCTTTAGTCTATCCACTCTTCTGTGTTCTCCTACCTATGAACAGCTCACAACTCTTAGCCTTCTCTTTCACTCTTCCTTGTCCTCAATTCACCTATCCTATACCTGTTTTGTTTTTTTTCCCCTTATGGCTTGACTTAACCAATTTAAACCTCAGGCCACACTATCCATCGCCTATATTCTGGGATGCATGGACTCCTTCACAATACCACACACAATTCCCACCTATGCACCATATCTACACCACACTCGGATGTTTACATTCAAAGGCACATTCTTACAATGGTGGTTTTCCATTTCATTATCACCTCCCCCAAGGTGAAATGCCAGTAATTTACATATCCTTATACACATTTTGAAAGACATAACTCTCTGAACTTTTTTTTTTACATATTTTATTTATTTATTTGATAGAGATCACAAGTAGGCAGAGAAGCACACACAGAGAGAGGAAGGGAAGCAGGCTCACTGCAGAGCAGAGAGCCTAATGTGTGGCTCAATCCCAGGTCCCTGGGATGATGACCTGACCCGAAGGCAGAGGCTTTAACCCACTGAGCCACCCAGGCGCCCCAGCATTATCTGAATTTTTAAATCAGTTTGGGAAAATATACTCAATATTCCCTGTGAGACATAGCATATTGATGACAAAATAACAATAGTTATTACTGATTAGTACCTTTCTATTGATGATAGCTGCTTTGGATTGAATCCTTGTTATGCGACACACACGGATTTATGCCATAGCTAGTACTCAGAGAAATCTGGGATGTCTTTGGTATCACTACAAATGAGGAAAACCAGAATCAGGAAAATGAAGCATCTGCAGGCCTGGGATTCCCACTCAGGAATGCCAAGTGTTGACATGGCTGTTTTATTCATTATAGCACCAATCATGTAATCCTATTTGAAAAAGTCAACAGACTAGCCATACTTGATTTTAACCTTTCACTTAGTTTGGGTGGCCATTATGTTTTATTATTGCTTATTTCTTTGGTGCTTGTTTTATACCAATAGCCACCATTAATATGGTATCAAGCTATCATGGGCATGTCATTAGTATAGAAGTTGTGTGGACTGTGCATGTACTGAGGAATGTAAGATGGGCACAAACCCTTTTACCCACCTCTAAGTAGTACAGTTTTCATATTGTGAATATACTTATCTCACTCTGATCAAAATAAGATTCAAAAAGGAAATGAATAGGTGATATTACTAAAAATGGCAACGTAAAAGCCTCCAAAACCTTCCATAAAAGTCAGGAGAAAACTGTGTGTGCATGCATGAATATGTGTGTGTGTGTTTAATGGTCAGAATCCACATTTCAGAACTCTGGAATTAATTGATGGCTTGCAGGAATCTGGATAGTGTTTAATTTGAAAAAATGCTAAATATCGGGGCACCTGGGTGGCTCAGTTGGTTAAGCAAGTGCCTTTGGCTCAGGTCATGACCCTGGAGTCCTGCAATCGAGTCCCACATCAGGCTCCCAGCTCCATTGGGAGTCTGCATCTCCCTCTGACCTCTCCTCTCATGCTCTCTCACTCTGTCTCTCTCTCTAATAAATAAATAAAAATTTTTTAAAAATGCTAAATATCAGAAGGAGAGAGAGTTTCATGGCATTTTTAACTTGGCCTATTCCCATTCACCCCACGCCAGCTCAGTGATAGCCTTGAAAACGACAGCTTCACAATCCCATGAAAATCTACAGGTTGGCAGGCACTGGAGGAAGAAGAACAAGATTGGAGCCTTTCAAAGCCCATTCAAGGGAATGCAAGAGAATTTTCATTATTTAACCAGTTTGGTAGTTCCCTAGAAGATTTCACTTCCAAAGCTATCTTTATTTTAACAGTCTTAGCCCATATTCAGGCTCTTAAAAATGTCATAGACTGAATGGATTAAACAACAAATAGTTATTTCAAAGAGTTCCGGAGGATGGGAAGTCCAAAATTGAGGCACCCATCTATTCAGTGCATGCTAAGAGGCTGACTGCTGATTAGCAGATGGCAGTCTTCTAACTGTGTCTTTGCACAACAAAAGGAGTGAAGGAGCTCTCTGGAGTCTCTTTTATAAGGACACAATCCTACTCATGAGGGATCCCATCTCCTGGTCTAATCATCTCACAAAGGCTCCACCTCCAAATACCATCACATTGGGGATATGATTTCAGCATATGAACTGGGGTGGGGGGGCACTGGGGACACAGGCAATCAGTCCATAAGCACTGACTCAAAGTTCACTCAGTGTAAAAAGACTCAAGAGACTTGTTAAAAACAATTAGAGGCTGGGCACCTGTCATGATCTCAGGGTACTGGGATCAAACCCCGCATCAGGCTCTCTGCTCAGGGGGAGGCTGCTTCCCCCCGCCTCTCTCTGCCTGCCTCTCTGCATACTTGTGGTCACTGTCTGTTAAATGAATAAATAAATATAAAGAAAACAATTAGAGGCAATTGCTTAATATCATGAATGCCTAAGGTAGTAGATAACAATTTAGACAAACAATAGGCTAATCATAAAGTTTAAAAGGAAAAACTGAAGAATGAGATGTCCCTAGACAGGGCTGAAAATACTGTAATGAAATCCTAGCAATCCTCAAGGCACATACATAGGGCTATGTGCATGTACAGGGCTGTGCACCTGCTTAGCGAAGATCTGAGAATATCCTAAGTATTTACTTCTGGTTAACCTGGAGTCTTTGTGCCAATAAGCAGCAAAAGCTAAGCAACGCTATAAAATAAAAGACATTCCCAGGTAAACAAAACTGAGTTCATTGTTAACACATTAGTATTATAAGAAATATTAGAGGAGTTCTTCAAAGTGATATGAAAGGGCAGTAAATGTAACTCAAATCCATATGAAAAAATAAAAAGCAATTATAAATGTAATTATCAGTGATGCTTTAAATCTACCCTAAAGTCTTCATCACCTGCCCTTTGATACTTCAGAGTGTGAGAGAAAGACATTTACACTATTTTTCAATTTACCATGCTAATGGGCATCAAAAGAAAGCTGGGGTGGCAATCCTTATATCAGATCAATTAGATTTTAAGCCAAAGACTATAATAAGAGATGAGGAAGGACACTATATCCTACTCAAAGGGTCTGTCCAACAAGAAGATCTAACAATTTTAAATATCTATGCCCCTCACGTGGGAGCAGCCAACGATATCAACCAATTAATAACAAAATCAAAGAAACACATCAATAATAATACAATAATAGTAGGGGACTTGAACACTCCCCTCACTGAAATGGACAGATCATCCAAGCAAAAGATCAACAAGGAAATAAAGGCCTTAAATGACACACTGGACCAGATGGACATCACAGATCTATTCAGAACATTTCATCCCAAAGCAACAGAATACACATTCTTCTCTAGTGCACATGGAACCTTCTCCAGAATAGATCACATCCTGGGTCACAAATCATGTCTCAACCGGTATCAAAAGATTGGGATCATTCCCTGCATATTTTCAGACCACAATGCTCTGAAGCTAGAACTCAATCACAAGAGGAAAGCTGGAAAGAACCCAAATACATGGAGACTAAACAGCATCCTTCTAAAGAATGAATGGGTCAACCAGGAAATTAAAGAAGAACTGAAAAAATTCATGGAAACAAATGATAATGAAAACACAACAGTTCAAAATCTATGGGACACAGCAAAGGCAGTCCTGAGAGGAAAATATATAGCGGTACAAGCCTTTCTCAAGAAACAAGAAAGGTCTCAAGTACACAACCTAACCCTACACGTAAAGGAGCTGGAGAAAGAACAAGAAAGAAACCCTAAACCCAGCAGGAGAAGAGAAATCATAAAGATCAGAGCAGAAATCAATGAAATAGAAACCAAAAAAAACAATAGAAAAAATCAATGAAACTAGGAGCTGGTTCTTTGAAAGAATCAATAAGATTGATAAACCCCTGGCGAGACTCATCAAAAAGAAAAGAGAAAGGACCCAAATAAATAAAATCATGAATGAAAGAGGAGAGATCACAACTAACACCAAAGAAATACAGACAATTTTAAGAACATACTATGAGCAACTCTACGCCAACAAATTGGACAATCTGGAAGAAATGGATGCATTCCTAGAGACATATAAACTACCACAACTGACCCATGAAGAAATAGAAAACCTGAACAGGCCCATCACCAGTAAGGAGATTGAAACAGTCATCAAAAATCTCCAAACAAACAAAAGCCCAGGGCCAGACGGCTTCCCAGGGGAATTCTACCAAACATTTAAAGAAGAACTCATTCCTATTCTCCTGAAACTGTTCCAAAAAATAGAAATGGAAGGAAAACTTCCAAACTCATTTTATGAGGCCAGCATCACTTTGATCCCAAAACCAGACAAGGATCCCACCAAATAAGAGAACTACAGACCAATATCCTTGATGAACACAGACGCAAAAATTCTCGCCAAAATACTAGCCAATAGGATTCAAAAGTACATTAAAAGGATTATTCACCACGATCAAGTGGGATTTATTCCAGGGCTGCAGGGTTGGTTCAACATCCGCAAATCAATCAATGTGATACAACACATTAATAAAAGAAAGAACAAGAACCATATGATACTCTCAATAGATGCTGAAAAAGCATTTGACAAAGTACAGCTTCCCTTCCTGATCAAAACTCTTCAAAGTGTAGGGATAGAGGGCGAGGGGGAGGGGGTTATGGACATTGGGAAGGGTATTTGTTATCATGAGTGCTGTGAAGTATGTAAACCTGGCGATTCACAGACCTGTACCCCTGGGGATAAAAATACATTATATGTTTATAAAAAAAAACTGGAAGGGGAGGCGAACCATAAGACACTATGGACTCTGAAAAACAACCTGAGGGTTTTGAAGGGGTGGGGGTGGGAGTTTGTGGGAACCAGGTGGTGGGTAATAGGGAGGGCATGTATTGCATGGAGCACTGGGTGTTGTGCAAAAACAATGAATACTGTTAGCTGAAAAATAAATAAATAAATTTATTAAAAACAAACAAAAAAACAAAATTCGCTAATCCCATGATATTGATACAAGTAGGGCACATATTGCATGGAGCACTGGGTGTAGTGCATAAAAAAATGAATCTTGGAACACTGAAAAAATAAAAAAAAATTTAAAAAGTCACCAGTAATATAATTTTAAATCAAATAATTCTCTATTGAAAGCCAAATAGAGTAATTTATATCACCTTGTTGTCCTCTATTTTTGAAATATAATTATTATTATAATAGGTTTATTGTATATATTTGACTTACATTTATGAAAATGGAACACTGTTTTCTTGGGCTAGGTTTAAGTAAAGGAAGGGATGTACCAATAAAGCAGGAGATCAGTCTGGGGATCCTCATTCTGAATTACTTAAATGGAAATATATGGGTTCCTACTACTGACAACAACATAGGGTTATATGCAAAGAAGCTGGCATCTCTTTAAATTATATATATTTTTAAATTATAATGGGAATATATAAGAATTTGTACACTTTTTAATTTTTCTTTTATTTTTTACTTTTAGGGCATGGGAGGAGGGGCAGAGGGATATGGAGTGAGAATCTTAAGCAGGTTCCACACAATATTTGGAGCCCAACACTGGGGCTAGATCTTACATGACCTGAGATGAAATCAAGAGTTGGATGCTTAACCCACTGAGCCACCCAGGGAACACAATCATTGGTTAAAAATAAAAGTTTTTATAATGCTGTTGTACTAAATTTCTTTTAAGTGAATGTCTACAGATTACAATGAAACAGCCTCATGGATGAGTATCATAAGGTTACCAACAGTATATTAAGAACAATTCTCCTTAGAACTCTGATGGTTACTAGGCATTCTCTATTTATAATTCTACTAAATATGACAAGCTTTAAGCAGCAAAGTTGATGTTTTCCAGAAAAATGAGGAGGATTATTTTTAGGATAGAAACCACTGGTGGCATGGAGAACAGAGAAAAACCCCTTTCTAAAAGCAATCACAATATAACAGAGCCACCACAAGTCTGCCTACTGTGGTTGAAAATGAAATCTCACAAACCCTAGCTAAGATACTAATCAGCTTTCATCCAGGAATTTTCCACTTTCAATTGTGCTAAATTTATTTGTTTCAATATGATTCAGTGTTTTATCTTTTATGTTATATGTTTACATATACGTGTGTGATATTTTATGGATATATATATGTTAATTTCCCAAAGAAAATTAATTTATATTGTTTTATTAATTGATCAGTAGTAGGATTGGTCATTGATACAGACTTTTTTTTAAACTTCTGTTTCCAAGCATAAGCACTGAGAACCATTTGCAACAATTGAATGCAAAGTGAACTCCATTACATACTTCAGTGTTATTGGAGTTATTTTAAAAACATTCTATGCTTGCTACACAAATTGTCCATTGTAGCTAAAGTTTTATCATTTGTCACCACTTAACGTGCTTTAAGACTTTATTTAATTTCCAGTTAGAAAATATACAGCATAATATTTGTTGCAAGTATATAATGTGGTGATTCAACACTTCCATAACGCATGGTGCTCATCACAAGTGTTCTCATTAATCCCCATCCCCTGTTTAACACATCCCCCACCACCCTCCCCTCTGTGACCAACTGCTCATTCTTTAGAGTTAAGGATCTCTTTATTGTTTTGTCTTTCTCTCTTTTTTCCCTCTTTGCACCTTTCTTTTCTGAATTCACATATGAGTGAAAACTTATGGTAATTGTCTTTCTCTGACTTACTTCTCTTGGCCTAATACAGTCTAGCTTCATTCATGTGATAGAAAATGGCAAGAATTCATTCTGTTTTTATGCCTGAGTAATATTATAATATATATCTGTATATCCAATGTCTAATTTGTATTATATACCTATATATGTATAGATATAACATATATATCCATAGATTATATCTATCTATATATAGAAATGCACACATAAATATAGTTATAATACACACACATATATCTATCTATGCATATGTATAGATTTACATAATTTACATAATGGTATATATACCATATCTTCTTTATTCATTTATCTCTCAATGGACATCTGGACTCTTTCCATATTTTGGGTATTATGGTCTTATTTTCTTTAATACTTAGGTACTCATATCATTGAAAATATATGTGGCCTTTAGAATTCAACTTACATTTAATAAATTATTCATAACAAAAAAGAAACAAAAAAGAAAATTGCCACAAAAACAGAGTGATAGGGAATATATAATGATACTCTGTTTTTGTGGCAATTTTCTTTTTTGTTTCTTTTTTGTATATATATATATATAAAATTTATAAATTTATTTATATATATATATATATATAACTTATTTTTCTAGATTACTGTATCCTTATCCTAAATCCTAGAATGGCATTGTTCATAAAGAGTGTACAAGGTGAAATTAATGAATGAAGCAGCAAGACTAGTGAGAAATTTGTTATATTTTTGACTAGGAGAACCTCAGAACCACTCTTCTCAGGGCCCACATCACCT
Source organism: Meles meles (assembly GCF_922984935.1). Lineage (NCBI taxonomy): Eukaryota > Metazoa > Chordata > Mammalia > Carnivora > Mustelidae > Meles > Meles meles. Next base: position 20,647,967 of record NC_060068.1, on the reverse strand, counting down.
CCTTGTTTCTCAGGCTATATATGATTGGGTTGAGCACTGGGGTCAGGATGGTGTAGAAGACTGCCAGGACCTTATCCTCTGTGGAGATCTGAAGGATCTTGGACATAAACAAGTGTAAACAAAGGATGCATAGTAGAAAGTCACCACAGTGAATGGGTGCTGCAGGACAAATAGGCCTTCTTCCTTCCTTTGGATGCATGCAGCAGATGGCAAGGATGACCTGGCCATAGGAACAAGCAATGCCAATGAAAGGAAACACAAGGAAGAGAGTGATGCTCACAAACAAAGTGTACTCATAGACCCAGGCATCCATGTAGGCCAGACTCAACATGGCTGGAGCATCACAAAAGAAATTGTTGATGGTTCAGGATCAACAGCAAGGTATACCAAGGACATATTCAGTGTGAGCACAGGAGTTGATTGAACCCGTGATCCAAGAACCTGTTATCACCACACACACTCTTGCTCAGAAGAATGGGATAACAGAGAGGAAAGGAAATTGCTACATAATGATCATAGGCCATAGAGGCCAATAATAATCCTTCTGCACCAGCTAAAGTAATGAAAAAAAAAAAAAAACAACTCTCAATTCCACACCCAATGAAAGAAGTAGACTTGTTTCCAGAGAGATAATTAGAAGCCATCTCGGGGACAATGTTGGAGACATAGTTCAGGTCCATGAGGGTGAGCTGACTAAGTAGAAAATACATGGGTGTGTGGATATGGGTGTCTAGGAGGATGAGGATGATCACGGACAAGTTACCAAACAGAGCCATTAAGAAAATGAGAAAACTGGGAATGAAGAAAAACAGGCCAATTCTTGACGGTGGGAATAACCCCCAGTAAGAAGATATGACTTGATCTTTGGTTCATATTTTCCATGAGACATTAATTTACTATTCCCTAAAGAGACACAAATATTAAGTACAGAAAAATAATATATTACTTCATTATTTTAGTTCCACCATGATTTATTCAGGACACATGGTGGCTTTTTAAAAAATTAACACACATTTTGAAAAAAAAAAATTACCTCATAGTTAAAATCTTGATGAGTCATGAACTTCAGTCTGTGACTCTATCAAGATACATATGTTTCATTTTCCTGTGTAAATTTAGTCATTACCAACATCAGACTTTGTAGTTAAATATGCATTGTAAGTCAATGTAAATGCACAAATTATAAGCCCATATTGAATATATTTTATGACACTTAGGCAATGATTTTTTTTCTTTATAATTAAGCATTCATATTTCTGGAACTATAGTAATTTATCAGGTCATGTTGCAGATATATATCCTTTTTGTTTATTCATGTATTTTGATGCCAAGACTTACTCTCTGCTTCTTTTTCCCCTAGAAATATACAGTAAATAGTTATTGCCAAATATAATTTATGTGAATCAGACTTCTTCCTCCTCACTCAATATTCAAATGCTTTCAAGAAATTCCTTTCCTGATAACTTTCTCTAATATTTTATTTTACCTTCTTGATTCTACTTAAGCTCTCTGAAAAGATCTGTATTGTTCTGTTTTTCAATAATTATATATTATGAATTGCTTTGTGCCACCTTTTCTTGGTCTGTTTTATCTCTTGCTTTTGTGCATTTAAAGCTATTTCCATTTTTTTGATAAGTGTGAGTTTAGCTCCTAAATGTATCTACTCCAGTCAAAAAACTCAACTAACATGATAAAGTGGTTAATCTGCATAAATTTAAATAAAGTGGAAAACATAGTCCAGGGTAGAATCAGAGGTGAAAATGTTAAAAACCTTTAAGGTGAAGAAATTTTAAGGAACAGACACTTAAAAAGAGAAGGAGAAATGGCACTTTTGAGATTATTCTAAGTAGGAATGAGTGGAGGGTATCTTCTCCAGAAGAAATACCATCAGTGTATAAAGCCCAACATGTTATGCCCACAAAGGATTGCAGTGCTTCAGTCTCTCATACTTTTCTAGGACCAAAGCCATCAGAATGTTGAGGAAGTGTTTATATGAGAGAAAGACACACACACACACACACACACACACACACACACACACTGAATTAAAAATGATTGAGGTAAATGCAAGAAAACTTTATAAAAACTTCTGATGTCTTCAGAGAAAATATGAGAATTTGTTAAATCCAAAGTAAAAATGTCATGTGTTATATAAAATTAAGTGCCAAAAAAATAAAAAAAACTTCTGGAAAATAAAGGTTATAATTAATATAATATATTTCATGATAGTCTCAAAAGATAAACTGATGATAATTGACCAGAAAGCAACAGTGAAACACAAAATTTGACACTTAGGAGAGATAAAAGGATGAGAGCAATAATATAAGATGATCCATCATATACTTATGGACATTTCTGTAAATGCATATGACAGTGATTTATTTTTGAAAACAAAAGTTATTTTTAAATATATATTATTAAAAAAAACCCTTTTTTTCCAAACCAATATATGAACTACAATATTCAAAGATGGTGAAAAGAACACAGAAAAATAAAATAAATAATCTATTAAAGGGCATTTTCAGGGAAATGTTCAATATTGTCTTGGAAACAATTTCTTGATAATCCTCAAAATGACGTAGACCAATATCCTAAATTCTCTTTGAGAGAAATTATGGTAATATGAGAAGAAATCTATGCAGTCATGCATATAAAATAACGTGATGTTTTACAATACTGTTATATGTCTTATATATGAAAAACAAATTCCAGGAGATGGAACAAAGCTCTAGGTGCTTATCATCACACATAATGTGATATGTAACTGTGTTGACATAATGGGGAGGGAAAGAGGAAAGTTTGATAATGTAGGAAGGTGATGACTCTTCATCCATACTGGCCTGAGTTACAAATCATGGCCCGGTATTTTGGATTTAGGAATCAAGCATCAGAAGATGAGCATAGAGTTTAAAATATTGAGGAAGTACTGGGAAAAATCATAAAATAATTTGAAGTATTTGCCTTGGGTACCAAAAGGCATAGGTTAGGGAACCATCATTTTATCCTGTGGTTTGTTGATACCAAATCCATGCATTCTTGGAATAATATATTAAAATGATAAAAAAAGTTATTTTAGTTGGTAATTTACATGTACTCAAATTATTGTACATGTGCATCTCCTTATCTACTGTGAAATACCTACATCAGGATTCTTGGTCTATATGAAGCAGTTGATTTTCAATTATTGTGTGATCACTGTCAACTTGCAGAGGAAAAACTGGGGGAGCTGATTGTGTTTATAAGTTAAAGAGGTATTGTGGGAGAAGTAGCAGGCTGAGATGACATCAGGTAGCAGGAGATCAGCTAGTAGCTTATCAAACCATTCCAAACACCTACAAATCCAATAGGACATCAAATAGAAGAATAACAGCCGTTGTAGAAACAGAAAATCAACCACATTCTGAAAGCTAGGACCAGCAGAGAAGTGAATCCAAAGCAAGGGGAAGATAGACCTCGGGGGAAGGGGCCAGTTCCCAGCAAGTGGCAGAGCAATGGAGCAAAAAATCAGAACTTCTAAAAGCCTGCCCCACTGAGGAACATCAATCCAGAGGCTAAGTCAGGGAGAAGACCACTCGGGGACAGCATGGCCTCAGGTCTCATGGGGTCACAGAAGAATCAAGGATTGGGGGTATCTGAGTGTTGCAGAGCTCACAGGTATTAGAACAGGGAAGTCAGCTACAGAGATGGAGGTGAGGAGTGAGGTCGCAACTTGGGGTTACCTTAAATTGCCATCCATGGCACAGGCCACTGCTCGTTGAGCAGGGACCACACAAGATCCATGGAGATCCCCCTGGAAGAGCACTGGGATCTGTGTGGTGTGGAGACTCCAGGCAGGGCTGTGTGCCAGAGACAGAGAAGCCTGGTCACAGGCTGGGTGAGCTTCGTGGGCAGTCCGGAGGCCAGGGAGATGGGAGTGATTGAGCGCTTTTCTCCAAGGGCACAATGAGGAGTGGGGCCCTGAGATCTCAGCTACTTCTGTCCGGAGATTGGGAGGCCGACATTTTCATTTCCATCCTCCAGAACTCTACAGAAAACATTCAGGAAACAAAAGCTCCCAAAAGTGAACCCGAGTGGACCCCTGGTAAGGGCGGTGCAATTCTGCCTCAGGCAAATAGACTTGAGAATCACTACAACAGGCCCCTTCCCCAGAGGATCAGTAAGAAATCCAGCCAAGACCAAATTCACTTACCAAGGAGAACAGTGGAATTCCAGAGGATGAGAAAGCAAAGCATGGAATTCATGTCTTTCTCCCCATGATTCTTTAGTCTTGCAAAGTTAATGAATTTTTCTTAATTTTATTTTTTCTTTTGCTAATTGTTTTAACATTTACCCTTTCTTCTTTTAACATTTTAACTAGTTTATCTTAACAATACCTTTCATTAAATTTTTTTGAACCATTATTATACTCATATTTTATTCTTCATTGCATCTAACTTTATTTTGTGTATAAATATAGGATTTTTTCATATAAACATTTGTGATACAACTTCTTCTAATAAATCATAATGTACCCTAAATCTAGCACAGAGCTTTGTCCTAGTCTCCAGGCTGAGCAAATTCTCTCCACGTTCTTTTTCTTTATTCTACTAACCAACTTATCAACTCCTTTTTTAGAAATTAAAAAAATATCATCTTTATAATCATATTACAACCCTTTACTGTGTTTACCTTTATATATGTTTTCCATTCTTTAAAAATTTGGGAGGTAGTTTCTTTTAAGAGACCAAAATTCTTGCAAAATTAAGTGGGTGACCCTGTTCTATTCACCAATCTAATATATATATATATATATATATATATCTTTTTTAACTATCTTCTCCTTATTTGTTTTCTTTTTTTTCCTGAACTTCTTTTTAACCCCTTTCTTCCCACCCCCACGATTTGGGGTCTATTCTGATTTGGTAAAAGCACATTTCCTGGGGTCTTTGCCACCCTTTTAGTAGTTTATTTGCTTCCTTCATATATTCTTATCTGAATAAAATGACAAGGCAGAAAAAAACTCACCACAAAAAAAGAACAAGAGGTAGTACTGAAGGCCAGGGACCTAATCATACAGACATTGGTAATATGTCAGATCTAGAGTTCAGAATGTTGATTCTCAAGGTGCTAGCCGGGCTCAAAAAAGAGTTGGAAGATATTAGATAAACACTGTCTGGAGAAATAAAAGCCCTTTCTGGAGTAATAAAAGAATTAAAATCTAACCAAGTTGAAATTTAAAAAAAATCTATTAATGAGGTGCAATCAAAAATGGAGGCTCTTACTGCAAGGCAGAAGAGAGAATTAGTGATATAGAAGACCAAATGACAGAGAATAAAGAAGCTGAGCAAAAGAGAGATAAACAACTACTGGATCACAAGGGGAGAATTCAAGAGATAAGTGATGCCATAAGAGGAAACTGCATTAGAATAATTGGGATTCCAGAAGAAGAAGAAAGAAAGAGGGGAGCAGAAAGTATATTGGAGAGAATTTCCCTAATATGGCAAAGGGAACAAGCATTAAAATCCAGGAGGTGCAGAGAACCCCCCTCAAAATCAATAAGAATAGGTCCACACCCAGTCATATAATAGTAAAATTTACAAGTCTTAGTGACAAAGAGAAAATCCTGAAAGCAGCATGGGACAAAAAGTCTGTAACATACAAGGGGGAAAACATTAGATTGGCAGCAGACTTATCCACGGAGACCTGACAGGCCAGAAAGAGTGGACATGATATATTCAGAGCATTAAATGAGGAAAACATGCAGCCAAAAATACTATATCCAGGTAGGTTATCATTGAAAATAGAAGGAGAGATAAAAAGCTTCTAAGAAAAACATAAATTAAAAGAATTTGTAAACACCAAACCAGCTCTACAGGAAATATTTAAAGGGGTCCTCTAAGCAAATAGAGAGCCTAAAAGTAGTAAATCAGAAAGGAACAGAGACAATATACAGTAACAGTCACCATACAGGCAATACAATGGCATGAGATCTATATCTCTTTTTGGTTACCCTGAATGTAAATGGGCTAAATGCCCCCAGTCAAAAGACACAGGATGTCAGAATGGATTAAAAAAAAACAAAACCCATCAATATGCTGTCTACAAGAAGCTCATTTTAGACTCAAAGACACCTCCAGATTTAAAGTGAGGGGGTGGAAAACAATTTACCATGCTAATGGACATCAGAAGAAAGCTAGTGTTGCAATACTTATATTAGATCAATTAGATTTTAAGCCAAAGATTATAATATGAGCTGAGGAAGGACACTATATCATACTCAAAGGGTCTGTCCAACAAGAAGATCTAACAATTTTAAATATCTATGCCCCTAACATGGGAGGAATCAACTACATAAACCAATTAATAACAAAATCAAAAGAACTCATCAGCAATAATACAATAATAGTAGGGGACTTTAACACTCCCCTCACTCAAATGGACAGGTCATCCAAGCAAAAGATCAAAAAGGAAATAAAGGCCTTAAATGACACACTGGACCAAGTGGACATCACAGATATTTACAGAACATCCCATCCCAAAGCAACACATTCTTCTCTAGTGCACATGGAATTTTCCAGAATAGATCACATCCTGGATCACAAATCAAGTCTCATCCCATATCAAAAATGGGGATTATTTCCTGCTTATTTTCAGACCACAATGCTCTGAAGGTAAAAATCAATCACAAGAGGAAATTTGGAAAGAACCCAAATACATGGAGACTAAAGAGGATCCTTCTAAAGAATGAATGGGTCAACCAGGAAATTAAAGAAGAATTGAAAAAATTCATGGAAACAAATGATAATGAAAACACAATGGTCCAAAATCTGTGGAACAGAGCAAAGGCAGTCCTGAGAGGAAAATATATAGCAATACATGCCTTTCTCAAGCATCAAGAAAAGTCTCAAATACACAACCTAACCCTACACCTAAAGGAGTGGAGAAATAACAACAAAGAAAGCCTGAACCCAGCAGGAGAAGAGAAATAAGATCAGAGCAAGAATCAATGAAATAGAAACCAGAAACTATAGAACAAATCAATGAAGCTAGGAGCTTGTTCTTTGAAAGAATTAATAAGGCCAATAAAGCCCTGGCCAGAGTCATCAAAAAGAAGAGAATGGACCCAAATAAATAAAATCATGAATGAAAGAGGAGAGATTACAGCCAACACCAAAGAAATACAATTATAAGAATATATTATGAAGAACTCTACAACAACAAATTTGACAATCTGGAAGAAATGGATGCACTCTTAGAGACATATAAACTACCACAGCCAAACAAGAAAGAAATAGAAAACCTGAACAGACCCATAACCAGTAAGGAGATTGAAGCAGAGCCACCAAAAATCTCCTAACAAACAAGAGCCCAGGGCCAGAGGGCTTCCCAGGGGAATTCTACCAAACATTTAGAGAAGAATTAATTCCTATTCTCCTGAAAATCTTTCAAAAATTAGAAAGGGAAGGAAAACTTCTAAACTAATCTTATGATGCCACATTACCTTGATCCCAAAACCAGACAAGGATCCAATCAAAAAAGAGAATTACATACCAATATCCTCGATGAACACAGACATGAAAATTGTCATCAAAATACTAGCCAATAGAATACAAGAGTACATTAAAATGATTATTCACCACGACCAAGTAGGATTTATTCCAGGGCTGCAAGGTTGGTTCAACATCCACAAATCAAACAATATGATACAATATATTAATAAAACAAAGAATAAGAACCATATGATACTCTCAATAGATGCTGAAAAAGCATTTGAAAAGTACAGCATCCCTTCCTGATAAAAACTCTTCAAAGTGTAGGGATAGAGGACACATACCTCAATATCATCACAGTCATCTATGAAAAACCCACCGCAAATATCATTCTCAATGGAAAACAAAACAAAACAAAAAACTGAGAGCTTTTCTGCTAAGGTCAGGAACATGGCAAGGATGTCCATTGTCATGACTGCTATTCAACATAGTCCTAGAAGTCCTAGCCTCTGCAATCAGACAACAAAAAGAAATTAAAGGCATCCAAATCAGCAAAGAAGAAATCAAACTATCACTCTTTGCAGATGATACAATACTATATGTGGAAAACCCAAAACACTCCACTCCAAATTTGCTAGAACTTGTGCAGGAATTCAGTAAAGTGTCAGGATATAAAATCAATGCACAGAAAGCAGTTGCATTTCTTTACACCAAAAACAGGACACAAGAAAGAGAAATTAAGGAGTCAATCCCATTTAAAATTGCACTCACAGCTTTGTAGTCAAAACTATAAGATACCTAGGAATAAAGCTAACCAAAGAGGCAAAGAATCTATACTTAGAAAACTATAAAGTACTCATAAAGAAATTAAGGAAGACACAAAGTAATGAAAAAATGTTTCATGCTCATGGATTGGTAGAACAAATATAGTGAAAATGTCTATGCTACCTAAAGCAATCTACACATTTAATGCAATACTACCAAAATTCCATCCATTTTTTTCAAAGAAATGGAACAAATAATTCTAAAATTTATATGGAATCAGAAAAGACCTCCAATAGCCAGAGGAATTTTGAAGTTCTTAAAAAGGTAAAAGTAAAATTACCATATACTTCGACAATCCCACTTCTGGATATATGCCCAAAGGAAATAAATTATTTGAAATCAAATTTGAAGCTACACTTTATTCTTATAATCATTATTGCAGCATGATTCATAATAGATAAAATATGGAAATTAATTTTATATATTCATTGGCAAATAAATGAAAAAATGGAATAACAGCAACATGGATGAACCTGGAGAACATTAAGAGAAGTGAAATAAGCCAGACACAGAAAGATAAGCAACTTATAACTACAACTGTATATGAAATTTAATAGTCAATCTTTAGAAGTAAAGAGTAGAATGGCAATTGTCAGTGACCAGAGGGAGGGAGAAAAGGGAAGATGTGGGTTAAATGCTACGTTCCCAGGATACATGTTAAATAAGTTCTATTTACAGCAATTTATATATAGTTAACCACATTGTATATTTAAAATGTCCTGTTACTATAGATCTCACCAGTTGGTAGTATTCCTACACACACACACACACACAAAAGCTAAATGAATTGGCAGATATGCACTTTGTAGTGATTATTGTGAAGTGTAAGTATCTTAAATGAAGCTGTGTACCTTAAATATAAAATTATCTATATATATTTATATATATATAAAATATAGAAAATTTTGTCAATTATACCTAAACAAATATGAAGAAAAAATGAAAAAATATGACAAGACTGAATGGGATAATTTATATAGATATGTCAAATCTGAGTTGCATGAATGACCCAGACACAGTAGCTGTGATATTTTTTTACCATCTTCACCATTGCCACTAAAATCAACATAGTGACCATCATACATTTTTATCCATTCACTTGTCTTCCTTGGATTGCTCAGGGACATTGTTCCAAAAAAGTTTCAAAACACTCATTGATTTTCACACAGCATCCTACTTTGGTATCACAGATGTAACTATTACTGCACTGGGAAATTAGTGACAGACAAAGAAAATTTTAATTTATTTATATTTTAAAGTTAACTTTTTTAAAAAAAGATTGTATGTATTTATTTCACAGAAAGCACAAGGAAAGGGAGCAAGAGAGGGAGAATCAGGCACCCCGCCAATCAAGGAGCCAGATGCAGGGCTCACTGTCAGGACCCTGGGATCATGAGTTGAGCCAAGGCAGAAGTTTAACGGACTTAGCCACCCAGGTGCCCCAAAGACATTTTTCTTTTAATGTCATAGTTAAACACAGAAAGCAGTACAACTGGGCAAAATTTGTGTTAAAAAAAATAATCCTATACCCCTTTGGACCCACCTACTTCCTCCTTATATGGGCATGTCCATAGATTGACAAAGGAAAGTTTAAATTTTTTTTAAAGATTATTTTTAAAGATTTCTAAAGATTTTTTAAAAGATTATTTATTTATTTATTTGACAGAGAGAGATCACAAGTAGACAGAGAGGCAGGAGGAAGTAGGCTCCCCACTGAGCAGAGAGCCCAATGTGGGGCTCAATCCCAGGACCCTGAGATCATGACCTGAGCCTAAGGCAGAGGCTTAACCCACTGAGCCACCCAGGTGCCCTAAAAGTTTACATTTTTGAATACAGATGCAAAGTAGGCAAAAAACATTAACATTGATGCAAAAAATAAAAACAAAAGAAAATCAAGGCAGAGGAAGCTTAACCTGTTGGAATGGTAGTAACAGAGTGATTTGAGATGGGATCTGTGGGGAAGGAGGGGGAATCAAATTTGCTGCTTAAAAAAAGGTTAAAAAAAAAAAAGACATCTTTACAATCAATCCCTGGCTGATTGCACCCCTGCAACAAGAAAATGGGTAGAAGAGTCCTTGGATTATTTTAACAATATGGCCATTTTCTTCTATGCCTCCACTGGGGGTGGGGGTTGGGTTCTGGACTACACTGAAGCTAGGCCTTCTGTAAGGGGCTGTGGCAGACTGACCAGGCAGACCTGTCCCCCCTCTTCCTGGGTCTGGACCTCCTTCTGGTTGACCCTGCATCCCCCTCCTGCCCCCAAATCCAAGGAAGAAGTAGGAAATACTTATTTTCTACCACCACTGTTAATGATTTGCACTCTTCTAGACCTTATTCCTTAAGTTTCATGCTAGCCCATGGAATTCCTACCCAGTATGACTCAACTCTGTCCTTACAAACACCCTCATTTAATTCCTGTCCAGAGAGCACATTTATGAACTACCCCCTAAACACTTTCTATTGTAAACAGTACAGCTCTGCTCACTAAAACTCCAGTTAAAATATTGTTTCCAGGGGGCGCCTGGGTGGCTCAGTGGTTTAAGCTGCTGCCTTCAACTCAGATCATGATCTCGGGGTCCTGGGATCGAGTCCTGCATTGGGTTCTCTGCTCGGCAGGGAGCCTGCTTCCCTCTCACTCTCTCTGTCTGCCTCTCTGCCTACTTGTGATCTCTCTCTGTCAAATAAATAAATAAAATCTTTAAAAAATATATTGTTTCCAAATTTGACTAACTCTTTCATAGAGGACATCACTCATTTGCTTAACTAACAACCTGAAAATGGGAACGATTTCCGTCTGGTCAATAATCCACAATGCCAGAGAATTCACCCAATAGGACCAATAGTCATGTCCTATGCATGCCTGAAGTCAGCTCTATTTCTTCAAAATAAAGTTTAGGCTACAAAGCCTTCTTTATTTAGTTGCAATCTCCCCCATCTGTAGGGGGTCCCTTACTGCCTCTGGACTCAAAATATGTTTCCTTTCCTCAATGGATAATATGTCCATTTCAAATTCAATTATTTTTCTAAAAATCCCTTTGTTCAGACAAATTGTAACATTTTCCAGTCTATTTGCATTCATATATTTACTATTTATTTTGTCAGAGAGAATCATTATTATTTTAAAGTGACCATATTTACATGAATATAGTATCACTTAGTGTAGATCTTCATTTGATTTACCATAAGTTGAGAAAAGAAATACACTGGTGCTTGTAGATAATATCAACCATTGATTAAAATGTCAATTCCAGAGACAAGGTATTAGAAGCTCAGAAGATGGTGGGGAAGTAGGAGGAGGCGCCGTTTCAACCTGTACCCTAAAGTGAGCTGATTACCTACCAAAGAATTCCGATCACCCATGAAATCAACCTGAGATCAGAATTACACACGTCTGGATCTCTACAGGAGCAGAAGACGCCAGTGGCAGGTAAAGCAGAGTGGGAACATCGGACTGATATCCGAAGATAAACAAAAGGGGGAGGGAGCCACCAGAGGCAACTGATTGGAAAGTAATACCCAATACGAGAGTGCCCTGCGTCTGGGGAACAGCATTAGCTTGGAGTATGGTTGAAAGCACTCAAAAAAAAAAAAAAAGAAAAAGAAAAAGAAAAAGAAAAAGAAAAAGAAAAAAAGCAAAGCATGGCGGGGGGAAATTATGGGAATTGGGGAGGTTAGGGACAGGGGCTTAAATCCCTGGACCCAGGACAGCCTCCACTGGCACTGAGCCAGAGAGAGTGCTGTGGAGAAACCATGTCTTGGTTCCTGAGCCCCCAGCGTGTCCGAGAACGCATGGGGTCCGACTCCCCAGAGGGGCTGGGAGCCTGGCCAGATGACATTCCTGAAATGTGCACATCCCACACCCTCCCTTGGGAGAGGTGCGCAAGGGTGCTAGCCGGGAGCTCTGGCATCCTGAAAAACCAGGCATTCCCAGCCTGGGCCAACAGGAAAATCTCAGTGTGAAATCGCTGCTTGGAACCACTCTGGTGGTCTGGAGCTGCCCAGACAGCCACCGCTGCCGTGGGATTGGGTACAACGAAGAGATCCTGCATCCACAGGGACCTAGAATCCGAACCTACTCTGCCAGCAGCTCTGCAGAGCATTCTGAGACTTCTCTCTGAGAGGGAGGTCTGGGTGCAGTTAGCTTTCCTCTAAACCAACAAAAACCATCAAAAGCTGTCAAGGCAAGAGAAAACAGATGAAAGAACATAAAACCTCCAGAGAACAAAAGCCTGGAAAAAAAAAATGGTTTCCTCAGCGCCCACTCACTTTAGGAGTGTGGGAGGATCTAACTCAGGGAACATCATTGTCTGAAAACCCACGTGGCAGGCCCCTCCCCCAGAAAACCAACCCAGAAGGAAGGAAAAAAAAAAAAAAAAGAGGACAAGAGAACAACCACCACTACTTCATAAATACAACTTTTATTTTTTACTCTTTACCACTATTCTGGTTCTTTTTTTAAATTTTTTAACCTATTTTTTAACCTATTTACCAACACAGTGAGATGTCTAGTACATCAAATCCCTTAATAACTTTCTAACCTGAACTTTTTTATACATACACCCATGGTTTTTTTTTTTTTGCTTTTTCTATTTTTTCTTTTAGGGAGGGTGTGGGGCCCGTCCATTTCAGGAATGCTGTGTGGCGAGTCTCCCAGCCCCTCATGGGAGCCGGACCCATGCGTTTTTGGGTGCGCTGGTGGCTCAGGGACCAAGACCTGGTTTCTCTGCCCCACTCTTTCTGGCTCAGCGCCAGAGGAAGCTGTCCTGGTTCCGGGGACTTAAGCCTCTGTCCCTAACTTCCCCGATTCCCACAATATCCCCCCGTGATCCTTTGCTCTTTTTTTTTTTTTTTTTTTTTGAGTACTTTCATCCAGATTCCAAGCTAATGCTGGTCCCCAGATGCAGGCCACTCTTGTATTGGGGTATTACTTTCCAATTGGTCGCCTCTGGTGGCTCCCTCCCCCTTTTGTTTATCCTACGATATCAGTTCGATGTTCCCACTCTGCTTTACCTGCCCACTGGCATCTTCTGCTCCTGCAGAGATCCACACATGTTTAATTCTGATCTCAGGCTGATTTCATGGGTGATCAGAGGTCTTTGGTAGGTAATCAGCTCTCTTTAGGGTACAGGTTGAAAAGGCACCTCCTTCTACTTCCCCACCATCTTGACTCCCCCCCAGCTTTGGTTTTCTTGTGCAACAATGCCCTGGCTATTTGGGATCCTTTATGGCTACATGCAAATTTTAGGATTGTTTGTTTTAAGACTGTGAATAATTTTGAGGGTATTTTGATAGGGATTGCATTGATTGTGTAGATTGCTCTGGACAGTATATGCATTTTTACAATCTTAATTCTTCCAATCCAGGAGCATTGAATGACTTTCCATCTCTTTGCATCTTCCTCAATGTCCTTCCTCAGTGTTCCTTAGTTTATACTGTAGATATCATTAACCTATTTGATTAAGTTTATTCCTAGGTGTCTTATGGGTTTGGGTGCTATGGTTAAGGGAATTGACACCTGAATTTCTCTTTCTCCATTCCCATTATTAGAGTATAGAAAAGCAAGAGAATTTTGTGCTTTGATTTTGGAATCCTGCACGTTGCTGAATTCCTGTATGAGTTCAATTTAAGGGTGGCGTCTTTTCTGTTTTCATATAAAGTATATTGTCACATGCAAAGAGAGATGATTTGACTACTTCTATGACAACTTGAATGCCTTTTACATGTTATTGTCCAAATGCTGAGGCTAAGACTTCTAATGCTGTGTTCAATAAAGTGGCAAGAGTGGGCTTCCCTGTCATGCTCCTGAACTTAAGGGAAGAACTGTCAGTTTTTCCCCATTGAGAATGATATTTGCTGTGGCCTCTTCATAGATGGATTTTATAATATGAGATATGTTCCCTCTATCCCTCTATTTTGAGGAGTTTTAATAATGAGAGGATGTTGCATTTTGCCAAATGCTTTTTATGCATCAAATGAGAGGATGTTATGGTCCTTGTCTTTCTTTTGTTTATATGACTAATCACATCACTTGATTTGTGAATATTGAACCTCCCTTATATCCCAGAAATGAAACTCACCTGATGGTGGTGAATACCCTTTTAATGTACCTTGGAATCCTACCAGCTTGTATCTTGTTTAATATTTTTTATTAGGTCCCACTAGGTTTATTCATCTATAATTCTTTTTCACGGGGTCTTTGACTGCTTCTGGATCAATGTAATGCTCAGCCTCAGAAAATGAGTGTGGGAGATTTCCATTCATTTCCATTTTTTGGAAGCAGCTTCTGTAGAATAGGTATGTCTTATTCTTAAAATCTTTGGTAGAATTCCCCTGGGAAAGTATATGGTCCTGAACTCTTGTTTTTCTGGGGGAGGTTTTTGATTCCTGATTCAATTTCCTTGCTGTTTATTGGTCTCTTCAGATTGTTTATTTCTTCCTTTTTCAGACTTGGTACATTACACATTTCCAGGAATGCATCTATTTCTTCCAGATGGCCGAATTCTTTGGCATATAGTTGCTGATAATATGTTCTAACAATTCCCTGTTTCTTTTGCATTGGTCGTGATCTCTCCCCTTTCTTTCCTGATTTTGTTAACTTAGGTCCTTTATCTTTATTTTTGGCTACATCTGGCCAGAGGTTTATTGATCTCATTAATTTGTTCTGAGAACCAACTTCTAGTTTGTTGGTGGGCTCTGCTATTCTACTAGTTTCTGTTTCATTGATTTATGCTCTCATCTTTATTCCTTCTTCTCTCATTCCTGGTTTCAGCTCTATTTGCTGTTCTTTTTTCCAGGTGTAAGGTTAGCATGTGCATTTGGATTTTTCTGATTTTTTAAGACAGCCTTGGATGGCTAAGCAATTCCCTCAAAGACCAACTTTTCAGTTTCACATAGATTCTGAACCACAGAAACACATTGGTGTTTTCATTTTCATTAGTTGCATTGAATTGTTTAAGTTCTTTAATTTCCTAGTTGTCCCAATTATTTCTTGGTAGGATGCTCTTTGACCTCCAAATGTTTGAATTCCTTCCAAAATCCTCTTCTGATTCAGTTCCACTTTCAAAGCATTATTGTCTGAAAAAATGCAGGGAAAAATCTCTGAAATTTGGTAATTGTTTGAGACCTGATTGGTGACCAAGTATGTAATCCTTTTATTTTTAAATTTTTGAGTATGTAATGTCAGTCACCCTACAGTACATCAGTATTATTTGAGGAAGTGTTCATAGACTCATGGTTTAAGTGTAACAACCAGTGTTTCATTCAGTACATGCCGTCCTTAATAACCACCACCAGCCTCACCAATCTCCCCAACCCCTTCTCCTCTAAAACCCTCTGTTTCTTAGAGTTTACGTTCTCTTGTGATTCATCTCTCCCTCCAATTCCCCAACCGTCCCTTTTCCCTTCCTTCCCCTAATGTGGTCTCTTTTATTCCGTATTTTCCCAAGTAAGTGAATACATATGATAATTCACTTTCTCTGCTTGACACCTTATAGTCATTATAATTTCCTGCAATCCCTTCCATGTTGATGCAAAATTGGGGTATTCCTCAATTCTGATGGCTGAGTATTATTCCATTGTATATATGGACAATATCTTCTTTATCCATTTGTCTGTTGATGGTCACCTTGACTCTTTCCACAGTTTGGCTTTTGTGGCCATTATAGCTATGAACACTGGGGTCCATATGACCCTTCATTTCAATACATCTGTAGCTTTGTGGTAAATAACCAGTAGTGCAATTGCAGGGTCAGAGTGTAGCTCTATTTTTTAATATTTGGAGGACTCTCCATGCTGTTTTCCAAGGTGACTGCCCCAACAGGCATTCCCACCAAGAGTTTAAGAGCATTTCCCTTCCTCCACATCTTCTCCAGTACTTAGGGTTTCTTGACTTATTATTGTCATTCTAACTGGTAAAATGTGGTTTTGATTTGAATTTCCTTGATGGCTAATGATGATGAACATGTTCTCATGTGTCTGTTAGCCATTTCTATGTCTTCTTTGGAGAAGTCTCTGTTCATGTCTTCTTCCCATTTTGTGACTTGATTATCTGCTTTATTGGTGTGGAGTTTAAGAAGTTCTTTATAGATCTTGGATAGCAGTCTTTTGTCTGTAGTGTCATTTGGGAATATCTTCTCCCATTCCATGGGTTGTCTCTTTGTTCTGTTGATAGTTTCCTTTGCAGTGTAGAAGCTTTTTGTCTTAATGATGACCCAAACGTTCATTTTTCACTTTTCTTTCCCTTGCCTGTGGAGATGTGCCTTAAGAGAAGTTGCTGTGGCTGATGTCAAAGTACTTACTGCCTATGTTCTCCTCCAGGATTTTGATGGATTACTGTCTCACAGTGAGGTCATTCATCAATTTACAGTTTATATTTGTGTATGATGAAAGAGATTGGTGGAGTTTCATTCTTCTGAACATAGCTGCCCAGTTTTCCCATTAGCATTAATTGAGGAGACAGTCTTTTTTCCACTGGATTTTTTTTTTCTGCTTTGTTAAATTTTAGTTGACTGTAGATTTAAGCATCCATATCTGGACTCTCTACACTCTTCCATTGGTATATGTGCCTGTTTTCATGCCAGTACCATGCTGTCTTAGTGATCACAGTTTCTTATAACTTGGAAGAAACCTAACCAACAAGGTAAAGGATATATACTTGTGGAAGTAACTAACACTCAAGAAAGAAAATAAAGAAGACACACAAAATGGAAAAACCATTTCATGCTCTTGGATCGGAAGAATAAACATTGATAAAATCTCTATGCTGCTCAGAGAAATTTGTACTTTCACACCCATCCTGATCAAAATATCATCAGCATTTTCCAAAGTTTTGAAACAAGCAATCCTAAAATGCGCATGGGACAAGAAAAGACCCTGAATCACCAACAAAATGTGGAAAAAGAAAACAAAGCTCTGGGTATTTCATTGCCTGATTTCAAGGTTTATGGCAAAGCTCTGATCAACCAGTATGTAATCTATTTTGAAGAAAGTTATGTTTATCCTCGACAGCAATAGCCTTCTCTGTTTTTAGGACTGAATGTTCTGTTTTTATCTTTGAAGTCCAGCTGTTCCAATGTGTCCTTCAAAGCTCTTATTTTTTTTTGAACAGTCTTCTACTTAGGTGATCTATTTCTGTGTTTGGGATGTTGTCATTTCTGCCTATTCATGCATTATTATGAACAAGATTATTTATTTTGTTTAATAGTTGGCTGATGTAGTTGGCTACTCCCATGTAGGGGCAGAGATATTTACAGTTGCTAGATTTTCATGCTGGATCGACCCTTGAGGTATGATATTGTATCCCTCTACACCTCTTACTACAGTATTTTTTAAAGATTTTAGATTTTAAAATTTTAGATTTTAAAAATCTAACTTGTCTCATATGAGAATAGCTACCCCAGATTTCTCTTGATTCTTTGGAATGAAGAATAGGTTTCAGTCCCCTCTCTTTCAGTCTGGAGGTATCTTTAGGTTCAAAATGAGTGTTTTATATACAACATGTGGATAGGTCCTGTCTTTTTCTTCAAATCGGAAACCCTACTATGTTTCATGGGACCATGTAGCCTGTTCACATTTTCAGTAACTATTGGGAGATAGGACTTTCTTGCCATCATGTTGCCTGTGAAGTCCTGGTTTCTATAGATTGCTTCTGTAAGTGTCTGGTCCATATTACTCTTGGGGTCTTTCATCTTTCAAAGAAACCCCCTTAGTCATTCTTGCAGGGCTGGCTTTGTTTTCACATATTCATTCATTTTCTATGAGTCCTGGAATGCCCTTGTCTCTCCATTAATTCTGAATGGTAGCCTTGATGGATAACATATTTTTAGTTAGCATGTCTCCTATAGTACCCTTAATATTCCTTGCCAGCCTTTTCTGGCTTGTCAGGTCTCTGTGGATGGGTCTGATGTTACTCTAATGCTCCTCCCACTCTCTGTAATAGATATCTTCTCTGTAGCAACTTTCAAGGTAGCCTCTTTGGCTCTAAGATTCGCAAGTTTCACTATTATATGCCAGGACTTTGGCCTATCTACTGATTTTTGGATGGGTCCTCTCTGCTTTATGGAGAGGGAGGCTTGTTTCCCTCCCCGACTTAGGGAAGTTCTCTGCTATGATTTACTCAAATATATCTTCTACTGTCTCACTTCATTCCCTCAAGGATCCCAATAATTCTGACACTGGGCCAAATTTATGGCATCATTATTCTCTCTATGTCTGTTTTCATGAGCTTCTGTTTCTCCCTATCCTGCTCAGCTTCCTTTCTTTCTATCTATCAGTTTACCTTCTAGCTCACTAATTCGTTCTTCTGTCTCTTTTACCCCGGCTGTTTGAGTTTCCAGTTTAGACTGCATCTCATTCATAGCATTTTTAATGTCATCCTGATTAGATCTCATTCTGCCCTTGTAGATTTTATGTTGTCTCGAATGGTTTTCTCAAGCCTAGCTATGCACTTTGTGATTGCTCTCCTGAAGTCCATCTCTGATATCTTGCTTATATCCATAGCTATTAGATCTGTGGAAGGAACCAGTGTCTCTGGTTCTTTTGATGACTGGATGTTCTTTCCCCTTGTCATTCTGCTAAGGGCTGGTTGAGGGAATATACAGAGTCCAAAATATCAATCACAACTCAAGCAAAGTGCAACTATGAAAAAATCCAAAGTGGTCAATACTATGTTGAATGAAAGTGGTGAGATTGAATATCCTTGTCTTCTTCCTCTTCTTAGGGTAAAAGCTCTTAGTTTTTCACCATTGATTGCGTATAATGTTTCCTGTAGATTTTTCATAGATAGACTTTATTGTGTTGATTTAACCTTCTCTAAACCTTCTTTTTTTGTGGGATTTTGTCATGAGTTGATGCTGTACTTTGTCAAAAGCTTTTCCTGCACTGTTGAGATGATCATATGGTTGATGTGATGTATCATGTATAACATGTACTCTTGAAGCACCCTTGCATTGCAGGAGTAAATCCCACTTGATTGTGGTGAATGATATTTAAAATATATATTGTAAGATTCAGTTTGCTAACATTTTTGTTCAGGAGTTTCCATCTATGTTAGTCAGAGATATTGACCTGTAATTCTATTTCTTCCTTCCTTCCTTTTCCCCATAGTGTCTTTACCCGGGTGTGTTTTGTTGTTGTTGTTGCTGTTTGTTTCTTTGTTTTTGTATTTTTGTTTCTTTGCTTGTATGTTTGCTTTTGGCATCTGCGTAATTTTGGCATCATGGAATGAATTTGGAAGCTTTCCTTCTTCTATTATTTTTTGGAATCGTTTGAAAAGAATAGGTGTTCAGTCTTCTATAATATGTGGTAGAATTCGCCTGTGAAGCAATCTGGTTCTG
Organism: Meles meles; assembly: GCF_922984935.1. NCBI lineage: Eukaryota > Metazoa > Chordata > Mammalia > Carnivora > Mustelidae > Meles > Meles meles. The sequence goes on along the minus strand of NC_060068.1, from coordinate 20,628,340 downwards.
GTTTTCTGTTTATTGGGAGTTTTTTGATTATTGATTCAATTTCATTGCTGCTAATGGATCTGTTTAATTTTTCTATTTCTTCTGGATTCAGTTTTGGGAAATGATATGTTTCTAGGAATTTATCCATTGTTTTTGAGTTGTTCAACTTGTTGGCATATAATTTTTCATGATAATCTCTTATAATCCTTTGTATTTCTCTGGTGTTAGTTGTTATTCTTCCTCATTTCTAATTTTGCTTGAGTCTTCTCTCTCTTGCTCGCTCTTTCTCTCTCTTTCTCACTCTCTCTGGCTAAAGGTTTTTAGTATGTGGCTGGTTTAAGGTTTATCTTTTTTTTTTTTTATCTTTTCAGAGAAACAGCTCCTGGTTTCATTGATGTTCTCAATTGGTTTTTGTTTGTTTTGTTTTTTAGTTTCTGTTCCATTTATTTCTGCTATGATCTTTACTATTACCTTCCTTCTACTGGTTTGGGATTTTGCTAGTTCTTTCTCTAGCTCCTTTTGATGTAAAGTTAGGTTGTTTATTTGAGATTTTTCTAGCATCATAACCATAAGAGACTATGGACTCTGAAAAACAACCTGAGGGTTTTGAAGGGTCAGGGGTGGGAGGTTGGGGCAACCTGAGGGTTTTGAAGGGTCAGGGGTGGGAGGTTGGGGGAACAGGTGGTGGGTAATGGGGAGGGCACGTTTTGCATGGAGCACTGGGTGTTGTGCAAAAAGAATTAATACTGTTACGCTGAAAAAATAAATAAAATGAGAAAAAAAAATAAGCTAGGTATGTATAGCTATTATCTTCCCTTTTAGAATAACTTTTGTTGCATCTCTAAAATTTTGGACCATTGTGTTTTCATTTTCATTTGTCTTTATGTCTTTTTTTTTATTTTCTTCTTGATTTCTTGATCCATATTTAGTAGCATATTATTTAACCTCCTCATATTTCTTTTCTTTGTAGATTTCTTCCATTGTGATTAATTTCTACTTTCACAGCTTTGTGGTGGGGAAAGATGCATAGTATGACTTCAATCTTTTTGAATTTGTTGAGACTTGTTTTGCAGCCTAAAATGTGATCTAATCACTAGAAGGTTCCATGTGCACTTGAAATGGATGTGTATTTTGCTGTTCCAGGATGGAATGTTCTGACTATATCTGCTAGTTCCATCTTGTCCAATGTGTTATTCAAAGCCACACTTTCCTTCATGATCATCTGATTGGATGATTTATCCATTGATGTTAGTGTGGTGTTAAAATCTCCTACTATTATTGTATTATTTCTTTTATGTTTACTATGGGTTACTTTATATATTTGAGTGCTCCCAGATTGTGTGCATAAATATTTACAATCATTATATCTTCTTTTTAGATTGTTACCTTTATGATTATATAGTGTCCTTCTTTGTCTCTTATTACGGTCTTTATTTTAAAGTCTATTACTTCCAATGTAAGTATTGCTGTCTCAGCCTTCTTTTAACTTCCATTTGTATGACAAATGTATTTCCATCCTTTCATTTTCAATTCACATGTATTTTTAGATCTGAAGTGAATCTCCTGTAGGCAGCATGTAGATAGGTCTTGCTTTGTTATCCATTCCTTGTTACCTGTGTCTTTTGATTGGAGTATTTAGCTCATTTCCATTCAGGGTAATTATTGATAGGTATATACTTATCACCATTTTGTTACTTGTTCTCTGGTTGTTTTTGTAGTTGTTCTCTGTTTATTTCTTCTCTTGCTCTCTTCTCTCACAGTTTTCTGGCTTTCTTTAGTGATACACTTGAATCCTTTCTCTTTATTTTTTGTATGTCTATTATGGCTTTTTGATTTGTGGCTACCATTCAGTTTATATATGTCTTAGGCATATGGCAGTCTATATGAAGTTGATAGTTGCTTAAGTTTGAACTCATGCTTTACCCCATCCTTTCCCACATTTAAAAAAAATTTTTTTTTGACTGAGAGAGGGAGAGAGAGACAGAACAAACAGGGGGAACAACCGAGGGAGAGGGAGAAGCAGACTCTCTAGTGAGCAATAAGCCCAATGTGGGGCTTGATCCCAGGGGATCATGACCTGAGCTGAAGTCTGATGCTTAATCAGCTGAGGCAACCAGGTGTCCCCCTTTCCTCACATTTTATATATGGCATCATACTATATATCCTTTTCTTTTGTGAATCCCTTGACATATTTTTTTTATAGATGTACTTAATTTTACTGCTTTTGTGCTTTCTACTTTACTTGCACCTGCTTATGGTTTTCCCTTTCTATTCAGAGTCCTCTTAACCTTTCTTATAAGGCTATTTAGTGGTGATAAATTCCTTTAATTCTTCTTTGTCTGGGAAACTTTATATCTCCTTCTACTCTGAATGATAGACTTTCTGGATAGAGTATTCTTGGTTGCAGGTTTTACTCTTTCATCACTAGAATATTACCATGCCACTCTCCTCTGGCCTGTAAAGTTTCTGCTAAAAAACAGCTGGTAGCCTTTTGGGGTTTCCCTTGTAGGTAACTGTTTTCTTTTCTCTTACTCCTTTTTAAATTTTCTATCACTACTTTTTGCCATTTGAATTACTATGTGTCTTGGTGCGGAGCTCAGGTTGATTTTGCTGTGGACTCTCTGGGCCTACTGGATCTGGATTTCTGTTTCCTTCCCCACATTTGGAACTTTTTCAGCTATTTTTAGATATATTTTCTGCCTCCCCTTTTCCCTCTCCTCCTTCTAGTATCCATATAATGTGAATTTTATTATTCTTGATTGTGTCACTGAGGTCCCTTCATATATATATATATATATATATAATTTCTTCCACCTTGTCTTCTGTTCAGCTTGACTGCTTTGATTACTGTGTCATCAAGGTCATTAATATATTCTTCTGTTCTCTATTGTCTACTATTTATTTAATCTAGTGTATTTTTTATTGCAATTTTTAAGTTCCTCACCTCTGATTTGTTCCTTTTTATGTTTTCTACCTCTTTCTTGAGGATCTCCCTGAGGTCCTCCACTCTTTGCTTACTCCAGTGATTATCTTTATGACCATTACTTTAAATTCTCTGTCAGGTGTATTATTTCTTTCTGTTGCATTTAGTTCTTGTCCTGTTCTTGCATTTGGGGCAAGTTCCTCTGTCTCTTCATTTTGTCTAATTCTGTGTTGTTTCTATGTGTCAGGAAAGTAGGTATGTCTCCTGCTCTCAAAAATAGCGGCCTTATGAAGAGGTCCCATGGTGTCCTGCAGTATAATGTCCCCTGTTCACCAAAATCTGGTGCTTCATAGGGTCCCCTATGTGTGTTTGTTAGCCCACTATTGTGGCTGAGCTGCATTTGCCTTCAATCCAGGCATCTGCAATGGTCTCCTGTGCCTACTGTGGGCCTAGTTGGGACCATGTGTTATTAGTGGGTAGCCTCTTTGACTTGAAAGATAGGGCTATTGTCTCCCTGAATGCAGTATCACCAAGCAGCAGAGTGTTTTCCCTGTGTTGTTCCCTGAGAAGCTTTAGTCGGTGGTCAAGTCCTGCAGTGAGACCTGATGTCTGCCCCTTCCTCATTGCTAGAGTTGCTGTTGGACTCTGTGTGTGTGTGTGTGTGTGTGTGTGTGTGTGTGTGTGTGTGTGTGTGTTTATTTTCCCCTCTCTCCAGAGAAGGAATCATTTTGAAGTGGTGCTGGTCCCTTTTGGGACTGCTTGTACACTGCTAGTTTGTGGCTCTGTTTTGGGTGGACTCTGGCCAAGGGCATATTGAAGGGGCTAATCTACAGGAGAATGCAGGTACAGGGTACACAGGGTCAGCAAGATTCATGCTGATCTACTGTTGGAGGAGGTGGGCAGCAGCCCAAGAAAATGCCTACTTAGGATGGCCAAGTTGGAAGGGGCAGATCTCCTGAAGCTCACCAAGGTGGGGTATGTTTTTCCCAACCTGGGTGGAAACCTGGCTCCTGCAAGTGTCCCTGGACCTAGGCTGGGTGTATCTCTGGAGGTATCTGGGGATCTAGGTTCCCCTGTCTCTGCAGGGGCTGCTTGTTATACTGTCTCTTTAAGGGTGGAAACTCATTTTTCTCTTGCTCTCAGCTCTCCCAAAGCCAAGCACCAACTGAATTTTAAAGTTCCAGTTGCAAAATACCACTGATTGTAAGAACTCAGATAGCCAGGCCCCTCCAGTTCTCAAAGCCAAATGTTATGGGGATTCATCTTCCCTGTGTGGGTACCCGACATCTGTGAGCTATATGTGGAGATCTGTACCTCCCCCTCTCTGTACCTTCATGTCCTGCCCTTATATTGGTGATGCCCTTATAACAGTCCTATGGGTCTGTTTGGCTCCCAGCTGTGTCCCAACACCTCCTAACCTCATTTACATGGCCTATTCTCTACATTTACCTGTGGAGATTCTGTTCTTCTAGTCTTCCAGTCATTTTCTAGGTTTTTTACACTAATGTGGCTGTAATCTAGTTGTGTGCATGGGAGAAGGTGAGCTTAGGATCGTCCTACTCTGTCATCTCCCCCAGAAGTTCCTCAATGATGATTTACATTAATCAACTCAATAAATTTTATCCATTCTTGCATTTTGAGGTTAAGGTGACTTGCTTGTTGTATAATGTTCTTTAAATATTTTCTTAAGGATTTTGCATTGACATTCATGAATTATATTTTCTTTATTAATGTAATCTTTGTTGTTGTTGTGAATCAATGTTACAGTAGTTTAAAGCAGAGGACTGAAAGTCTTCTTTATCCTTCCCTGATGTAGAATACTTTGACAGAACAGTGGCATTATCTCTTTCTTAAAGATTGATAGAATTCTCTTGTCAAATCATCTAATTTCACTGATTTGGGGAGCTGTCAACTTTAACAATTTTTTTTTTATTTCCTCTAGAGTAATTGATTTTTGAATTTCCATTCTTATATAAGTTTTGGCAATTTATGTTTTGAAGAAAATGATCTCTTCAGATTTTTAGAGTCACATTAAATTCAGGCTTAGGATTCCTAAAGTTTTTCCCCTTATAATTTCTTAGATTGTTTATTTGTGCTTTCTTGTTTTTTGAAATTAGACTAGGTAATAGTAGGTGTCTGTATGTCTGTATGTATGTACTGAAATTCTTTGACTTATCATTACTATCATTTTCATTTTTCTATTTGTTTTCAGTTTATGTTTACTAATTCTCCCATTACTCTTGGTTTTCTTTTCTTATCTATTTTCTATTAATTTTTTCTATAATTTCTATTTTCAACCATTTGATAATCTACATGTAAAATCTGCATGTAATGAAAGATGGTCAACATGTAAAAATACATGTATTTTTATCTTTTCTGTTTATCATATTCATATAAGACTATGCATTTTTCCTTGAGCTCTGCATTAGATGTAACCCATAGGTTCTTCTAGGCGTCCTTTTAATTACTGCTGTTTTGTAGTTATAACAAAAATTTAGTTTTTATTTCTTCTTTGACTATGAATTGAGTCTTTAAGATTCCAAGTGGTAGAGACTTTGTTAGTTTTTTTATGTTTTGGTTTCATTATTAATTTCTTTGTTCATTGTGATCAAGGCATTTTGTCTTATTATTTCTACTTTTGGGAATTACTTGAGGTTATCTTTGAGGCCTGGTGTTTTGGTATGTGTATATTTCTTTCAATATTTCCAAAGATTTGTATTTTTGTTCTAAGGTTCCTTTATAGAATATACTTACTTCTTTCTTTTTTCAGTATGCCTATTGCCTCTGTCAGTTTTTCCTGAGACATGTCTTTTGATTCTGCAGATTAAAAACTTTTATTTCTGGAACATTTTCTTAGTATATCTATCTAAATATATGTATTCGAGGGGCACCTGGGTGGCTCAGAGGGTTAAGTCTCTGCCTTTGACTCAGGTCATGGTCCCAGGGTCCTGGGATCAAGCCCCGCATCAGGCTCTCCGCTCATTGGTGAGCCTGCTTCTCCCTCTCTCTCTGCCTGCTGCTCTGCCTACTTGTGATCTCTCTCTGTCAAATAAATAAATAAAGTCTTTAATAATAAATAAATAAATAAATAAATAAATAAATAAATAAATAAATGTATTTGACCTTGTTCCCCCTTGGCAAACAGTTAGGCATATGTTGGATCTCTTAGTTTGTCTTACATTTCTTTCTAGTCCTTGTTAATTCTTTACTTATTTTCATTTTATTTTGATTGTTTTCAATCTTGATCATTATGTCTTTTGTAGGTTTTAAGCATTTTCTTTACACCTCAGAGCTTGTCCAGCTAATTGCAAAATAACACAGTGAAAGTCAGGGCCATGAAATTATTAGTAGGAATTCTTCATAAGACACAGGGACTTGGGTTTAAGAATATTTGCCCCAGAGTTTACTTTCAATGTCCTCTGAAATTTTCTGAGGCACTTCTGCCCATAATGCTTAGGTTCTCTTCTGCTTCTTGCCTCACGAATAGACTGCTTCCTCAATATATGGCAGGTCTGATGAATTTTCCATATAGCCCATCATATCCTGCTTTTCTGTACCAAACTCAGGTGGTGGGAGCTGCCCAATGCCTATCTCTCTCAGCTGTCCTCAGCAACAGACATGGTGTGCCCCTCAGACTATGCCACTTTCTCTGGGCCTTTTACCCTCTCGGCCTTGTCTAAATTTCTGCAACCATGGCATCTTCTCTCCTGATTGACTGTCAGTCACTGTATTTCCTTCCCATTTCTTATGTACTTTGCTCTGGGTTTATGTGTGTGCCTTTGAGTTTTGTTGAAAATTGCAGGCCGACTTTGTAAGAAGGCTGAAATTCATTTTCTACTCTTCTCTCTTAAAACTGAAGGTCTCCAGCACATTTTAAAAATATTTGTATTTTGAGTATAGAAAAACTCAAATTTGAAAAAGGATATTGTGCTGCAAAATCTGTAACTTTTGGTATTTTCTCATGGCATATTCTTCCTCACAACTCAAGAAATTTTGTTAAATACAGAATTTTATATGTCTTACAAATTAAACTTGATTATCAAATAAAACTTTTTGATATGAAGAAATAGCGATGTGGCTTATAATTAATCGTATACACAATTTTGGTAGAGTGTACATAAAACTCTCTAAATATTTTAATCTCTACGAATATCGGTGTCATGCAGATACTAAAGTCCTTAAAATGTTTAATGTTGCAAAATATATACACTCATCTGAAAATGTAATCATTTTTCTTTGCACGATTCAAATATCAAGTGCCATTTTTATCTCTCTTTTTACCATTGGGTGGTGCTAAATATGTCATATTCTTAATGATAAAACTTTCAGAAATATTCCCCAGGGTATAGTTAATGAAGTTAGGATCTTTGGGTAGATTGACATGATTATTACATCATAATTAAAAATAGCATGATTAGAATGTACAACTGTTTAATACAATTACATGAACTTCAGAGATATATTAAATATCAACAACATTTTTGCTGTTTCACTATGAAGGGCATCATATGCAAAAGTGAGTCTGTGGCCTTTTGTAAAGAACTGCTTGGGATTATCTTATCTCATATTTAACAGAGGAGGTATGTAATTTTTTATTCCAATATCATTTTACTCCTCTGTTCTTTGGTAAGTTGACGTTTGCTTAGGTTAGTTTTAGTTTTGTTTCATGTGTTTGCTTACATCAGGGTGTCCGTGTATCTGATTTCTCCACATTATATGCCATATTTGATTTTGGTTGACTTCAGTAATTTTGACCCTTGGATGAAATATGGTTTTCTATAATTTGCCTTCTTGGACAGTGTGGATCAAATAACTGTAACCTCAACATTTTTTTTTCTCTTGCATTTACGCATCTGCTCATTATTGAAGGAGAAATGGAATAGCCTTCCAAAGGGGAACAGGTGACTCTCAGCAGCAGGAGATTGAATTTCAGCGCAGGAATTGTTTTCATGGAGCAAAAAGGTAATTGTTAAACTTCTTTACAAAAGGGGGGAAGAAAAGAGGTCAAAAGGGACTGATTTACAAATGCCTGGGGAACATTTGCAGTTATTCAGTATTGTGATCTTTTAACATGCTTTCTCCTAAGGAAAAAAAAAATCCTATTTATGTTGTGCAGCTATGGTACAGTTAATGAATTCAGGTATTTGGAGACGTTCTTTTATCTCATTTTTAAATAAGTGTCTTTTAGTCATTAAGGGCTTCTAGAGCTTCATTGGTTAACCATCATCGTGTTGGCAGTGGGAAGCTGAGCCTGTCATGTACAGTGCAGGACAGTGGTTGCCTGAACTAGGTGGGAGCTGGCTTAGGGGCGAGAAGAGGCATGAAAAGGGGGTGGTCAGTCTTGCTTCTTACATGTAGGTGGCTCTTAACAGAAAGGATGGTGAGGAGACTTGTGAAAGGGTCCCTTTTCCGTGTCAGTTTTTATGTGCTCTTGTGTTCCTCCCTGGCTTGGGCACAGCCTCTGTGCCTCTTGTCCTCTTCCCTCCTCTGCTGGCCCCCTTGGTGTGTGGTCTCAACCTGACACATCCCACACCTCCCTGAGAGAATGACCCAACATCCTATCATGGTCTCTTGCAGATAAGCTTATAATGAGGAGGACAGAGAGGCTCTATGGCTGCCCACGCTTGGGGTAGTGGTAGGGAAGGACAAGAAGAAAGGAGAGGAAGCAGGAAGAGAGACTCACCTCACCTCTCCTGCAGGGACTGCCCCTGCCCCATCCTGCCTTCCAGGGAAGACTAGGCAGGAAGCACAGTCTGAGGGCTGAGCCATCCTGTCAGATAACTGGGGAGACTGGGCCCCTGGGCCGTGCACTATGAGGATCTGATTCCCAGCCAGAGTGCTGAGCTTCACAGTGGGGAGATGTCCTGGGTAGAATGGCTTCCTTCAAATCAGTCTTGGCCAGCTGCCATCCACTTGAACAAATGACTCCCTCACGTGTATGCTTTCAGGAACAGTTTTTTCAACACGAGGATCTGCTGGTATGGTCCCCTGACAGGGGTTTCTCACAAAGCAGAAGAGCATATGAACAGATTCCAATCTAGACCCTTTCCCGAAGGACAGTCAAACATGTACAGGCCACTGTGTGACACGCATGCATAGATCAATAGTCAAGCCCCATGCCGGACTTGAACTCACAACCCTGAAATCGAGATCTGAGCTGAGATCAAGAATCAGATAATTAACAGATTGAGCCACTCAGGCACCACATAGATCACTATTAAAATAAAGCACATGCCAAGAATTTAACTACTTCTTATGGAGACATTTCATTCATTAACTAAATATTTAGTCATACCAGCTTCTCTGGAGATTTTCTGGAGGCTTGGTTTTTTGTTTGTCTGTTTTGTTTTGGTTTGTTTTGTTTTTTTTGGCATCTCTGGTTTGGGGATTACATTTTATGCAGGGGCTAGAGGGATGGGTAGGACTCCAATTTGATGTGGTGATTGGTAGCTTGAAATGAAACAACTAAATACAAATAAGGGAGAGGGTGGCTGGCAAGGTCTCCACTTGTGGATGGAGGATGGCTCTGGGGATCAATAAGGATGGTGACTTGGAAGAAGGGACAGAGAGATCATTCCTTCAAAGGCTGGGGTGGGGTTATGAGCAGAAGACCAGACTCGGAAACTCACAGGGGATATACTGCGAGTGGGTGTGGTGTTATCTGGAGAGATTTAGTGGAATATTAGGGTAGCTTCAGTGTGGGACCATAGCTGTGGGTACGAGGAGGAAGTGGGGTCCCTGGGGTGGGAAGGAGCCTGCCAGAGGAGCAAGGCAGACAAGGGAAGGGCTTGTGGAACAGGCGGGTGGCATTGGGGCTGGGAGTGAGGACTCAGAAGTGCTCACCATCCCGAAGGTTTGCTTCCTCAGAAACCAGGCATGCCATGAGCAGTTCAGGAGTGGGCCATGGGGGGAAGAAGCTGCAGTCCTTGGGAAGGTCCTTTGTAGAACTTGGAATGAACTAAACTTACCTTCAGGCAGTTCCACTTCTCCTCTGAACCCCAGTCACATGTTACAGGGTCTTCGTCTGTTCAGGATGCCATTAGAGTATACAATGGGCTGGGTGCCTTAAATATCATACCTTTATTTTCTCACAGTTCTGGGCTGTAAGTCAAAGATGAAGACGGTAGCATGGTTGGCTTCCTTTGAGCTCTTTCTTCTTGGCTTGAAGATGGCCACCTTCTTGATACTTCTTCCCAAGGTCCCCTCTGTGCAAACACACCTTGCTGTCTCTCCTCATGAGGATCTCAGTCATACTGGATTAGGGCCCAGCCTAGGAGACTTATTGTAATTTAATCAGATCTTTAAAGACCTTGTCTCCAAAGACAGTTGAATTCTGAGGTAAAAGGGGTTAGAATTAAGCAAATGATTTTGGTGTGGCCACAACCCAGCTGGTAAGTGTCTTGCTGTCTTGTGATGGGGAATATTTGAGTTATGGAACCAGCCTTTCGTGCTTTTGTGAATCTCATTAAGCTAAACTCTGATAAGAGTTATCCAAAGAGTCATGCACAATTTCACTTTCTAGGGCTTAAAAATAAAGGATGCTTCTCTATTGATAAATAAAGCATACATTTACAAGCATCCTGGTAGGCAAGGAAGACTTATTTTTGACAGTTCAGAATTTTTCAGAGCTGGGGGTGGATCCAGGTTCTGTGGGGTTTAAAGTATATGTAGAAAGTTTCTGGTACTTTCTTCAAAAAAGAAAAAAAAAGTACAAAATGATGAATATAAAATCAAGTATGGAAGGTAAAATTTATTTAGAATGGAGAAAAATCACAGCAAATTATAAATCTAAAACACTGACAAATTTCACAAACATAACAAAAATCCAGAAATCTAGCATACTAGGATAATGGCCTGACACATGTTCACAATATGTTTTTCCCTGGAGTGTTTGGCACTGTATTTTTAAAATTTCTCAGCATATTGCAATAATTTTAGAATATTATTTTCTCTCAAGTGAGTAGAACGAGGATTCAGTCTTTCTCCAGATATGGCTGAGGGATACTTGTTTTGGATTATTGGCCCTTCTGGAAATGTCTTTCAGTTGCAAGACTACATGCTGGCACCTTGGGGTTGCCTCTGGAGGCTGCTTCTTCCTGCCTTGGAGAGTTCCAGGTTTGCCTCTCTCTAGGCACAGGCTGGTGGTTAACTGCCTCACCTGCTGGCCCCACTCGGAGAGGTCCCTACACCCCCACTTCTAGTCCCCAAGTCCCTGCATGGCTGCTGATGAACTGGTCATTAGGACTGGGGTCTGAGAGCCCCCGGTGTGGGGAAAAGCCAACACAACAGACAGTTCAGGTCCTTCTTGCCCAGACACATGGTATGATCAGGGCTGGCTTTTTGCCGTGGCTGGTGTGGCCACAGCTGCTTCCTATCCCCTCGCCCATCACCAGGGCAGAGAGGGAGACCCCCAAGCCTGGCAACGTGTATGCTTCCAGAGTTGGCTAGGGGTCCTGCTGGCTCCATATGCCCATGAAGGGAACACACAGAGCCACAGAAGGGACACAAGCAATGGAAGGCTCTGAAGCTTTGGTTACATTAGCAGGTGACATCTGTTTTGTAAGCCACCCTTGGCAGTCATGACCCTCCCTGTGAGTGAAGATGGATGAGGGATTTTTTTTTTCTTTCCTGAGCATTGTATGGCAACAGAGATGGAATGTGTAAATGTGTGGCTTAGTTTCTGTCTATGGTATCTGTTCAATAACTGACAGCATTATGGTTATTAGTAAATTACCATCTGCTTTAATTATTCTCCTGTGAGTTTTATCTGAACTTATGAGTCTCCCAGAGCCTGCTCAGGCATGGGAGAACTCGCAAAGCTGAGGACCAATCCAACTAGGACTCTCGGTGTTCAGTTCTTCCTTTCCTGGAACACCTTCATCAGAGATGGGGGTGTTGGTGGATGAACAGTGTGTGGATTACCGTGGAATGTCAGGAATGCGGCCAGTTTGTCCACTCAGGGAGTGTTACATAAGTGAGCCCTCCAGGGACACCATGCTAGGGGGAGTGGAAAAAACAGAATATGATACCTGATTCTCGTCCACATCAATGACTGAGACTTGAGGGAATTCGACACATTGTTAATTTAGAAGCTTTGATTGCAAGACAGAAATATGTTTCAGCAGCTTAAAGCAAAGAAGGGAATTTGTTGATTCATGTGATTGAAAAGTTTAGGGTAGGACTAGCTGGCTCACGTGAGCAGAAGTGGGGACATGGTTCAATGGAATCATTAAGACTTGATCTCCCAGCTGGTGATTATTTGTTCAGGTTCATCTTCCCCACCTGGAGGATCCAGGCAAATTCAGTTTTACATCTTGGGAATGAATGTTCTAGTGCACTGTCTACCAGCCTAGCCCTCACCATCTAGCTGGAGAGCAGACAGAGGTGCCATGAAAGCACAGCCTGGTCCTCCCCGATGGTGGAGGCTGTGCGTGTTAGGTTGGCAAGTATTGTAATATACACGGTAAAGGCTTGCACAGTAACTAGATGGTGAGACTATTATTGGGCACTGTAGCATTTTGTCTAAATGAAACATTTGCTCACAGTGCTTAACAAGTGATCCAGAAATGTTTCCTGGTTTGATCTGCCACAAGACTTTAAGTCCTGGGAACAAATACTATTGTGTTACTCTCATCATGCATATTGCTTAGCAGACACAGCATTTTCTTCACTACATGTTGAACTATTTTGGTATAGGATTTGGGGATGGGGGAGGCTTATGAAGTCTGCTTTCACCTGAGGGTCTAGTATTCTTAATTTCTGGGGCCACAGGTCTATATTCTTTTGAAAATACAAAGCTGCCCCTTTTGTTCCTGCTTTTATAAATCTTCAAATTAAAACATGAAGGGAGCCATGGATTGGTGGCCTCTGGTAAAAGGAGCCAGTTCTATGAACATAAATCACAATTATTTATTTGTATGTAATGTGAGTGCTTATTTTTCCTGTGGTCTTAGACTTCATGTAATATTGTCTGCCAGTGCAGATGGATTTCCATAGATATTCCCTTGTACAAACAGATGCTACACAGTCCCCTGTCTGTACTCGCGTCTTCATCCTCCAGCCCTGTGTGGGAAGCCAGAGGCTGATGTCCCATGTTCACAGAGCTCAGACATCCTCCCTGAGACCTAGTGCAGCAACCTCACCATTGGTCCTGGTCTTCCTCAGGTCAAGGGCACATGTGTTTCCTTGCTCTTCCCCTGCTGACCAGGAAGGAGCTGGGCCATTCTAATACCTGTGTCACCTGGCCCCAGGTGAGGACCTACGAGGATCTATGTTGAGGAAATGAGGCTTTAAAAGGCAGGGGTTGGTTATGGGTTGTTTAGGAAAAAATTCTATTAAAAGAAGGTAGAACATTCAAACCCCAGCTAGACAGTCAATACCCAGAAATCATACCAAGTATTTATTATTTGGCACTGAGTCACGATCTGTAGAGGTCACAGGAGAATATAAAATTAGACACGTGTCTGGTTGGGTAACTCAAGGAGGCATTAAAAAGGGTTTTGTGGAAGAGGCAGGTCAGGAGCAGAACCTTGAAGCTGACCACTCAGTTAGCGTTCTTCCAGGTGCAATCATGGGAAACCTACTCAAGGCAGGCTTAAAGTTAAAAAAAAAAAAAAAAAAAGATGGGGGATGGGCTTTATTAGTGTGCTTCATGGAAATATCTCAGGAGTTGAGGTCTGGAGGGCTTGGGTTGCCAGGGAGTCCCTGGGACCCCTCTGCTCTCTGCAAGTTCTGGCTCTGGTCCCCTTGGAGTCAGTGCCTCAGACCATCATGTGCACAGCCCCCAGCAGTTCCTGGGTCTGGCAGAAAGAGGTCCCCTCTTTCCAGATGGCTTCAGCAAATGTCATGGCTTAATTCCAATTGGCTCTGATCTCACACAGACCTGCACCAAACTCGTGGGAATGCAAGAGGACTGTATCTAAGTCTGAGCAGCGAGCTCACCTCTGTCGCTGGGGAGGGGTCAATAATTCCACCGGTCAACAATGTGCACTGAATGTGTAATGGATACATGATTCAATGAGTAAGTGAATGAATCAGTGACAGGCTGGATTATGGATTGAGGGGAAGTCAGGGACATAGAATAGAGGGAGGTGTGCTTTTGGCTTCTGCAGCTGAACGGCCCTCTAGACTCTTGGCCCCAAAGGGGGCCTAAGCATGGACTTGGGGTGGTGCTGCCTGGCCTGCTCCCAGGGTTTACAGTCTGGAAGCAGGACATAGATGGCAGCAGGATGTAGACAGCCCAGCCCGGGCGGACACTGCCTGCTGCTGGAGGTGCACCCATTTTCTTCCCTGAGCAGATGCCTGCTGCAGAATCTGCAGATTCTGGACCTTCTATCCCTGGAAGCCGAGCCCAGGAGGGGTCTGAGGTGCAAGCAGTGCAGAGGACAAGGAGGGATGTCCACAAGCTGGGCTTGCTTTAAACCCTGAAAGTCGGGGTTTAAAAGTCAGATGAAGCATGGACAGACCCTTCCAAAGTTCGGAGCTCCAGGCTCTGAACCCACAGGAATGTACATAGATGGTGGAGGGAGCAGAGGAGATTTGAAGGATGTGTGTTGCTCTGAATGGCTCCCAGGCCCCTCACTGATGGGTTTCCTCATCCCTGTGCACAGGAGGTCACCCATAAAACCCGTCTGTTACTATTAACATCTGACTCTCACCATCGGAGGCTCAGAATGGGAACTTCACTCTGCAAATGACTTTGCTGAAGTGCTGGGGTACACCCCCTTTTCAGACAGCCTGGTCCTGCACCGAGGGACCTTGCTCACATGACCCTTTTCCTATTCAAGGCTTCACCACATACACACCCTCCTTTCCATCTCCCACCTCCAATCTCCTTCCTTCTGGGAGCATTTCAAATGGAAATATGATGTTAAATACACAAATTAACAGAGAGATACTGAATCCAAGTGCAGATTGGATGACTCCATATGACATGTTATGATCCATGGCATAAAATATTATTAAGTCTTATAAGGATGCTCCTATAACTATGTGTCAGCTTTCAGACTGATCTTTAAAAGAGTTGTCTTTATTAGTCAGCTATCCAAGCCAATACATGGGAGCTGCTCTTATGTCATTCTTGCCCAAAGACCCATTCCAATCAGTCAGCACACCAACCGCACATCCTTCAGGCCTTGTGAATTGCCTCTTCAGATTTCTTATCCAAAGCACAGAACTTGTCTCTCTGCCTTCCATTCTACTTACCTCCCATTCATTCTGCACGCCTGGGCCAGCATGATTGCATGGAAACCCCATGCATTTATCACTTTTACTTGCTGATTCTTACCTTCGAGGGCAGTCCCTAAGGCCTGTGTAGCCCCCGGGAGTTGGTGTTTGCTTCTGTCCACAGTCTTGGCTCTCATCTGTTCCCTGGCAATGATCCTTTGAGAAGAAAGAGATTGGCTTTCTGGCAGATGGTCCTTAAGATGACCGTGATCTTTGGCTCTTCTGATTTTACTTCTTCCAAATTTCCCAGATTCAGGGCTGTCTGACACCTGCCACTTCTTGGACAGGTAGGGAAATTCATGCTCCTAACCTCACACACTTGCATGTACCAATCCCTTTGACTTTCCCACTGGGAGCCACCCTGAGGCAGGACACTCACTTCCTGTCCTGGTTCCTGCAGGGTTTTCTTCCATAAAACTGTTGGTTTTATCTTATCAGCTGAAGTAGGGCCTCACAGGTGGCACAGCACCTGGCAAGAGCTGGAGTTCAGGGTCAAGGCCAGTTTCCACCCAGCCCAATTCCCTGATCTGCTTCACATTCTTCTGCCTTTATGCCTTCCACAAATGCAAGGTGGGACCTGGTTTTTTTCCATCTGAGTTATCGACCAAAACCTGGATGCTGGTGGCTCTGGGGACAGACCTCTATGCTGGGGAACAGGCGCAACCCCGCCATAACCGAGGCACCCCTGGGTTCAGTTTTGCAGTCATTTTCTTTTCAAGAAATCCATAAGGAATTATGTCAAGTTAATTGCTGAACTCCAGAAATACTGCATGTAGGATATAGATAGGTATTGGATGGGGCAGGGTTTGGATCGCAGCTTCCTGGCAGGAATCCAAGTGAACCCAGACCAGTGGGGAGTCTCTCTCAGCATCTCAGGCTGCCCTCTGGGAGCAGTGACCTAAGGGTCAGTCCCAGCTCTTCCATTATGTTGCTGTATGACATGGTTAGGTAGTGGTGTCTCCTGCACAATGGGGTAACAAGGACTAGACCCCAAGCACATGGCTTCAGAAACAGAGGCCATAAGAAGCATCCAGCAGGGTTACAGTCACTATTGGTGGGTTAAAGTTACTATTACTTAGCTTCTATTTACCTCAGATCCCCACCCATGAAGTGGGAATCCACTGCTAATAGCACTCACAGGGCTGTTGTTGGAGAAGCTTGGGGAAGCATCCTCGTAGCTGTCTAGGCTGGTGGAAGCTCCTAGTCAGTGGTGCTGGCAAAACTGTTGGCATTCCCCCCATCTATCCATGCAGGCTCATCGTCAGAAAAAGGAAATGAGACCAGAGTGGCATAGTGGGAGAGGGACAGTGTGTGTGTGTGTGTGTGTGTGTGTGTGTGTGTGTGTGTGTGTGCGCGCACCCGTGCGTTAGTGCGATGCTGTAACAGATTTCCTCCTGTGTTTTGGAAAGTGTGATGGCTCCTTGATTTCACAAATTCAGTCCCTGCATACATACACCCATCGCAGGTTGACAACTGCATCCTTGGCAATTGGTATTCCCTAGGAATTAATGTTTGGTGCCAGCTTGAATGTTAGAACAGTAATTAGACTGTTAATTATTCTAATAGTATTGCACATTCATCTTATGTATATTGGTGCATGAGAAGATGTGATAATTCCACCTAACTTACTTGGGAGCAGGTAGGCTCATGAGTCATGTGAAACATCCTTTTTCTAATCAGCTGAAACACGAAGGAGGAGAAAATGAGCCTTAACCCAGGACCTGCAATGTTCCCAGACCTACGTTAGGTCCTGTGAAGACAGGAATCTCACAGAATGCTCACAGTCCCTCTGAAATAAGCATCACTAGCCTCTACATTTCACAGAGGAAGGACACAAGGTTGGGGCAGGAAGGAAGGTGGCCCATGTCACAGTAGTCAGTTGTTGCTTAAGCCAGGAGGCAAGCCCAGGGCCCCTTCCACTGAAGTGTGAATCATGACAGGCCTGTCTTGATCCAGCTCCAGGGATCTGGAGAAACATCTCTGCTTCTTTCTCACTCCACTTTCACCTTCCTCACAGGAGGAGTAGCCAGACCAACTGAGATGTTTGCAACACAGGTGGGAGTTTTCAGCAGGAGACATAGCAAAGCAGACAGGAAGCACTGCTTAAATAAAGGCAGGACTTCATCACTCAAGTTCTTTATTAAAGGAGTAGAAGTATAAACCAGAGGCAGGGTTCAGAATAATGGCTGGGTTCTCAGTCTTGGTAATTTTTAGGAGACCACTAGTAGTGGTGTAGTCTTTTCTGTCACTGTGACTACAGGGCATGGGGTGGGAGGCAGAAGAAGGGATGGAGTGGACCAAGAGGGGATGCATTGAAGATTTGGTCCTTCATCTTCCTGGGGGTAAACTCTGGATGTTGTGCCTGGCCCCCTCTAAGCCCAGGCAGAGGAACTGGATGTGGCCCAGCAGAAGGGCAGGAGTGGATTTTGGGAGTCCTGGGCTCTCCTTGCCATGACCAGGAGTGCTTGATTCCTGTCTGGGCTTCTCTTCCCTCCTTTGTAAGATTAGACTATGCCAACCAGAATTCTTTCAGGTGAAAGTGACAGAAACTCTAGTAATTTGAACTGAAGCTTTATCTTGGCCTACAGATGAGCTTCTTTAGGCAGTGAGAAGCTTGACAGGCAGCCTTTGTAGGCTTACTAGCCTCAGGTTAGGACTCTAGCAAAAAGGAGGCTATCCTCTCTAAGTAGTCACATCTGAATTTCCAAGGAATGTTCTAGATGACCTGTCCTAGCTCACAGCTTTACTCCTGGCCCTGTGGCCAAGGGGTGGGATTCAGTGGCTGATTTTCTTTTTTTTTTTTTTTCTTTCTTTTTTTTTTTTTTTTGCAGAAGAAGGTAGGGAACTGGGACACTAGGCAGACAATAGCTATTGATGTCTGGCAAGGAGAAGGAATAATCCTTGTAAATTCCAAAATAAGCCAAAACATGTTTGCCTGTTTCACCAGCTTCCACCCAGCAACCCCCAGTTTGTTTTGTGAGATTAAGAGTCATTTATGGTTTGTCACCCTCCCAATCCCATCTTGTTTCATTTATTCTTCTCCTATCCCCCTAACCCATCAAAATCCTTGAGGAGAACGCAGGCAGCAACCTCTTTGACCTTAGCCACAGCAACATCTTCCTAGGAACATCAGCAAAGGCAAGGGAAGCAAGGGCAAAAATGAACTATTGGGATTTCATCAAGATCAAAAGCTTTTGCACAGCAAAGGAAACAGTTAACAAAACCAAAAGACAACTGACAGAATGGGAGAAGATATTTGCAAATGACATATCAGATAAAGGGCTAGTATCCAAAATCTATAAGGAACTTAGCAAACTCAACACCCAAAGAGCAAAGAATCCAATCAAGAAATGGGCAGAGGACATGAACAGACATTTCTGCAAAGAAGACATCCAGATGGCCAACAGATACATGAAAACGTGCTCCACATCACTCGGCATCAGGGAAATACAAATCAAAACCACAATGAGATATCACCTCACACCACTCAGAATGGCTAAAATGAACAAGTCAGGAAATGACAGATGCTGGCGAGGATGTGGAGAAAGGGGAACCCTCCTCCACTGTTGGTGGGAATGCATGCTGGTGCAACCACTCTGGAAAACAGCATGGAGGTTCCTCAAAATGTTGAAAATAGAACTACCTTATAACCCAGCAATTGCACTACTGGGTATTTACCCTATAGATACAAATGTAGTGATCCTAAGGGGCACGTGTACCCGAATGTTTATAGCAGCAATGTCTACAATAGCCAAACTATGGAAAGAACCTAGATGTCCATCAACAGATGACTGGATACAGAAGATGTGGTATATATACACAATGGAATACTATGCAGCCATCAAAAGAAATGAAATCTTGCCATTTGTGATGACGTGGATGGAACTAGAGGGTATCATGCTTAGTGAAATAAGTCAATCGGAGAAAGACAACTATCATATGATCTCCCTGATATGAGGACATGGGGATTAGCGAATTTTTAAAGGGAACTGATGAAACCTGAAATGCCCTTGACTCTATCCATGCTGGGAACATTTTCAGGTTTAGATCCCTGAGACTAAAAAGGATTTCATGATGAGCACCAGTGGACAGGCCTGGGGTTTTAAGGCAGTAACTGAAGCACTTGTCCTTCCCCAGGAATGCTTTCCGTGCTCAGGGAAGTACAGGGAGGGGATTTTTCATCTACCCAGTGAGTTCCACTTGAATTTCATACCTTCAGGAGCAGGTATGCCAAGGGCTCCCCTGAGGTGTGTTCCTGTCACAGAAACACGCCAAGAGGCTTTAATGTCTTGAGCATAAACATGTGAAAAAGAGATGAAACTAAGTGTAGCATTTCCTTAAATGTGCTTAAATATCTCCTATGTCTAGATGCCTCCTGCTTCCCTTTCTTTTCCTCTTTTCCCCATATCCCTGTTCCTAATTGACTGGAGCATCTGACATAGATTGTGTGTGTTGGTTTTATATGTTTCTGTGATCATGGCTCTGACCTCATAACTGAGTTCATGGCTCATAACTAAAAAACTGCTTTAACAAACTATTTCTATTTCTCTCTCTGATAGCAACACCAAAATATGTTTCTAACAAAGAAACAGGCTGACTTGATTTAAAAAAAAAATTAAAAAGTCTGATTCATTTCCTGATGTATGTTAGTCAACAACAAACCAAAAAGTTCATTTTGGAAATTATTATTGCTAATCATGTTTAATTATTGATTTTCTGCTGGAAACAACACATTGGTATTTTGTACCTCCAGCTATTATTTTCAGACTTGAATTTATACATAAGACCCCCCTGAAATTAAAATCTATTCAAAATTGGCAAATATTGCCTTCAACTACCAGCAACTTTTTTTTTCTTTATCTTTCATTTATAAATGTATTTATTTTTTTCAGCATAACAGTATTCATTGTTTTTGCACAACACCCAGTGCTCCATGCAATACGTTCCCTCCCCATTACCCACCACCTGGTTCCCCCAACCTCCCACCCTGCCCCTTCAAAACCCTCAGGTTGTTTTTCAGAGTCCATAGTCTCTTATACTACCAGCAACTTTTAATTGTAAATCGAACTAAGTGGTTTTGATCATTCATCAAAATGCGATCTGTAACCTGGGAACAAAAATTTGTGAAAGTCTATCAGGAACCAGGAAGAGTGGGCGTTCCTGAGGGCAGGAGCTCAGTAGCTGTTCCTTCCCACTCAATCTCCAGCAAGTAGAACAGGTCAGTAAATAACTGTTTCTCCCCAATGAGAAAGAATTTCTATGCATCATATGTATGTATTTCATGTATTTATTTTTCTTTATTTGAACTGATACTGAAGGATGTGCAAGTGACAAAGCCAAGAACCAGAAAAGGGAGTCCCAAGGGAGGTGGCAGAGCCAGAAGGAGAAGCAGGACAGAGAGGATTTCACAGAGAAAAGAGCAATTGGAAAGTGACATCTCAGTTGGGGAAGCACTGAGAGTGGGGAGGGGTCTGGCAGGAAGCTGACAAAACTCCTGGAATTCCTTCTTAGGGAACAAATAGAGAGATCTGCTTAGAAAGAGTGCTACAACCTTCTCCCCGCAATATCCAAGCCCAACATCCCTGCTCCCAGCAGCACAGCGGGCCCCAGCTCAGCAAGAGCTCTGGATATGGGGGAGAGCAGCAGGCAACACAGAAACTTGGGCCCTGGGGCAGTTGGGGAGCTTCCTGAGAACCCACAATACAGGGACTCTGAGACCCTCCAGCACGGACCAGGGCCAGTTGCTCTCCAGGATGTGCCACTGAGCAGCATTGCCCAGGCTCTACACAGCTAGGCCTGTGGCCTGGAGGAGCTTGGTTGGTGTGAAGAGGACAACGTGGCTGACAATGTGAATGTGGACTGCAGTGAGTGTGCACAGCTGATGCCAAGGATTGCCAGGCACTGCTGGACAAGGAGTTTGCACATCGTCCTAGTGGGCCCCCAGGGCAAGGGGATGGAGGGAATGGGTTCATCACCCATTCCTTCTATCTCCTTCTTCCTGGTACGCCAGGTTCCCTGTACCTTTGCTGCCCAACCTCTTGCTCCTCTGCTAGGGTGCCAGCTTGCTGAGAGGAGCCCAATCATCCCAGGAACAGGTAAGTTCTCAGGTGTGGACTCCCAGGGGTCCTGAATGAACCTCAGGACATCAGACTGGCTGGCAGAAGACATTTGTCTTTTATTTAATATCAGGCATGTATCTCCCCTGTGTCCACTTCTCCCCATAGGGCTAGCTGTCATGTGTGGCAGGACAGGTGTCCTGCAGACAACCAGTAGTAACTCATCTCCCCACCCCCAGTTCCTACCTGGTCCAGCTGACCAATTTATGACCAGTGCCCAAGCTGAGCAGAGGAAGTGCTCAATGGTTGGTGGGGGTGGATCTCCCCAGTATCTGAGGGGTTTAACCAGCTCATCCCTCACACCAGGACCTTCACAGGGATGTATTAGCTAAATCCTCTCTTCCTGTCCTCTGGGGAGATGGTAAAGGCAGGAAGCCAGAGGACCTGAGTACACCTGGGCCAGCACCACAGTTACCTGCCTGTTTGGTGTGAGCATTTAATAGGATTGGGAGAACTCTATTGGGGTCATCCTCTTCATTTTACAGTCTCTAGTCATTGATTAAAGTTCATAGAATGTGCTTCACCTTATCTATGCCTTTATCCACTTACATTATAACTCTGTATATAACTTCAGGTGAAAACGGAATAAAAGGAAGGTCTGGTGATCATTACTGCTGAGACTACTAACTGTCATAACCAGATGCAGTCATGAGTGAGTACAGGAAACAGAGCCACTTCCATGGACTCACATTTCAGAGCTGTTTGGTCTCCACTAAGTTTGTCACTGTCTTCTGGTTGTAGCTGTTGTAGAAAGGGCTGGGGGCAAGCTCCAGTTTCAGTCCTTAGCTGAAATAAGTGGTGTGGGGCATCCGCTGGTGTTTTCTGCTTCCTTCTTTTAACTTAAAATAGGGAAAAGTGGCAAAAAATGAGTGGTGGTTGGCGTTTGTTCATGGGTATTGGTAATACAGACTATGAATGCTTTTGGCCCTCCACCAGATGCTAAAAATGCCAACTTTCCTTCCTCCTCCTGGTACCCTAGAATCCAAAGAGCTGAAAGAGGAAAGATCTCTGGAGAATCCAAATGGATTGGATTCTGCTCCACTAGGTGGAGTGTAAGGGTTAAGTAGGAAAGATGAGCTTAAAACTGCCTTATCTTCTTTCTCCATTCATGTGTTTCTGGATATCTGAGTACTTTATATACTTTGACAATTGTGGACACTTCTCCTATAAAAATTAACCCTTATGTTTCTATCCTTTGGATAAATACATAGTAGAGCTGGTGTTGGGTCATAGAATAGTTCTACTTTCCTTTAAGTTTTATTTTATTTATGTGAGAAAGACACTATGAGTGAGGAAGGGAAAGAGGGAGACGCACACTCATGGCTGAGCAGGGAGCTCATGCTGGTGCTTGATCTGGGATCATGACCTGAGCCAAAGACAGGTGGTAACTGACTGAACCATCTAGAAGCCTGAGTATGTATATTTTTGACTTTATGAGCAACCTTCATACTGTTTCCAGATTTGCTGTACCACCTGGCATTCCCACCCACACTGAAAGAAGGTTCCCCTTTCTTTTCATCCTCAACATCAAATGTTCTTTCCTGTCTTGTTAATTTTAGCCAATCTGACCGGTGTGAGGTACTCTCAAATCATGGTTTTGATTTGTATTTCCCTGGTGCTGAGGGATGTTGAACATTTTCTCATGTGTTTGTTGGTCCTTTGTTTATACACAATGGAATATTACTACACCCTCAAAAAGGATATCATGACATTACAAACCATATGGATGGGGGCTCCTGGGTGGCTTAGTGAGTTAAAGTCTCTACCTTTGGCTCAGGTCATGATCCCAGGGCCCTGGGAGCGAGCCCCACATCATGCTCTCTGCTCAGCAGAAAGCCTGCTTCCACCTCTCTCTCTGCTGCTGTTCTGCCTACTTCTGATTTCTCTCTCTGTCAAATAAATAAATAAAATCTTTAAAAAAACAGGGATGGAAATAGAGGTGTTATGGTAGGTAAGATAAGTCAGTCAGGGAAAGATAAATACCATATGATTTTAGTCATATGTGGAATTTAATAAATAAAAGGTTAGCACAAGGTAAGGGAAGGAAAAATTAAAAAAAAAAAAGGAAATCAGAGAGGGAGGAAAACCATAAGAGACTCTTAACTGTCAGGAACAAACTGAGGGTGTTGGAGGGGATGTTATTGGGGAATAACTGAGTGACAAGCATTAAGGAGGGATGTAATGAGCAATAGGTGTTATGTGCAAATTTTGAATCACTGAGCTCTACCTCTGAAACTAATAATGCTGGATATGTTAATTAAAATTAATTCAAATTAATACAGTTGATTTAAAAACTCTGCTACTGAGTTTTCTTTAAAATTTGAGGTACATAGGGGAACTTGTAATGCCAGTAGTTCTTGAGGTTGTAAATGATAGCATGTTGTGAGAATATATTGCTCTACCTTGACATTGGGCTCTCAATCTGTTTTCTAAAGAAGGATACTGGTTTGAAGGTGATCTTGTGAAGATATAATGAAGAAATTTGAAGAACTGCCTTAATTTTCACTTTAGGGAGAAATAAGTGTATTTTTAAGTTCATGGGGTGAATCTGAGGTGAGCCCTACCACTTATGTATTTCATTGCAATAGTTGTGTGAATTGTAACTTAAATTACACTTAAATTCATCTTTACTTTTGCTAAGAAAATTGTTTTGTATAGCAAATGATGTACTGTGTATGTTCATATCTTCCTAGGCAAACCATTAAAAACTTGAAGTATCATTGCTTTTAGGAGATAAAGCACAGAAAGCAAACCAACATAATGATGTGACAAAGAACTAGTAAGTGGGATTGGAGACTACAACAATATTCACTACAATGCCAGCCAAGTGAAGCAGACAGTGGTTGGGGTGTTGTGAACTGACCAGAAGAGAAAACAAAAAGTGTTGGGTATTGGACTGAGTCTTGAGGTGTGGATATTGCACAGATTAGCTGGGAAAAAGAAGAGACAGGGCAGCCTAGGTCGGAGAGGAGGCTTTCATGCCTTTCAAGGAATGATTATGATTTGTTTAGAGCAAAGGAGGATTATATACACTGTTAGATTGAAACATGCAGTCATACATGCTATACCACCAGGCCCTCCCCTTCCAGTTTGGAAAATTGCTGCTCTTAAATCAATGCAAACTGCTCTTAAATCAATGAAACTCAGGGAACACTCCACAGAGGAGTACAGAACCAGAGTCCTTTCCTTTGACTTCCACTTTTCATGATTCACCTACAAGTGCATGTGCAAAAGCGATTACTTCAGGTGGCAGAGACGACATTTTGCCAATTGCAGTTTATTCAGTTATTTTAAAAATTGATATATAATTAACATGAAACATTCTATTTCTTTCAGGTGTATATCAGAGTGATATATGTATATATTGTGAAATGATCACCACTTACTTCTGGATAACAGATCTCCCAGAGTTACATGTTTCATTGTGATAAGAAATTTAAGATCTTTTGTTATAGAACCATTCAAATATGCAATACAATGTACATTATACAATCAAATATGATTAACTATAGTCATCATTAACGATGGTTCTCATGAAACCAGTTTTAACCATTTTCACAACTTACATTCTGTCTTCAAGTCACGTATATTTGTTAAGGGAAGAAGCAAGTCCTTGGTTCTATTTTCATTGAGAATAATTTTCCCTGTGGTCATAGCTTTTTACCATCAACGACAATAACTCTTTGATACATAATATGGTCCTTGACAAGTGGTTAAGGGTCTATTCAGCTGATATTGGCAGGGGTGAGTCTCTGTGGGATCAGGCAGCTGCTAAGCAGGGAGTCCCGGGGGTGATGAAAACTCAAGAAGGAAATCATGCTGATTGTGAAGGAGGATTTGCAGCTGGAAATCCCAAGGGTTCTTACTGTGAAAAAGAGGGTGCTCTGAGAACCACTGCTGGAGAGGCTGTGAGTCTGAGCAAGGAAGCAGAAGGAGCCTGTACTCTTTGGTAATGTTTTTTTTTTTTTTTTCTGGACTGATAATAAATCCTTGGTATGTTTTCACAGTTGGAAATTATGAAGTGAGCAAAGTAAGAGTATGTTCACTCATTCCATAGGCATTAATTTAATAGTGTCTCCCTTGGTCAAGAATTTCCTATGGTGTGGGATGTAAGGGATAAGACAAGGAACCAGATGCTGAAATGCTAGTTCAGCCCACAGGAACCTCACACTTGGGATACAGATTCAAACTGGAGACTTGTCAGTATCCCATTATAGAAGATGTAGTGGTTTATCCATGTATTTTTCCATGTTACTAGCTTTGAGTACCTGTTGCATGCCAGGCTTTGGCATTGAGAGCTCAGTACTTTTAGTCTATGAAAATGCCCAGAATTAGTAGTCTGGGAGACAATGGTCAGTGTTGCTGAGTAGGCCCTTAGACTCTGAAAGAGAGGCATGAAAATATGATTGCGTATGCTGACAAGGGAATGATTGTGCTTCCAAAGGTTAGTGTGAATAAGAATATCTTAGTCAAGTCCATAATTGGGAAGCATTATGGCTCTACACGGGTGGCATCTAGATGACCAATGGGGGGAGTCATGCAGTTCAGGGATGACTTAGACTCATGCAGTTCTAATCACTTTCACCAGGAAGATACTTAACTTCTTCCAGACATGTGGTGTTACAGAAATGTTATATTTTAAGCAGCACCTTGTATGGATGACTGTTGTCTTCAGTGTTGTGCAATTTTCATGTTGTTTCTGTAACCAGTCTTGGCTAATGACACAAAATAAGAAAGATCGTTTTTGTTGTTGTTTGCTTGTTTCTTTTGTGTTTTGTTTGTTTGTTTTTGTTTTTCATTTTGAAAAAAATTAACAAAGAACCAATTATACCCTCTTTGGTGAAATTTCTCACTGAGTGTTATATCACAAATGAAGCGACAGTTCACCAATGCATATGTCCTTCTGAATGAGCATTAAAAATTTCTCCAAATTTCCCCCAGACTATATTGATAAGTATGTCAGTCAATAACATACACACAATAAAGGAAATAACTTATAAATCATTTTGAGAATTTATTTAGTTCATCTGTCCAGGTGCCTGCTTGCCTTATCAGACAGCTAAGTTGTTGGTCTCCAGTTTCAAAGGCCAATGATGAGGCCACTATCAAGGCGTCTGGTTGGCCGACGCAC
Organism: Meles meles; assembly: GCF_922984935.1. Lineage (NCBI taxonomy): Eukaryota > Metazoa > Chordata > Mammalia > Carnivora > Mustelidae > Meles > Meles meles. Next base: position 20,601,966 of record NC_060068.1, on the reverse strand, counting down.
AGACATGATTTGTTGGTCTTGAGTTTGAAGGGCAGACAGTGATCCTGCTTTCCAAGTGCTCAGAGATCTGTTCTATGTTTCAAGGTCTAAGGACACATGGTAAGCCTGCTGTGAAGGTGCCTCTTTGGCCTAATAGAGAGTAAAGTTATGTACTTTGTGAAAAACTGGTCCCAGTGAGTCTTTGACCTAGACCCGATATACTTTGTTGGTCTCTAGTTGTACAACACATGATGAATCCTTTGTCCAGGTGCCTCCTTGGCCCAGGATAGAGATGAGTTTTTGGTTTCTGAGTCCAAGGGCACATAATGATCTCACTCTCCAGGTGCCTACTTGGCTGAGTACAGAACTGAGTTACTATTGATATCAAAATACAAGTGGTAAGCCTGCTGTATAGTTGTCCTCTTGACCTATCACAGAGCTGTCTTATCAGTGCCCAGATGTAAGGGTACATGGTGAACCTTCTATACAAGTTCCTATTTGGCCTACAAGAGAGATGATTTGTTGGTCTCTATGTCAATAGGCGATTGGTGAACTGGTTCATCAAGTGCCATTTTGGCCCAGCCCAAGGCTCTTTCTTGGTCTCCATGTCCAAGGGTATATGTTGATGCTGCTGTTCAGGTGAATCGTTTTCCCAGTACTGACCTGGGATGCAGGATTGATAGATTCTTGGCACTTGGCAAGCTTGGTGTTCTCTAGACATACTTGCTTTGTGCTGCCTGGATTGGCAAGGTGTGTTATGAGGACTCCTTGTCCAACCAGTGTCTGTATGACTCATCTGCCCAGTTTCAAATGCATTCAGAAGGTTTCCACTCACAGAGTTTCTGGTGGGTTCTCTGTTCTGGGGTCTGAATTTGCCTGTGGTATACTGTGTTCAAGTGTGTGTGGTCTGTAGGCTCCTGGTTGGCCAGCAGTCTGTGGAATTAGTGTGTCCACTGTTAAGCTGGGTCAGACTGCTTGTGGTCTGAGGACATGTGTTCCAAGGACTCATACTATGTCTAGAGATGTGGTGATTCCTTCTCCCAATACATGTTTCATGAAATTTCCTCTCTTCCTTTTGTCTGGAGACATTGTGAACATCAGGATGGCCAGATGCTTAGAGCATTCATGTTCCCTGTGCTGAGCTGTGTTTGAGGGCTCTGGAATAATAGTAGGCCCAGTGTTCCCTCAGGACATGGACTCAGCTTTCCTGTGCTGAACCCAGATTTGATCCCAGAGATGTGGAACCCAGCTGAAAATCTACAGTACTCTGATTTACAGTGCCCCAATCCCATATACAAAGTGGAATGTGTCCCTGAGAAGATGGGCCATCCACACAATGGGAAATGCGTCCAGGAGTTACTGGGTACTGCTTTGAGTACTCTCAGGACCACAGAGGGGCACAAACATAAACACAAACATGAAGGTGGTGTGAGAGTGTTGGTGGGAGGCCCAAGGAAGGAGGAATTGGCAGGGTGCTTGCCATGAACAGAGGAAGAGAACAGGGCAGAGAAAGCGAGGAAGAGTTATGGCTAAAACACTATCTCCCTCCTCAGTGCAACCTGGGCTGCAGATGTCCTTTTATAACAGCCCTGGTACATCACAGTGTCTTCTTATGATGTCAATAACATTCCCTATCCAATCTCCAGGGCACTTTCATGTTGGCCTTATTTGGGTGGCCAATCACCAGGCAGTTTGGATGGCTGATGACTGAAGGATTTCTTAGTGACCCTCATGACATCATTTCCTGGAAACCACGTTTTAAAGGAAACCAGGTAAACTTTCCTTCAAGTTGAAAAATTCATATGATAGGGAGATCATGGAGACCCTGAAAGACTCAAACAGTACAAAGTTAAATGTGTCACTCATTGTCATCATTCGCTAAAACACTAACACTGATGTTAATGAGGACATGGGCAATTAGACCCCATGAAAAGGTCACAGAAACATCATAGAAAGATCACAGTTGTGGGGTAAGTCAGACAACATAGCACTAGAGCAAGTGATACCCTCAACTCATCCATCACAGCTTAAATGTAAGTGGAGAAAATGGTAGGCGTTATGTTTCACACATCTTCCCACAATAAACCTAAACCTAGAAAGGACAAATCTGTGTCACAAGTCATGATCTCCTTACCTAAACGACATTCAGCTCTCCTAGAAGGGGGCAACAAAATCTAGCCTGTCCCCAGGTTCACAGCCTTAGTGTGCAGCATCCAGTCAGAAAGTTCTGGGAGAGGAGTTAAGATTGTCTCTTTCCTCAAATACAATTACATGCTTATCAGACTATTCTTATCTCCCAAGAAATCAATCAAAGATGTTATAAAACAAATTCCACAAGGCTATAAGTAAAAAAGCGACCACCATTTGGAAGGGAAGAGGTGTGGAGAGTTGATTCAGGTCTGATATAGTTGAGGACACAGTCGAGGAGAGAGAGTCTACTTGGAGAGTCTGCCACAAAGTATTATAACCACTGGGCTGCAAAATCAGAAATTTTTAAAGTCTGGATAAAGAAGATAATGCTATATGCATATAATGGAATATTACTCAGCCATCAAGAGAATGATATCTTACCATTCACAATGGTACCTAAAGACTATTATGCTAAGTGAAATAAGTTGATGAAAGACAAATGCTATAGGATTTCACTCATATGTGGAATTTAAGAAACAAAACCGATGGCAATAGGGAAAGGGAGGGGAAAAATAAGATGAAATCAGAAAGGGAAGAAATACCATGACAGACTCTTAACTAGGGAACAAATGGGGTTGTGAGAAGGGAAGTGGGTGGAGGATGGGGTAACTAAGGATAGGCATTAAGGAGGGCACTTGATTGAATGAGCACTGGGTATTCTATGCAGCTGATGCATCACAAAATTCTAACCCTAAAATTAAAAAAAAAAAAAAAGTCTTCAGGACCCTTCCATATTTGCGTGGTGCCAGTGGGGACTGGCACCAGAAGAAGGTCCCATTAACTACTTATAACTTTTTCTTATTACTTATTAATTAATTATTGCTTATTGAAACAGTGAGCACAGATTTTAATCTTTTAAGAAGATTATATATAATCTTCTTAAAAATTAGTAGAAAGTATATATGTATGTATACATACATATACATAACAGAATTGGGTTTGTCTGAGAGTCATGAGGACCCAAATGCAATTCAGATGGAACTGGCCTCACTCAGCCGGTCTTGGGGCTGCAGGTAACACTAGTCACTTGGGGAGACTCTGCCCTTCACTTCTGTGACAAATTTACTTCCAGTTCTTTCTTTGTTGATTTCCGTTTCAGTTTCCTTTGACAGCTTTTTCCTGTGTATCCCTTTGGTTGGTGTTCAGTCCTAAACCACATGATCTTCTTCTTTCACAGGGAAGCCCAGTTATCCCTCCCCCTGTTCAGAGTGCAAATTTCTGCTCCTTAATCATCTCTACTCTGAGCTTCAGAGCCTATGTATCTGGTCTGGGAGGAGACTGCTCCATCTGTGCTTTTTTTTTTTTTTTTTTTTTTTTTTTTTTTGCTTATTTTCAGCATAACAGTGTTCATTGTTTTTGCACCACACCCAGTGCTCCATGCAGTACGTGCCCTCCCTATTACCCACCACGTGGTTCCTCAACCTCCCACCGCCCCCCCCCCCCGCCCCTTCAAAACCCTCTGGTTGTTTTTCAGAGTCCATAGTCTCTCATGGTTCATCTCCCCTTCCAATTTCCCTCAACTCTCTCTCCTCTCTATCTCCCCATGTCCTCCGTGTTCTTTTTCTTTTTTTTTTTTAATATTTTATTTATTTGACAGAGAGAAATCACAACTAGGCAGAGAGGCAGGCAGAGAGAGAGGAGGAAGCAGGCTCCCCGCGGAGCAGAGAGCCTGATGTGGGGCTCAATCCCAGGACCCTGGGATCATGACCTGAGCCGAAGGCAGAGGCTTTAACCCACTGAGCCACCGAGGTGCCCCGTCCTCCGTGTTCTTTGTTATGCTCCACAAATAAGTGAAACCATATGATACTTGACTCTCTCTGCTTGACTTATTTCGCTCAGCATAATCTCTTCCAGTCCCATCCATGTTGCTACAAAAGTTGGGTATTCATCCTTTCTGATGGAGGCATAATACTCCATTGTGTATATGTACCACATCTTCCTTATCCATTCATCCGTTGAAGGGCATCTTGGTTCTTTCCACAGTTTGGCGACCGTGGCCATTGCTGCAATAAACATTGGGGTACAGATGGCCCTTCTTTTCACTACATCCATATCTTTGGGGTAAATACCCAGCAGTGCAATTGCAGGGTCATAGGGAAGCTAACATTGAGATACCACCTGACACCAGTTAGAATGGCCAAAATTAGCAAGACAAGAAACAACGTGTGTTGGAAAGGATGTGGAGAAAGGGGAACCCTCTTACACTGTTGGTGGGAATGCAAGTTAGTGCAGCCACTTTGAAGAACAGTGTGGAGATTCCTCTACAAATTAAGAATAGAGCTTCCCTATGACCCTGAAATTGCAACTGTGCTTTTTGGACAGAGAGTGAGAGATCACAAGTAGGAAGAAAGGCAGGCAGGGGGGAGGGAGAACCAGGCCCCTGCTGAGCAAAGAGCCAGATGTGGGACTTGATTCCAGGACCCTGAGATCATGAACTGAGCCAAAGACAGAGGCTTAAACCACTCAGCCACCCAGGCACCACTGATTCATTTTTTTTTTAAATTGAAGCATAGTTGACATGAAATAGTATATTAGCTTCATATGTACATTATACGATTGAACACTTTTTTCCTTATTCTGTGTTGACCAGAAGTGTAGCTACCATTCTTTGCCAGAGACAATATTCCAATAACATTGACCATATTTCCTATGCTGTGCCTTTTATACCACGTGTCCATTCCATAATGGGAAGCCTGTGTTTCCCACTCCCCTTCACCCATTTCTCCCATGCCCCACTCTCTTCTCCTCTGAGAACTCCTTTAGCAGATCAGTTTGTTCTTTATATTTATACGTCTGATTCTGCTTTTTGTTTTGTTTTGTTTTTCATTTGTTTTGCTTTTCAGATTCCACATTGGAGTGAAATCCTATGGTATTTGTTTTTCTCTGTCTAACCAATTTCTGTTAAATTTATACCCTCTGTGTCCATCCATGTTCCAAATGGCAAGATGTCATCATTTTTGGGCTTAGTTATTTTCATATATCTATATCTATCTATCTATCTATCTTCACCTATTCTTTATCCATTCATCTATTTGTTGTAATATATCACCTGCTCTTCATCCATTCATCTATTTGTTGTAGACAGTAGGAGTTATATTAATTTTTCAATCTGTCAAAAAACCCAAAAAGAAAAAGTATCACATTATACTCATATCTATGTATAGTGTGGACATATTCAGAGGACTGACATTAGGAAACCTTATTTCTCTTCAACCCCATGAGAAGTACATATGCCATAATAACACTTTTCAATAACAACCCATTAGCAGGCATACAGACATCATGATTTTACATTTCAATACATGAGAAAAAAGACATACTCCCAGCACTGTCTTTCCTCAAAACTTCTGCCTGTTTCCCACTCTAGTAGAGCAGGTCTTCACACGTGCTTTTTTTTCATCATTTAAACTACAACAGTGGCTATATTAGAAGTCCTGTCCTTTCCATGTCCAAACTTAAATGAGGAAGTAGAAATTATAATAACAAACAATGGCTTATCAATGCGTATAGTTAAGTTTACCTGCAAAGATGTGTAAAATATTGCATGAAAGTAAAAATTAACAAGGCTATCATAAAGCAGTCTTCTTTACATTACAGATCATAACAGACACTTAACACTGTCGTTAAGTTTTACAAATGAATTATTTATATTCAAATTACAGCAGTTCCCCAAATCTAAGGAAAAGAAAATGGGTTGAGAAAGTTTCAAAGACTTTCACACCCAAGCCCTGTGTCCTCCAGCTGCCACTGGCCACAGTGATGACATACCCTGTGTGTTGTTATAAGACACAATGTCCGAATAAGCCATGTTCTACTTTTATCTAATATTACCTGTTACAGACCAGTGAATTCTTTGAGATGAAAAACAATCCAAAAATTCAGGATACAGAGCACTTTGACAACATACAATATCTGAAATTGTTCAAAGCTCTGAAAACAGTCTTTTAATGGAAAACTGAATCTTTTTATGCTCAGTTTCAACCTTGCTGGGAAAAAAAAATAACCATGACTAATCCCTGATACACATTGTTAACCATTTGTCTGTCTTCTGTCTTGGTCAGTGTTCATGATCTAGAGCCAGACCCAGAATATTTCTCCACATTTTCTCCAAGGGCTTCTTCAGGCACAGTGGTCATTCTGCTTCTCTCTCCTTCTGTCTGGCCCCTGTGGACATGAGTATCAGGACTTGCCTATTATCTGGCAGGGAAATCACACCCATGAGCTCTCTGTTTCAGTTGTGACCAGCAGCCCACAGATATCAGCCCACAGTAATCAGCCCAGGATCCACAGCTTACTACACTTCATGACACCCTCAAGACACTGTAAGTAGTGCTAAGGGCCTGGGTCACTGTGATATCTAGGTTACTCTATGTTTTCTCAGCAACAAGGTTACTTTACATCAGACTTGGAATAAATGTCTACAGCTTCTCCTGACTCATGCACCACAGTGAAGGTTGGCAACCTTCTTTCTAAAAAGATGTTCAAGGCTTTCCTGATGGAAGTGTTCTGGTGGATGAAGGGATATAGAGGTGGGTCCCAAAATCAAGGGCATCTGGGTTCTGCTTCATGAAGGTAGACTTTGGTATATCAGACATAAAATGCTGGGAAACTTCAGTATTCTTTTGAGGGTAAGTATATAAAATGCATTCCCACTGATAGAATAACTGGCAAGGCATGGATTTTTTTTTTTTAATCAGCAAGTGTACATCATAGAAAAGGCTTGGATCTGGAGCTATGTTAACTAAAGGCTTATGTATTTTGGGGGGCTAAGACTCCCTCCATGTTTCAATGTTATGTGCTTCTAATTCATAGATCTGTAGAAGGGGCAACTTATACTATCTCTGTGGTGTATTTATAAATGATGAAATCTCAGCATTTCTACAAAACTTTGTTTTGTACTCTCCTGCAATGGTGCTGCTGGAACAACATTGGATGCTAAGGCAAAGATGGCTCTCTAATTGGTAGTATCAGAGACAGCAAGTTTTCAAGGGGTTGGAATGGTGCAGTGATCCTTGTGTGACCTTGCGAAGTTCATGAAAACCAATTTTCTGAATCTTGTTCTTCTTCCAACTGAAATTTCTCCCACATGCTGAATTTGTGATCCAGGGCTGCAGTCTGCTGCTACCAAGAAGGAGGAGGACCAGGATCTGCCAGTACTTCTAGGCTCTTCTCTGCCCAGAGGTGTGTGGGAATCAGGGTCTGGGTGGGGGCTTTCTGGGGGTGTGGGTGGAGTGCAGAGCCACGGGGTGGTGGGAAGTTTGTGGGAGTGCTCTGGAGTGTGTGAGCATAGAGGTGCCAGAGAGGCCTTGGAGTGCATAGGCACCAGGTTATGGGCTGTGACTTTCTGGGAGGTGAAGGTGGGACTTTTGGCTAGGCAAGCGGGGAAGTGGTTGGCTGAAAGGCAGCCCTTATGCAAAAATCTCTGGGAGATACCTGGGTTGTTAACATAGCTTGGCTAGTGTAAGTCATGCTATAAGAAACATAGGGTCTTCACACAGAAGACATCCCGGCAGATTGGGTGAAGCTAAGAGCTAACTGCTGTCACAGGGCTCTTTTTGCAGAGGGTGGCTGGAGTGGAGATGTATCAGGTGCTGAGGTTTTCTGGGATTGTCTTCATGGGGTGGGGTAGCCTGGCAGTACATCTGTAACTGCAGTGGGCATGGGCAGGAATGTCCCAAGGCTCTCTGAAGAGAGGACGCTTTGGGAGATAGCTATAGCTGGGGTGGATTTAGGATGGCGGTTGTTCTCTGTGCACAGTACCCACCAGCAAGATGGCTGAAATTCAAGTGGATGAAAGCTGGGATATCTTCAGCACTCTGAGTGTCCTGACAGAGTGTGAGCTATGGGATCCTGGGATTTCCACATAGGGTACTCCTTTTCAAGGCATCTGGAGGTCAAACATGACCCAGGATGTCACATACCCATATAACTAAGGGTGACCCATGCAAGATGGGAGCAGACCTGGAGTGTTCTTGGATGCTTAGCAACTGTGCCAACTCAGTATGATGTCTGGAGCTCTAGTGAATGCTGACAAGGAGCATCCCAGTGTGTGCCATGCTGGAGCTGCTTCTTGGCACAGCTGGGTTTGAGTGGGCTGGGGACCCTGGGATCAACGAGGTGGTACACCAGCGAGGATGCTCAGACCTTGCTTCTGTACATACTATCAAAGTGGAGCAGAATTTGAGCTTGCCTGTGACTTGACACAGAAGGAGATCCAACACCCCTCCTTCCCCATTGTGTTGGGGGGGGGGCTCTCAGGGAAGATCCTTCACATTCTAGTTGCTCTCTGAACTGTAGCTTGTTTTCTGTGTGCCAGTGCAGACACATTAGCTTACAGCCCACAGAACTATCCCTTCCACTGCAGTTGGCAGGCTGCTGAGGGGTGATTCCTGTGTTATGATGTCTCTGTCTCTGTTTTCTGCTGTGCAGAAGCTGTTCAGGCTGTTCTCGGTTCTTCTTCACGAGGATCTATAAATAGGTGTAGATTTGGTGTGTCTCTCGAGGAGGTGGGTTCAGTTCTCACCTTAGGTGGGATGAGTTAGGTCACCATCATGCACTCTTATATTTATAAACTTGCTCAAGTTTATTTCACTTCTCAGAAGCTTTATTTCCTATCTGTAGAATAGAATTTTTTCTCTCAGGATCAAATAGCCTCACTTATCTAATTTGCTTGGAACACAGTAGGTGCACATTAAATACTTCTCCCTCCCCTAGTCCAACACCATGCTCTCCAAAACAAATGTCCCTTGAGTTTGCAGATAAACTGCACCTCCCCACCTCAATGTCTGAAATTCCTTTTAAAATAATTATTATTATATAATTCACCATTCAATACATCATTTCTTTTTGATGCAGTGTTCCAAGATTCATTGTTTACATATAATACCCAGTGCTCCATGAAATATGTATCCTCCTTAATACCCACCACCATGTTCACTCATCCCCTCACCCCCCACCTCTTTAAAATCCTCACTTTGTTTATTGGAGTGTACAGTTTCTCATGGTCCATCTCCCCCTCCAATTTCCCCCTTCTCCAAAAGCAAGGGAAACAAAAGTGAAAATGAACATTTGGGACTTCATCAAGATAAAAGTTTCTGCATAGCAAGGAAACAGTCTACAAAAAAGAGGCAACCCAGGGAATGGGAAAGGATATTCAAAAATGACAATAGAGACAAAGGGCTGATATCCAGGATCTCTAAATAACATAAAAATCTCAATAACCGCCACTCCCTCAAAAAAAAAAAAAGGATGATCAAGTTGAAAAATGGGCTGAAGACATGAACAGAAGATATATAAATGGCTAATAGACATATGTAAAAATGTTCATCATTGTTAGCCATCAGGGAGATTCAAATCAAAACCACATTGAGATAGCACATTACACCAGTTAGAATGGAAAAAAAAAATAACAGAGCAGTAAACAAGTGTTGGAGAGGATGGGGAGAAAGGGGTACCCTCTTACACTCTTGGTACAAATGCAAGTTGGTGCAACCACTTTGGAAAACAGGGTGGAGATTGTGTAAGAAATTAAAAATAGAGTTACAATTTTTTTTTAATAAGCATATAATGTATTTTTATCCCCAGGGGTATAGGTCTGTGAATCGCCAGGTTTACACACTTCACAGCACTCACGATAGCACATACCCTCCCCAATGTCCATAACCCCCTCCCTCTCTCCCAACCCCACCTCCCCCCAGCAACCCCCAGTTTGTTTTGTGAGATTAAGAGTCATTTATGGTTTGTCTCCCTCCCAATCCCATCTTGTTTCATTGGAATGGGAGGCGAACCATGAGAGACTATGGACTCTGAAAAACAACCTGAGGGTTTTGAAGGGTCGGGGGTGGGAGGTTGGGGGAACAGGTGGTGGGTAATAGGGAGGGCACGTTTTGCATGGAGCACTGGGTGTTGTGCAAAAACAATGAATACTGTTACGCTGAAAAATTAAAGAAAAAAAAATAGAGTTACACTATCACCCTGCAACTGCACTACTGGATATTTATCCCCAAGATACAGATATAGTGAAAAGAAGGGTCTTGTATACCCCAATGTTCATATAAACAATGTCCAAAATAACCAAACTGTAGAAAGAGCCAAGATGCTCTTCAACAGAAAAGTGGATAAAGAAGATGTGGTCCATATATGCATTGGAATATTACTCAGCCATTAAAAAGGAGGAATACCCAACTTTGGCATCAACATGGATGGGACTGGCGGAGATTGTGCTGAGTCGAAGAAGTCAAGCAGAGAAAATCAATGACTATATGGTTTCACTTGTTTGTGAGACATAAGGAATAACATTGAGGACACAAGGAGAAGGAATGTTTGAAATTTCTAAATAGAGTTTGGGAAGACCTGACCTGCTCTTGGACTTTGAACCTCACAGGTCACTCTGGCATCTTGCTTGCCACTTGCTTGCTTTCTCTCTACCTACTCAACTGAGACATAATTCTCCTGGTTCAAGATTCCTCTACAAACCTTCCTTGCAGGGATGCTAATTTCAGAATCCTTCAAGGGTCATGAAAATCTTTAGTAGCCGATGGAAATACCTAGTCACTGGGACACTCCTCCTAAGCATTTTATAAGTCCACTAATGGTTTGATTTTGGAGAAAATTTCAGTGAATTGCCTAGGAGGGTCTTATTGGTTTAGTAGTGTAGGTTTAACAAAGCTAACTGTATATTATGAGCATCATATCTTGAAGAAAGTTTCCATTAATCTTGCACCAGGAGTCAGATATGAAATGGAAAGGATAGAGGGATATAATCATTGCTGAGTTCCCAGAGTGCAAGGTTCACTGGGTCAGGTAATTGATATAGGACTATCCTGTGAACCTGGTAACAATTATACAGAGTGGTCATGCTCTTGTGTATCCCTATATTACAAAAGAGGAAAGTGGCATTGGTTGGACTTTATAGGTAGAGTGCTATAGCACAGTGCATGAAAGGAGGCTGTAGAGCTTAGAGGGCCAGGGTTCACATCATAGCTCTATCGCCTCCTAGCTGTGCAACATTGAGTACATTCCTGAACCTTTTGGATTCTCAGTCAACTCACCCACAGCATGGAGACAGCAATACATACCTCATAGATGTGTTTGAAGATTGAAATGACATCACAAACCTTAACAGTGTTTCTGACACATAGGAAACACTTAAGAGATACAGTCTGTTCTTAATTTTACTATTATTGATGTTACTCCAAAAATCCTGAGCTACAAAAGAGGGTGCTTGAATTCCAATCTAAATCTTTCTAGATCCAAAATGAAAATAATTAGAGACATAAATATATTTAGAACAAAGCTGATCATACTCTTTCCTTCAAGCTTCTTGGCTTCATTTATTAGTGCCAGGCAAGGTGCTGGGCACTGGAAACACAGAATAAACTATACTCTTCTGTTTAGGAGATTATAGGCTAGGAAAGTAAAGTAAATTGGATTATTTGTCCCCATTTTTTCACCTTTCCTTTATGTACATAGCCCTCCCAATTTACAACATTTACTTTTCTTTTTGAATGGACATGGCTGTATTACTTCTTTTCACCAATGGAATGCGAATGTGCTCATTGCAGAAACTGTAAATGCCAAAGTTTGGAGCCAAGTTTTGGCACAAAGCCTGTGAGTTCTTTGGTCAGAGATTGTCTGTGGCAAAAATACCTGTGTGTAGACACTCAGCTTCCCTTTTCCCTTCTATCAAATTGAACCAAGCAGCTGGTTTTGAAACCTAGAGGAGTCAGTGTGTATGAACAATGTTGACTAGGATGCGCAGGTCATGCTGTCAGTTCCCTCTGGTTCACTACCACATTCTCAGAGCCTTGGAGACCCCTGCCCACCATGTGGAGAATGCAGTGACTAGTGTGGTGCTGTTGTGACTATGATCCTGAGCTGTGCTATACAGAGATCTGTAAACTCTCCTTCTGCATTCAAACACACCTATTTAATTAAGGTAATAGACATCCTGAAGCTCATAACACCTCCACCAAAGAGAATATGCAGATGGTAAATAAGCAGAAGAAAAAAAAACTGTACATTAGGAGCCATGAGGGAAATGTAAATGAAAAACTGACTGAGTAATTTCTACTACAAACCCAGTAGGACACTTAGTTAATATCAAACACAGTAAAAACACCAAATGTTGGAAAGAGTAAGCTTCCCTACATTGCTGGTGGTAATTCAAATGGAACAGCTACTCTGGTAAGAGTTTGATAGGCTCTACAAACATGAAGCATAAATGCTAAAACCCGGTAATCACTCACTCTCATGGACCTTTTTCTCAGAGATTAAAATTTAAGAGCCCACAAAACCCTATGCACAAATACTCACTTGATATTACTTAATAGTCTCCAAATATTGTAAACAATCAAAATGTCCCTCAAAGGGTCACTGAATGAACAGATTGTGGCATTTGCATACTAGAGAGCCCAATTCAGTGAAAAAAAGCCATAATATTCTGACACACAGAACTTTGATGGATCCTGGGGTATTATCCTGAGTGAAAACAAACTAAAATCCAACATCACGGTTCAGAATGGTAGGAATCACCTCATGCAACAAAATTCCAAAACTCCCAAAATGTAAAACAACGGGGTGTTTGCCATGAGCAGGGATGGTCTGGGAAGGCGTGAATAGCATGAGGGAGATTTTGTGTTGGGGTACTTCCATATCTGGATTGCACTTTTAAATATATGAATGTGCATGACAAGCTGAGAGAAGCAGACATGTCTATCATACTACTGTCAGTTTTTTGGTGTTAATAGTGTTCTGTAATTATGTAGGATGTTACCCTGGGACAAAATGAGTCAAGACTGCCCCTGTGACAGGATGTTTCTGTGCTATCTGAAGCTTCCTGTGAATCTATAAATGTACCAACCTCCCTCCCCCACCTACATTAGTGCACAACCTGTCAACACACCTCAGAATAGTTCCCTAAAGCTAGCAGTCCCCACCTGGCTCCCTAACATGTGTATGTGAAGCAGCAGTGTAGGAGGTAGGTGGGGTTTGGCGCTGGTTTGTGATTGGGCAGATGGTGGTCTCTGAGGCACTGTATAGAAGGGGCAGAAAAGGCCAGGTGTGGAACAGAACAGAGGCAGCTCCCAGATTGCTGTCCTCCCAGAGCAATGTTTTGAGTTTGGGAAGGAAAGAACAGGACAAATACCTAGATCAGTCCCTCCGCTTCCTCCTCTGGAAAGGATCTGTCCCCTGCTCTTGTAGACACCCTCCACCACCCTGCCATAACCTACATCCTGCTCACACAATCACCCCCCCCAAAGCTACCCACATTTTAGAGATGAAGGAATGGAGAACCAAGGGGTGAGTTACTCTGCCCCACACCCCAAAAGTGGGGTCCCAGCGCTTCCAGGAAACTTTGTCCAGAAATACATCTGTGGGGTAAATGGGGTCTGAGATGTTGACCGCTGGAGGTTCACAGCTTTGGGATCACAAAAATGATCCACTTCTCCTTCAAATCAAGTGACCTGGACTCCACCAGCCTCCACACTGGCTCATGGAAGTGGCAGCCCTCCTATAAGCTTAGACACCATCGATCTTAAAGAGGCTGACCTCTCTCCTCAGTTTTAACTTTTCTCCAAGATCCTCCACCTTTACTGCTCCCATCAGTTGATGTCCCAGTGCTATGAACTCGGTGCCTTGAGCTCTACTAGGGGACCATCACTCTAGGTTTTCTTTCAACTCAGCTACAGCCACAGGCAGACATCAGCTCACTGACATCCACAACTCACTGAGCTTCCACTTCATCCCTGGAGGTGAAAGTGACAATCTCCAGGGAGAAGACCAACCTGGAAACTTACTTTCCTCCTTTTTTCTGTCCAATGCTTGTCAGAATAACAGCTCTGCCTATTAGAAGTAATCACCTTCCTCCATATCCACAGACAACTTCAAGTTTTCCATGTGCACCTGTTCCCACTCTTCCTACCTGTCTCCTTCACTGCTTTACTCTGTCCATCCACCCCTTCACCTGGAGCAGCCAGTAATAATTAATGTGTCTCACTCAAAATCTCAGTGCTTCTGTGGCTCAGAACGGAGAGCTTACACTCCAGGATGCTCACTCACTCCAGTCTGTACCTGCCTCCCTCAGCCCACAGGAAGTCATCTAGAGACAGGGAAAAGTCCCATGCCTCTGGCCTCCCTCCATCTTGGTTCCCTCATCTTATTGTCACATTTACTCTCCAAAGGCCTGCATCACACAGGGACATGTAGTCAGGAAATGCTTGCTGTGGTGGCTAGAGATTTTAAACTTCACGTCAGGGTCCAAACTCAAGTTTGCACAACATGAGTGGTAGGGCTTGGGACAAAAATCGTTTTTCCTGACATACATACCTATGGACATACAGCTCATTGTTTCCTTCCAATCAGAATGGGGCTGACCTCAGTAGCTGACCTTGGTTTCTAGAACTCAGGATGTCTGAAAGTGTTGATGGGGACAGGAAGGTTGTGTGCTCAGGGTAAACTCTGAATAATTAACCAAAACTTTCTAAGAGCTGTGGAGCCTGTACACCAACAGGATAATGTGATTATTTAGAAGACACAGCAGTGACTATAAGCCAGACTGTACATCACAATCACACAGTGGTTGTTTCTGGTAAATGACTCATTCTGAAATGATGGTTTTAAATTATTTCTTTAGTCCCCTGATAAATATTAAAATTCATGCAGACTTTTTCCAGCTTCAGTTTTCTGCCATCTTGAATGTGTGTGTGCAGGAACATAACCTCATGGACATTGCATGGAAGGCAAGAGCTTCCAGCAAGTCCTTCATGTACTCAGAGTATCTCTCCACCTCACAGACTGATCCTGGCTCTCATCCCACTACTTGGCGTGTTTTTCTAGGGTCTCCCCCTTTCCTTCCAGGCTGGAGAATCTCTACTCTACCTGGAATACCTGAACCAATGACTCCTTCTTCCTTAGTGTCTGAAGTCTCTTCTACAAATCCCTACACCCCCCCCCCCCAAACCTCATCTTCGGTTATGAGTTCTATTTCAAAATCTTCAAACTTCTAGTGTGCCTCCTCTTTTTGGCATGATACCCTTGTCTCCTAAGGAGATCTCCCTAAAATAGGAAAGGTACCCATGTGATAATCTACAAGAACCATAGAGTGAAGTCCATTCAGAGCACTGGAGACTCATATGCCCTCATTTCACCTTAGTTAAAGGGCTTCTAGTCAAAACAGTGTTCTAGGGACTTGTTAGCCCAGTGCAGTGCTGAGTTGGAGGAGTCATGACCAGAGGTCTCCCAGTCAGCCTTTGTCCTGGAGACCTAATTGTTCTGTGCTCTACTGAGTTAGAGGGTTGTGGGTCAGAGATTTCCTGGTCAGCCTGGTGTCTGAGAGACCTGGTCCAGTGCCAATCTGAAAGAGAGGGTGTGGGGCACCAAATCTCCCAGTGGGCTTGGTGTTCTAGGGACTCATCTGCCAGTTGTCTGCTCGGCTGTTGGGCCCCCACTCAGAGGGAGTCCTGTCATCCTAGTCCAAGAGAGTTTCTGTCCACTCTTATGCTGAGTTGGAGTGTCTCAAATTTCCTGGTTGGTCCAATGTTGTGAGGACTCAACTCCCCTATGTTTTGTTGGGATGAAGTGCTCCCAAGTAGAGGACCTCCACTCAGCTCACTGTCCAGGGGACTCTTTTGCCCAGTGTGCAGTGGGGTGGGGTATATCGTGGTCTCAGGGCATCCAATGGGCCTGGTGTTCTGGGGAATTGATTGCTGTGTTCTCTACTGCATTAGAAGAATCCCTGCCTTTGTCCCAGTGTCCAGGTTACTCATCTCCCTGGTACAGAGGTACATTAGAGGGCTTCTGGTCTTAAGGCTCCCACTGGACCCACTATCTAGATAATATATTTTCCCACTTCCTGGTCTGGTTTGGAGAGGTTATGGTCAGAGGTCTCCTTGAAATCCTGGTGTTCTGAGAACCTGATTGCATTATGCTGTGTTAGGTTGCACAACTCATCCTCTGAGGGCTCCTTCTCATATTCTACACTCCAGGTGGTTAACTTGTCCTGTGTCAACCTGTGTTGGAGAGCTTCTAGCCTGAGAGCTCCTGGTGTTCTGGGAACCTGATTGTCATGTGCTCTCCTGTGTTGGAAAAATTGTGTTCTGAGGGCTTCTTGTCACACTGGGTTCCAGGAGATTCTAGCACCCAGTTTTCAGCTGGGCTGGGGGCCTCATGACTGAGGGTTCCAGGTTAGCATAGTGTCCAGGATACCTTTGGCTCTTGCTGAGCTCTATTGGAGAGCTCATGGCTTGAGCATGCCTTGTGCACCTACCATTCTAGCAGATACCATGGCCCTATACTCTGTTGGGATGAAGGGTTCCTGATCTCTTGACAGTCAGATGTCCAGTTGATTCTATTGCAAGTGGAGCTGGGTTCTGGAGGAAGGCTCCCGCTTGGTCTGGTGTTGTTAGGAGTCAATTGTTTTGTGCTCTTCTGGGCCATAGAGCACCCAGTTAAGGGACTCCCTTCATCCCAATGTCCAGGAATCTCATTTGTCAGTGCCAAGCTGGGTTGGAATGCTCATGGCCTGGAGGTCCTGGCAAACATGGAATTCTGTGGACTCAACTACCCTGTGCTCTCCTGGATTGATGGCTCCTGTTCAGAGGACTCTCCTTCAGCCTGGTGTCAGGGGTCCTCATTTGGCAGTGCAGAGTTTGGTAAGAGGTTTTACATTCTCAAGACTCCCAGAAGGCCCAGCTTTCTGAGGATTTGATGCCCTCTTCTCTGATGCATTGGAGGGGGGTGCACATGTCACAGGCTCTTGGTAATTCCTAAAGCTCCTTATCACCCCAATATCCAGGTAACATGTTACCCTAGTGCCAAGTTTTGTTGAAGGGGGTTTGGACAGAGGTTTTCTGGCAAGTGTCTGGTCTGGGGGACTTGATTTCCCTATGGCACTCCTGCAATTAGACAACAAAAAGAAATAAAAGTCATCTAAACTTGGAAGGAAGAAGTAACATTTTCCTATATTCAAATGACATGATATTCTATACAGAAAACCCTGAAGAGCCCACCAAAAACAAACAAACAAAAAACCCAGAACTATTATAACTGATCAATGAATTCAGTAACATCATAGGACACAATATCAATGTGCAGAACTCTGTTGGATTTCTATACACTACTAATGAAGCAGCTGAAAGAAGAGATAAGAGAACAATGTTATCTGCAACTGCACCAAAAATAATAAGATACCTAAGACTAGAAATCACTAAGGAAGGGAAAGACTTGTAGTCTGAAAAGTGCAAAAAAAGGATGAAAGAAATTTAATTTGACAGAAAGAAATGGAAAGACATTTCATGCTCCTGGGTTGGAAGAACAAAAATGTAAAAATGTCTATAGTACCAAAACAATTCACACGTTGGATGCAATCCCCATTAAAATACCAACAACAGGTTTCACAGAGCTTGAAAAGCCATCCTGAAATTTGACTGGAACCAAATAACATCCCTAATAAGTGAAAGAAATGTTGAAAAGAAAAAAAATAATATGGGAGACAGTACAGTTCCAATCTTAACGTTATATTACAAAGGTGTAGTAATCAACATAGTATGTTACTGTCATAAAATAAAAACATAGATCAGTGGAACAGTATAGAAAGCCCTGAAATAGATTGACATTTATATTAAAGACAAAGTGGTGTGTGTGATATATATATGTGTGTGTGTGTGTGTATGTATACACATGCATGTATATATATATATATATTATTTGTACATATGTGTACATTAATATTACTCAGCCATAAAAATGGAATGAGATCTTACCATTTGCAATGATATGAATAAAGCTACAATGTATTACAGAAGTCAAATAAATCAGTCAGAGAAAAAGAAATACCATATGATCTCACTCATATGTAAATTTAAGAAACATAGGAACAAAGGGAAAAAAAAAAGGAGAGGCAAACCAATAAACAGACCCTTAACTCTAAAGAAAAACCTAGGGGAGAGACAAGATGGCGGGGAAGTAGGGGGAGGTACCTTTTCAACCTGTACCCTTAAGTGAGCTGATAACCTAACAAAGAACTCTGAGCACCCATGAAATCAGCCTGAGATCAGAATTATACATGTCTGGATCTCTACAGGAGCAGAAGACGCCAGTGGGCAGGTAAAGCAGAGTGGGAAGGTCAGACTGATACCGGAAGATAAACAAAAGGGAGAGGGAGCCACCAGGGGTGACCAACTGGATAGAAATACCCCGATATGAGAGTGCCCTGTGACTGGGGACCAGCATTAACTTGGAGTCTGGTTGAAAGCACTCAAAAAGAGCAAAAGATCGTGGGGTAAAATTGTGGGAATTGGGGCGGTTAGGGAAAGGGGCTTAAGTCCCCAGACCCAGGACAGCCTCCCCTGGCACTGAGCCAGAGAGAGTGCAGCAGAGAAACCAGGTCTTGATCCCTGAGCTGCAAGTGGGCCTGAGAATGCTTGGGGTCTGGCTCCTGTGAGGGCTGGGAGCCTCGCCAAATGGCAGAACCTGAGACACTCGTGCACCTCACACCCTCCACTGGGTGAGGTACGCCACCCAGTGCACTCGACCCGGAAGGACCAGGTGCAGCCCAGCACTCTCTGACCAGAAAGACCAAGCACTCCAGCAGGGCCAGCGGGAAAATCTCAGTGTGCGATAGCTGCTTGGAACCTCTCTGGCAGTCTGGAGCTGCCCAGACAGCTACTGCTGCCCTGGTTTTGGGTACAAGGAGGAGATCCTGCATCCCCAGGGACAGTGACTCAGAACTTACTCTGCCAGCAGCTCTGCAGAGCATTCTGAGGCTTCTCTCTGAGAGGGAGGTCGGGGTGCAGTTTGCTCTCCTCTAAACTTCCAAAAACCATCAAAAACTGTCAAGGCGTGAGAAAAAACAAAACAAAAACAAAAAACGAACAAACAAACACAAAAACATCCAGAGAACAATAGACTAAAAAAACCGGTTTCCTCAGAGCCCACCCCCTTGAGGGGGGCTGGAGGACTTAACTCAGGGAACATCATTGACTGAAAAGCCACGTGACAGTCCCCTCCCCCAGAAAACAAACAAGGAAAGAAGAAAAAAAAAAAAGGACAACAAGAGAACAACCATCACTACTTCATAATACAACTTTTATTTTTAACTCATTCCCATTATTCTGGTTCATTTTTTTTTATATAGATAATTTTTTAACCTATTCACCATCACAGTGAGATATCCAATACATCAAATTCAACAATAACCTTCTAACCTGAACTTTGTGATATATACACCTGTGTTTTTCTTTTGCTTTTCTATTTTTTTTAATTTTTTAAAAAAAATTTAGTTTAGTTCAGTTTATTCTTTTTTATATTTTTATTTTCTAATATTCATATAGAATTAAACTTCAAGGTAATCCCCTCTCCCCAATCAATGCTACCCCTATAGGTAAACCAATTTTTTTTCAGCTTGCTATTTATTTATTTATTTATTTATTTTTATTTGTTTATTTACAGCATAACAGTGTTCATTGTTTTGGCATCACACCCAGTGCTCCATGCACCAGGTGGTGGGTAATAGGGAGGGCACATACTGCATGGAGCACTGGGTAAACCAATTTTTAGTCACTCTTTATCTTAGGAAGGATGAGTCCTTTAACAAAGATATCAAGATACATCCAGGAAGAATCAAAATAAGCTTCCCCGCCCACACTGAAAATTTATAACTACTCTCTCATCTTTTTCTTCCACCAGTGTTTCTGTGCATTTGTGTTTGTCTTGATAGTATATAAATCTTATGCTTGTGGTTCTTTGTGACGAGGTTCTTCCCTTTTTTTTCTTTTGCTTTATATGTATATAATTTTTTTTCCTCTTCTCATATACTTTTATCAGCCTTTTTGTTTGTCTGTTTTTGTTTGTATACTTCATAAACCTTACCTTCGAGCCCATTTGGACTGAGCCTTCTCTTTTATCTTCCCTTGATATCCTGTATCTCTCTCTCCCACTCTTTTTTTTTCTTTTATTTTCCTTTTCTTTTTTCTCTCATTTGGGTGGGGAATCCTGATTGCACAGAAGCATTCTAGGGTGCACCTTGACAGCACCACAGTTGATACATCCAGCTACATCCATTCAGTCATCTCTCACCAATATGACTAGGCGGAGGAATGCCCAACAGAAGAAAAATACAGAGGATGGGCCTTCTGCAACAGACCTAATGGATATTGACACAAACAATATGTCAGAAAAGGAATTCAGGCTAACAATTATCCAGGAAATAGCTAGGTTGGAGAAAGTCATGGATGACCAAATGGAATTGATTAGGGCAGACCTGAAAGCCACCAGGGATGATGTTCACAATGTTAGGGCAGAACTGAAAGCCACCAGGGATGATGTTCACAAAGCTCTCGAGTTCCAATCTAATCTAAATTCTCTAAAAGCTAGGGTAACTGAGACAGAAGATAGAATTAGTGATCTGGAGGACAAACAGATAGAGAGAAAGGAACAGGAGGAAGCCTGAAACAAACAGCTTTGAAGCCACAAAAACAGAATCAGGGAAATAAATTACGCCATGAAATGTTCCAATGTCAGAATTATTGGAATCCCTGAAGGGGAGAAGAAAGAAAGAAGTCTAGAAGATACAGTGGAACAAGTTCTACACGAAAATTTTCCCAATCTCGCGAATGGAACCAGCGTTCATGTACTAGAGGCAGAAAGGTCTCCCCCCAAGACTAGAGATTCTAAAAAAACATCTAGGCACCTGATAGTAAAATTGAAAAATCATAATTGTTGATACAATCTCTTGAAAGCTGCTAGGACAAAGAGGCTCTTAAACTACAGAGGAAAGTCCATCAGAATAACGTCAGACCTGTCCACAGGGACCTGGAAAGCCAGAAAGGGCTGGCAAGATATATTCAGGGTACGAAAGGAGAAGAAAATGCAGCCAAGATTATTTTATTCAGCAAGACTGACATTCAAAATGGATGGAGAGATAAAGAGTTTCCAAGACCAGCAAGGCTTAAAAGACTATGCAACCACCAAGCCTACACTGCAAGAAATTTTAAGGGGGGTTTCTATAAAAGAGAAAAAAATCCTAAAAATATCATTAAACAGTAACATAGAGACAATCTACAGACAGAAAGACTTCAAAGGTAACACGATGTCAATAAAAACGTATCTCTCAATAATCACGCTCAATGTGAATGTCCTAAATGTACCCATAAAATGACACAGGGATGCAGATTGGATAAAACGACAGGACCCATCCATATGTTGTCTACAAGAGACCCATTTTGAACCTAAAGATACACCCAGACTGAAAGTGAAGGGATGGAGAAGCATCTTTCATGCCAACGGGCCTCAAAAGAAGGCCGGGGTAGTGAACCTCATATCATATCAGATAAATTAGATTTTAAACTAAAGACTGTAGTCAGAGATACAGAAGTACACTACATAATTCTTAAAGGGACTATCCACCAAGATGATTTATCAATTGTAAATAACTATGCCCCCAATATGGGAGCACCCAATTACATAAGAAAACTATTAATCAAGATAAAGAGTCACATTGATATGAATACAATAATAGTAGGAGATCTTAATACACCTCTCTCAGAAACAGACAGATCATTGAAGCAGAAAATTAATAAAGAAATAAGAGCATTGAATGAAACATTGGACCAGATGGACCTCATCAAAGTATACAGAACATTCCACCCTAAAACAACAGAATACTCATTCTTCTCAAGTGTACATGGAACCTTCTCCAGAACAGACCACATACTGGGTCACAAAGCAGGACTCAACCAATACCAAAAGACTGACATTATTCCTTGCATATTCTCAGATCAAAATGCTTTGAAACTGGAGCTCAATCACAAGGAAAAGTTTGAACGGAACTCAAACACCTGGAAGCTAAAGACCACCTTGCTTAAGAATGCTTGGATCAAATGAGGTAGAAACGAGAAATACAGTAGAACGTATCAATGAAACTAGAAGCTGGTTTTTGGAAAGAATAAGATCGATAAACCATTGGCCACACTAATCCAAAAGAAAAGAGAGAAAGCCCAAATTAATAAAATTATGAATGAAAAGGGAGAGATCACAACTAACACCAAGGAAGTAGAAGCAATCATCAGAAATTATTAGCAACAGTTATATGCCAATAAGCTAAGGAACCTAGATGAAATGGATGCATTCCTGGAAAACTACAAACTCCCAAAATTGAACCAGGAAGAAATGGACAACCTGAATAGACCAATATCTAGTAACGAGACTAAAGAAGTGATCAAAAACCTCCCAAAAAACAAGAGCCCAGGACCTGACGGATTCCCAGGGGAATTCTACCAAACTTTCAAAGAAGAAATAACACCTATTCTCCTGAAGCTGTTCCAAAAAAACTGAAGCAGAAGGAAAACATCCAGACTCTTTTTATTAAGACAGCATTACCCTGATCCCCAAATCAGGCAAAGACCCTACCAAAAAGGAGAATTTCAGATCATTATCACTGATGAATATGGATGCAAAGATTCTCAACAAGATCTTAGCAAATAGGATCCAGCAGCACATTCAAAAGGTTATCCACCATGACCAGGTGGGATTCATCCCTGGGTTGCAAGGTTGGTTCAACATTTGCAAATCAATCAATGTGATAGAACAAATCAATAAGAGAAAAGAGAAGAACCACATGGTCCTCTCAATTGATGCAGAAAAAGCATTTGACAAAATCCAGCATCCGTTCCAGATGAAAACGCTTCAAAATATAGGGATAGAGGGAACATTCCTGAACTTCATCAAATCTATCTATGAAAGACCCACAGCAAATATCATCCTCAATGGGAAAAAGCTTGCAGCCTTCCCGTTGAGATCAGGAACACAACAAGGATGCCCACTCTCACCACTCTTGTTCAACATAGTATTAGAAGTTCTAGCAATGGCAATCAGACAACAAAGAGAAATAAAAGGTATCCAAATTGGCAAGAAAGAAGTCAAACTCTCTCTTCACAGATGACATGATTCTTTATATGGAAAACTCCAAAGACTCCACCCCCAAACTACTAGAACTCATATACCAATTCAGTAACGTGGCAGGATACAAAGTCAATGTACAGAAATAAGTGGCTTTCTTATACACTAACAATGAAAATACAGAAAGGGAAATTAGAGAATTGATTCCATTTACTATAGCACCAAGAACCATAAGATACCTGGGAATAAACCTAACCAAAAAGGTAAAGGACCTGTACTCGAGGAACTACAGAACACTCATGAAAGAAATTGAAGAAGACACAAAAAGTTGGAAGACTGTTCCATGCTCTTGGACTGGAAGAATAAACATTGTTAAAATGTCTATACTGCCTAGAGCAATCTATACTTTTAATGATATTCCGATCAAAATTCCACTGATATTTTTCAAAGAGCTGGAGGAAAGAATCCTAAAATTTGTATGGAATCATAAGAGACCCCGAATTGCTAAAGAAATGTTGAAAAACAAAAACAAAACTGGTGGCATCATGTTACCCGATTTCAAGCTTTACTACAAAGCTGTGATCACCAAGACAGCATGGTACTGGTATAAAAACAGACACAGAGACCAGTGGAACAGAGTGGAGAGCCCAGATATGGACCCTCAACTCTATGGTGAAATAATCTTTGACAAAACAGGAAAAAATATTCAATGGAAAAGAGACAGTCTCTTCAATAAATGGTGCTGGGAAAACTGGACAGCGATATGTAGAAGAATGAAACTCGACCATTCTCTTACACCATACACAAAGATAAACTCGAAATGGATAAAAGACCTCAACGTGAGACAGGAATCTATCAGAATCCTAGAGGAGAACATAGGCAGTAACCTCTTTGATATCAACCACAGCAACTTCTTTCAAGATATGTCTCCAAAGGCCAAGGAAACAAAAGCAAAAATGAACTTTTGGGACTTCATCAAGATCAAAACCTTCTGCACAGCAAAGGAAACAGTCAACAAAACAAAAAGGCAACCCACAGAATGGGAGAAGATATTTGCAAATGACAGTACAGACAAAAGGTTGATATCCAGGATCTATAAAGAATTTCTCAAACTCAACACGCACAAAACAGATAATCATATCAAAAAATGGGCAGAAGATATGAACAGACACTTCTCCAATGAAGACATACAAATGGGTATCAGACACGTGAAAAAAAGTTCATCATCACTAGCCATCAGGGAGATTCAAATTAAAACCACACTGAGATACCACCTGACACCAGTTAGAATGGCCAAAATTAGCAAGACAGGAAACAACGTGTGCTGCAGAGGGGAGAGGATGTGGAGGAAGGGGAACCCTCTAACACTGTTGGTGGGAATGCAAGTTAGTGCAGCCACTTTGGAGAACAGTGTGGATATTCCTAAAGAAATTAAGAATAGAGCTTCCCTATGACCCTGCAATTGCACTGCTGGGTATTTACCCCAAAGATACAGATGTAGTGAAAAAAAGAGCCATCTGTACCCCAATGTTTATAGCAGCAATGGCTACGGTCACCAAACTGTGGAAAGAACCAAGATGCCCTTCAACGGATGAATGGATAAGGAAGATGTGGTCCATATACACAATGGAGTATTATGCCTCCATCAGAAAGGATGAATACCCAACTTTTGTAGTAACATGGACGGGACTGGAAGAGATTATGCTGAGCGAAATAAGTCAAGCAGAGAGAGTCAAGTATCATATGGTCTCACTTATTTGTGGAGCATAACAAATAACATGGAGGACATGGGGAGATGGAGAGGAGAGGGAGTTGAGGGAAACTGGAAGGTGAGATGAACCATGAGAGACTATGGCCTCTGAAAAACAACCAGAGTGTTTTGAAGTGACGGAGGTGGTGGGGGGAGATTGAGGAACCAGGTGGTGGGTAATAGGGAGGGCAAGTACCTCATGGGGCACTGGGTGTGATGCCAAAACAATGAACACTGTTATGCTGTAAATAAACAAAACAAAACAAAAAAAAGAATGCTTGGATCAACCAGGAGATCAAAGAAGACTTTAAGTAATTCATGGAAATCAATCAGAATGAAGACACTTCAGTCCAAAACCTATGAGAAACAGCAAAGTCGGTTCTAAGTGGGAAATACAAGCCATCCAAGCCTCCCTCAAAAAAATTGAAAAATCCAGAATACACCAGCTCTCTCTACACCTTAAAGAACTGCAGAATCAACAACAAATCAAACTAACTCCACACGCAAGAAAGGAAATAATCAAGATTAGAGCAGAGATCAATGAGGTAGAAACTAGAGATACAGTAGAACGTATCAATGAAACTAGAAGCTGGTTTTTGGAAAGAATCAATAAGATCGATAAACCATTTGCCACACTAATCCAAAAGAAAAGAGAGAAAGCCCAAATTAATAAAATTATGAATGAAAAGGGAGAGATCACAACTAACACCAAGGAAATAGAAACAATCATCAGAAATTATTACCAACAGTATATGCCAATAAGCTAAGCAACCTAGATGAAATGGATGCATTCCTGGAAAACTACAAACTCCCAAAATTGAACTAGGAAGAAATTGACAACCTGAATAGACTGATATCTAGTAATGAGATTGAAGCATTGATCAAAAACCTCCCCAAAAAAAAGGAGCCCAGGACCTGATGGATTCCCTGGGGAATTTTACCAAACTTTCAAAGAAGAAATAACACCAATTCTTCTGAAGCTGTTTCAAAAAAAATTGAAGCAGAAGGAAAACTTCTGGACTCTTTTTATGAAACCAGCATTACCCTGATCCCCAAACTAGGCAAAGACCCTATCAAAAGAAGAATTTCAGACCAATATCACTGATGAATATGTATGCTAAGATTCGCAGCAATATCCTAGCAAACAGGATCCAGCAGCACATTAAAAAGATTATCCACTATGACCAGGTGGGATTCATCCCTGCGTTACAAGGTTGGTTTAGCATTCGCAAATCAATCCATGTGATAGAAGAAATCAATAAGAGAAGAGAGAAAAACCATATGGTCCTTTCAATTGATGCCAAAAAAGCATTTGACAAAATCCAGCATCCATTCCTGATGAAAACGCTTCAAAGTATAGGGATAGAGGGAACATTCCTCAACTTTCTAAAATCTATCTATGAAAGACCCACAGCAAATATCATCCTCAATGGGAAAAAGCTTACAGCCTTCCTGTTGAGATCAAGAACACGACAATGTTGCCCAATCTCAGTACTCTTGTTCAACATAGTATTAGAAGTCCTAGGAATGGCAATCAGACAACAAAGAGAAGTAAAAGGTATCCAAATTGGCAAGGAAGAAGTCAAACTCTCTCTCTTCACAGATGACATGATTCTTTACATGGAAAACCCCAAAAACTCCTCCCCCAAAGTACTAGTCCTCATACAGCAATTCAGTAACATGGCACGATACAAAGTCAATGTACAGAAATCAGTGGCTTTCTTATACACTAACAATGAAAATATAGAAAGGGAAATTAGAGAATTGATTCCATTTACTGTAGCACCAAGAACCATAAGATACCTGGGAATAAACCTAACCAAAGAGGTAAAGGATCTGTACTCAAGGAACTACAGAACACTCATGAAAGAAATTGAAGAAGACACAAAAAGATGGAAGACTGTTCCATGCTCTTGGATCGGAAGAATAAACATTGTTAAAATATCTATACTGCCTAGAGCAATCTATACTTTTTTTTTATTATTTACTTGGCAGAGAGAGAGATCACAAGTAGGCAGAGAGGCAGGCAGAGAGAGAGGATGAAGGAGGCTCCCCGTGGAGAAGAGAACCCGATGCAGGGCTCGATCCCAGGACCCCGAGACCATGACCTGAGCCGAAGGCAGCAGTCCAATCCACTGAGCCACCCAGGCGCCCCGAGAAATCTATAGTTTTAATGCCATGCTGATCAAAATTCCACCGGTACTTTTAAAAGAGCTGGTGTAAATAATCCTAAAATTTGTATGGAGTAGGAAGAGACCCCGAATTCCTAAGGAAATGTTGAAAAACAAAAACAAAACTGGCGGCATCATGTTACCTGATTTCAAGCTTTACTACAAAGCTATGATCACCAACACAGCGTGGTACTGGCATAACAACAGACACATAGACCAGTGGAACAGAGTGGAGAGCCCAGATATGGACCCTCAACTCTATGGTCAAAGAATCTTCAACAAAACAGGAAAAAATATTCAATGGAAAAAAGACAGTCTCTTCAAAAATGGTGCTGGGAAAACTGGACAGTGATATGTAGAAGAATGAAACTCGACCATTCTCTTACACCATACACAAAGATAAACTCGAAATGGATAAAAGACCTCAGCGTGAGACAGGAATCTATCAGAATCCTAGAGGAGAACATAGGCAGTAACCTCTTCGATATCAGCCACAGCAACTTCTTTCAAGATATGTCTCCAAAAGCCAGGGAAACAAAAGCAAAAATGAACTTTTGGGACTTCATCAAGATCAAAAGCTTCTGCACAGCAAAGGAAACAGTCAACAAAAGAAAAAGGCAACCCATGGAATGGGAGAAGATATTTGCAAATGACAGTACAGACAAAAGGTTGATATCCAGGATCTATAAAGAATTTCTCAAACTCAACACACACAAAACAGATATACATATCAAAAAATGGGCAGAAGATATGAACAGACACTTCTCCAATGAAGACATACAAATGGGTATCAGACACGTGAAAAAAAGTTCATCATCACTAGCCATCAGGGAGATTCAAATTAAAACCACACTGAGATACCACCTGACACCAGTTAGAATGGCCAAAATTAGCAAGACAGGAAACAACGTGTGCTGCAGAGGGGAGAGGATGTGGAGGAAGGGGAACCCTCTAACACTGTTGGTGGGAATGCAAGTTAGTGCAGCCACTTTGGAGAACAGTGTGGATATTCCTAAAGAAATTAAGAATAGAGCTTCCCTATGACCCTGCAATTGCACTGCTGGGTATTTACCCCAAAGATACAGATGTAGTGAAAAAAAGAGCCATCTGTACCCCAATGTTTATAGCAGCAATGGCTACGGTCACCAAACTGTGGAAAGAACCAAGATGCCCTTCAACGGATGAATGGATAAGGAAGATGTGGTCCATATACACAATGGAGTATTATGCCTCCATCAGAAAGGATGAATACCCAACTTTTGTAGTAACATGGACGGGACTGGAAGAGATTATGCTGAGCGAAATAAGTCAAGCAGAGAGAGTCAAGTATCATATGGTCTCACTTATTTGTGGAGCATAACAAATAACATGGAGGACATGGGGAGATGGAGAGGAGAGGGAGTTGAGGGAAACTGGAAGGTGAGATGAACCATGAGAGACTATGGCCTCTGAAAAACAACCAGAGTGTTTTGAAGTGACGGAGGTGGTGGGGGGAGATTGAGGAACCAGGTGGTGGGTAATAGGGAGGGCAAGTACCTCATGGGGCACTGGGTGTGATGCCAAAACAATGAACACTGTTATGCTGTAAATAAACAAAACAAAACAAAAAAAAGAATGCTTGGATCAACCAGGAGATCAAAGAAGACTTTAAGTAATTCATGGAAATCAATCAGAATGAAGACACTTCAGTCCAAAACCTATGAGAAACAGCAAAGTCGGTTCTAAGTGGGAAATACAAGCCATCCAAGCCTCCCTCAAAAAAATTGAAAAATCCAGAATACACCAGCTCTCTCTACACCTTAAAGAACTGCAGAATCAACAACAAATCAAACTAACTCCACACGCAAGAAAGGAAATAATCAAGATTAGAGCAGAGATCAATGAGGTAGAAACTAGAGATACAGTAGAACGTATCAATGAAACTAGAAGCTGGTTTTTGGAAAGAATCAATAAGATCGATAAACCATTTGCCACACTAATCCAAAAGAAAAGAGAGAAAGCCCAAATTAATAAAATTATGAATGAAAAGGGAGAGATCACAACTAACACCAAGGAAATAGAAACAATCATCAGAAATTATTACCAACAGTATATGCCAATAAGCTAAGCAACCTAGATGAAATGGATGCATTCCTGGAAAACTACAAACTCCCAAAATTGAACTAGGAAGAAATTGACAACCTGAATAGACTGATATCTAGTAATGAGATTGAAGCATTGATCAAAAACCTCCCCAAAAAAAAGGAGCCCAGGACCTGATGGATTCCCTGGGGAATTTTACCAAACTTTCAAAGAAGAAATAACACCAATTCTTCTGAAGCTGTTTCAAAAAAAATTGAAGCAGAAGGAAAACTTCTGGACTCTTTTTATGAAACCAGCATTACCCTGATCCCCAAACTAGGCAAAGACCCTATCAAAAGAAGAATTTCAGACCAATATCACTGATGAATATGTATGCTAAGATTCGCAGCAATATCCTAGCAAACAGGATCCAGCAGCACATTAAAAAGATTATCCACTATGACCAGGTGGGATTCATCCCTGCGTTACAAGGTTGGTTTAGCATTCGCAAATCAATCCATGTGATAGAAGAAATCAATAAGAGAAGAGAGAAAAACCATATGGTCCTTTCAATTGATGCCGAAAAAGCATTTGACAAAATCCAGCATCCATTCCTGATGAAAACGCTTCAAAGTATAGGGATAGAGGGAACATTCCTCAACTTTCTAAAATCTATCTATGAAAGACCCACAGCAAATATCATCCTCAATGGGAAAAAGCTTACAGCCTTCCTGTTGAGATCAAGAACACGACAATGTTGCCCAATCTCAGTACTCTTGTTCAACATAGTATTAGAAGTCCTAGGAATGGCAATCAGACAACAAAGAGAAGTAAAAGGTATCCAAATTGGCAAGGAAGAAGTCAAACTCTCTCTCTTCACAGATGACATGATTCTTTACATGGAAAACCCCAAAAACTCCTCCCCCAAAGTACTAGTCCTCATACAGCAATTCAGTAACATGGCACGATACAAAGTCAATGTACAGAAATCAGTGGCTTTCTTATACACTAACAATGAAAATATAGAAAGGGAAATTAGAGAATTGATTCCATTTACTGTAGCACCAAGAACCATAAGATACCTGGGAATAAACCTAACCAAAGAGGTAAAGGATCTGTACTCAAGGAACTACAGAACACTCATGAAAGAAATTGAAGAAGACACAAAAAGATGGAAGACTGTTCCATGCTCTTGGATCGGAAGAATAAACATTGTTAAAATATCTATACTGCCTAGAGCAATCTATACTTTTTTTTTATTATTTACTTGGCAGAGAGAGAGATCACAAGTAGGCAGAGAGGCAGGCAGAGAGAGAGGATGA